>NW_005370740.1:1886190-1890258 GCF_000412655.1 Myotis brandtii
TGATAGGGACTGGGGATCAAGCCAGCAACTGAGGTACATGCCCTTGACTGGAATCGAACCTGGGACCCTTCAGTCCACGGGCTAATGCTCTATCCACTGAGCAAAACAGGCTGCAGCTTAATTCATTTACTTTTAATCTATATGTGTCTTTATATTTAAAGTGGGTTTTGTTTTTGATTCACCCTCATAATCTGTCTTTTAATTGGTGCATTTATGCCACTCACTTTCAGAGTGCTTACTGATAGAGTTACTACCATATCAGGCGGCTTCTGGGCTTCTGGGGTGGGCCTGCCCTGCCGCCCCGGGACCTGCCGATAGGGTCCCTTGGTGGCAAGGCAGGCCGGCTGCTGGGGCTTCTGGGGCAGGCCTGCCTTGCCACCCGGGACCCGCTGATGGGGTCCCGGGTGGCCGGCTTACCCTGGATGGCGGCGCGTTGGTGGTTCGCACTGTCCCGCCCTGCCTGCAGTATTCAAATTAGCCACCATATTTGTTGGCAGTTAATTTGCATATCACGCTGATTAGCCCATGGGAGGCGTAGCGAAGGTACAGTCAATTACCATGTTTGTCTATTATTAGATAGGATAGCCTGTATTAGAATACAGAATGGTTGAAACTATTAGAAAAATAAAAAGTGGGCTCTTGTTCTACATATTTTAATGTATTAAATTAGACTAATATCAGAAATAGAGAAAACTTACAACTCTGGTTTGGGGATTAAATGTGCTTCCTGTGTGGTGGCAACACCAGTGGAGAAGAAAGCTCAGGGGTTCTCCATCTACTCAACCACCACCACCAGGACACAAGCATCCGGTATTAGATTATGGCATCTAATGCCATTTTTTCACTTGGGCAAAGAATTGGCGTTCAGAGAGTACTTGAAATTATTTTTAGGATCTGTTTATTGTGGGGAGTGCCCTGTGGTTATTGCCAGACTGGACATGTCTGTGTCTGTAAAGCACATGGCCATGTGTCACTTTGGACAAGCTGTGTTGAACAAGCAGTCTTCTCTATACTGCCCTTCATCTGGTAAGCCCATCAAATATGTTATAATATCTCCACACTAAATTTAAAGAAAAAGAAGAGAATAATCTATGTTGTACCTCCAAATTTTATTTTCTCTTATTCAACATACAGCAAAAAACATATAGGATGTCTTCTGACCATCCTGGGACTGACTGTGGAAGCCCCTTTGAGCTTCTGTGACAGTGTCTGCCTGTTTCCACAATGCTCTCTCTATTTCTGTATTTGACTATGAAGTATGCACTAGATGGCCGGCTGTTAGATCATCAGGGAAAGGCCTCATCCATCTTTGCATTCCCAGTAAAACCTTTGTTATTCTTTGTCACAGTGAACATGATAAATATCTGTTAAATTATCTGAAGAAATACAAGTGAAATTACTAACAATTTAGAGCAGCGGTTCTCAACCTGTGGGTCACGACCCCTTTGGGGGTAGAATGACCCTTTCACAGGGGTCGCCTAAGACCATCAGAAAACACATATTTTCTTTTTTTTTTATTGCTTAAAGTATTACAAAGGGTATTACATATGTGTCCTTTTTTTTCTTCCCCGCCCTTAACAATCCTCTGGCCCCTCCTACCCCCCAGTGTCTTATGTCCATTGGTTATGCTTATATGCATGCATACAAGTCCTTCGGTTGATCTTTTACCCCCCTCCCTCCTGCCCCCCAACCCTCAAGTTTATAATGGTCTCTATTATCCATGAATGAGTGAGATCATGTGGTATTTTTCCTTCATTGACTGGCTTATTTCACTTAGCATAATGCTCTCCAGTTCCATCCATGCTGTTGCAAATGGTAAGAGTTCCTTCTTTTTTACAGCAGCATAGTATTCCATCGTGTAGATGTACCACAGTTTTCTAATCCATTCATCTACTGATGGGCACTTAGGCTGTTTCCAAATCTTAGCTATGGTGAATTGTGCTGCTATGAACATAGGGGTGCATATATCCTTTCTGATTGGTGTTTTTGGTTTCTTGGGATATATTCCTAGAAGTGGGATCACAGGGTCAAATGGGAGTTCCATTTCCAGTTTTTTGAGGAAACTCCATACTGTCTTCCATAGTGGCTGCACCAGTCTGCATTCCCACCAGCAGTGCACAAGTGTTCCTTTTTCTCCACATCCTCTCCAGCACTTGTCGTTTGTTGATTTGTTGATGATAGCCATTCTGACAGGTGTGAGATGGTACCTCATTGTTGTTTTGATTTGCATCTCTCGGATGATTAGTGACTTTGAGCATGTTTTCATATGTCTCTTGGCTTTCTGAATGTCCTCTTTTAAAAGGTGTCTATTTAGGTCCTTTGCCCATTTTTTGATTGGATTGTTTATCTTCCTTTTGTTAAGTTGTATGAGTTCCCTATAAATGTTGGAGATTAGGCCCTTATCAGATATAATGTTGGCAAATATGTTCTCCCATGTAGTGGGCTTTCTTGTTGTTTTGTTGATGGTTTCTTTTGCTGTGCAGAAACTTTTTATTTTGATGTAGTCCCATTTGTTTATTTTCTCTTTAGTTTCCAATGCCCTAGGATCTGTATCGGTGAAGAAATTGCTTCGGCATATGTCTGAGATTTTGTTGCCTTTGGATTCTTCTAGTATTTTTATGGTTTCCTGTCGTATATTTAAGTCCTTTATCCATTTTGAGTTTATTTTTGTGTATGGTGTAAGTTGGTGGTCTAGTTTCATTTTCTTGCATGTATCTGTCCAATTTTCCCAGCACCATTTATTGAAGAGACTGTCTTGACTCCATTGTATGTTCTTGCCTCCTTTGTCAAATATTAATTGAGCGTATTGGTTGGGGCTGATTTCTGGGCTCTCTATTCTATTCCATTGATCTATATGTCTGTTCTTGTGCCAGTACCAGGCAGTTTTGAGAACAGTGGCTTTGTAATACAGCTTGATATCTGGTATTGAGATCCCACCTACTTTGTTCTTTCTCAGGATCGCTGCAGCTATTCGGGGTCTTTTTTTATTCCAAATGAATTTTTGGAGAGTTCGTTCTAGATCTGTGAAGTAGGCCATTGGTATTTTAATGGGAAGAAAAAACACATATTTTCGACCGTCTTAGAAACCGAGACACCGCTCCTCTATCTGTCTCCAGGCGGGTCCGCCCACATGCAGATATGCCCACATACGAGTACCTGGTGTGATGACATCATTGTGCCAACCCCATCACATACACCCTGTACAAATACAGGTATATGTTCAGGGTTGGTGCCATAATGTACTTATGCGGACCAGTCACACATATGTAGAGAGCAGCTACTATGTAGAAAGCAGCTGTTGTGTTGAAAGCAGCTACTCTGTTAAAAGCAGCTACTGTGTTGAAAGCAGCAGTATTGGAGGTAAAACGACACTTCATGAATTATAATTACTGGGTAAATGTAAAATCATGTACTGCAAAACCATCAACTACTGCAAAAAAAAAATATCTGTACCATGGGAACTTAATTTGGATGCTGATCGGTTTTTTTATATTCAACTGTGGTTGATGTGAATACTGCCCCTTTGTGATAGTAACAGGTATGTAAAAAAAACAACACAGAGAATGGTAAGTCATAGGAAACTTTAATGAACTGTATTGACTGACTATGCCATGTATCATCTTTTGTATTATTAAAGCTATTGTTATATATTATTTTCATTAGCAAACCATCCCATGACAATGGATTGTGTAGAGAAGAACATTAAGAAAAGAAAATATAGTGAGGATTTTTTACAGTATGTTTTTACCTCAATAATTACAGCAGGAATTGAGAAACTGCAATGTGTTATTTTTTGTGAAGTTCTATCAGCCAAATCTATGAAGCTGAACAAACTAAAATGCCATTTTGATAGCAAGCATCCGAGCTTTGCCAGCAAGGATACCAACTATTTTAGAAGCAAAGCTGATAGACTCAAGAAAACCAAACTTGATACTGGTGGCAAGTACCACAAACAAAACGTAGCAGCCGTTGAAGCTTCATATTTGGTGGCACTCAGAATCGCCAGAGCTATGAAACCTCACACCATTGCTGAGGATTTACTGTTGCCAGTGGCCAAAGACATTGTTC
>NW_005370740.1:1890372-1891045 GCF_000412655.1 Myotis brandtii
AATCCAGGAAATTAAATCTGCTCCACTTCCAATATTTAGTATCCAGCTTGATGAATCTACAGACGTTGCCAATTGTTCACAGTTACTGGTTTACGTGAGGTATATTAATGATGGCGACTTTAAAGATGAGTTTCTTTTTTGCAAACCTCTTGAAATGACAGCTACTGCACGTGATGTATTTGACACAGTTGGTTCATTTCTGAAAGAGCATTAGATCTCTTGGGAAAAGGTTTGTGGTGTTTGCACAGATGGTGCTCCAGCTATGCTAGGATGTCGATCTGGATATCAATGTTTGGTACTGAATGAGTCACCAAAAGTCATCGGAACTCACTTTATGATTCATAGGCAAATATTAGCAACAAAGATGCTGCCACAAGAGTTACAAGAAGTAATGAGAAGCATCATAAGTTGTGTCAATTTTGTAAAGGTGTGCACTTTAAATAGTCGACTATTTTCGCAACTGTGCACGAGTTGGATGCACTGAGCAATGCTCTGCTATTTCACACTGAAGTGAGATGGTTGTCGAGAGGAAAAATTTTAAAATGTGTTTTTGAGCTTCGTGATGAACTCAAAATGTTTTTTAATCAGAAAGCAAGACCGCAGTTCGAAGCACTTTTCGGCAATAAAAGTGAACTGCAGAAAATAGCTTACTTGGTTGACATCTTTGCCATCT
>NW_005370740.1:1891699-1904455 GCF_000412655.1 Myotis brandtii
GACCCTTTCACAGGGGTCGCCTAAGACCATCGGAAAATACATATATAATTACATATTGTTTTTGTGATTAATCACTATGCTTTAATTATGTTCAATTTGTAACAATGAAAATACATCCTGCATATCAGATATTTACATTACGATTCATAACAGTAGCAAAATTACAGTTATGAAGTAGCAACGAAAATAATTTTATGGTTGGGGGTCACCACAACATGAGGAACTGTATTAAAGGATCGCGGCATTAGGAAGGTTGAGAACCACTGATTTAGAGGGTAGTTGTTTATTGCTAAGAAAGTGCTGTATGTGTCTAGCCTGAGGGCATTTTACCTATAACATAGGTTTCTCAGTGGCAATTAGAGTGGGAATAATAATAATTCACTCAGATTTTTGGAGGTAGATGGACAGTTGTGGCAAAACGGAAGTTGCAGAAGCCCAGGTGGAGTGACTTGGTTTATAGCCATCCCCCTTCACTTTCTGATGTGTCTTCTGTATAAATAAATATTTTCTGTCACAAAGTTATTTTCAACCACCATGGACTGTATTCATCTTTTCTCCACCCATCCCCTCACTCTCAGTCTGAAGCTGACTTCCCCAGAGACAGTGTAGGGACACAGTGCTGTGATGCGCTAATAATGAATGATGTCTCAATCTGGTTAATCTGGTTCTTTCTCCATCCTGCAATTTACAGTATTCCAGGATTGTGCTGGGAATGTATGCACACAAAGCTTTCTCTCTCTCTCTCTCTCTCTCTCTCTCTCTCTCTCCCTGGTGGTGGAAGGAGAGGAGGGAAGAGGTGAGTGAGACCCCAAAGGCTGGCCTGCAGCTCTCACACCTCCTGCTCTGTGACACCATGGGTCCCAGGCTACCCAGGGAGCCTCTTTCACACCAGTCTTAGCCCACCTTCCTGAAGGCTGCACAGTCCAGGCTTGACATGCACACTAACTCTTCTCACACCATTGCCCCTACCCATAGCAGAATGGAAGACAAAACAAATCCTCAGAAGAAAGCCTAGAAGGGCACTATATTGCTGTGCTTGGCTCATGGAAAGGCTCATGACCCTCAAGTAAATAGGTCAGTTTGAAACTACCATTTGCTTGGTACTGTAAATACATTGTGTCATGTTATCCACACAGGCAACCTCTCAAAGACCAGAAAATGGAAACTTGGGGAGGTTGAGTGAAATATCCCAGGGACACATGTATAGTGATAAATGCAAATCCAGCTGTCAGACTCAAAGCTTGTGAGTTTTACAATAGGCAATATCTTTTGTGTCTGGTAGGTGTTTTAGAGACTCCCTGCTGCATTTAAAATACTTCTCTAATAATAAAAAATGCAATTAGATCTGTATTTCTTTGATTCACATATAATCAATAAAAGTTTAATATCCACATCTTCCATTGCCAACTTTAGTTTAGAGATGAAAAATCTGAGTGTGTCTACTTAGCTTTAGTAAAGAAATAATTTTGTTTCTCCCTCCCCCAGTTCCAATAACTTAAGCTATTTTAGTCTTTTATTGGTTTAGAGCTTCAGAATTTCAGAAGGGCATTATCAAAACTAGAAAGCTAATAAATTAGGTGTGGGTAAGATGATTATGTCAGAAAACACGTCCAACATTCATTTATCTAATTGAGACATGCTAAATATTCTGTTTCTTTAAATATTTACCAAAATAATTAGTTATTTGAATGTAGCAGCAATAACTCATTTTCCTGCTACTTTAGCAACATTACTAGTAGCAAACATATTTGAGTAGTTACTGTTTTGCAAGCACTCAGAAATAGATATTAAATGTATGATCTCAGTTTGGGTAGAATCAGACTTCTGGTCAAATCTAAGGTCAGCTACCTGCATGCTATGAGGCCTTGGACTAGTCACATGATTTCTCTGAGCCTTAGTGTCTTCATCTATCTCATGGGGCTAGTGTGTGGATGAGATAACTTAAAACAGTATTTGATGGATAATACTAGGTCAATATATACTAATATCTATTACTATATCAATTACAAAAGGTAAAAGTTTTTGGTAATTGATAACTTATTTGTTCATAGGTATGAATTTTGGCCACATCTATAATAATAAAAGCATAATATGCTAATTAGACTGGACAGCTGAATGACCTTCTGGACGTCATTCCGGATGTCCTTCTGGATGACCTTCCTGATGAAGCTGTGGTGTTGGGGGCCTAGGCAGAGGTGGTTAGGGGCAATCACGCAGGCAGGCGAGCAATTAGGGACGATCAGGCAGAAAGGCAGAGTAGTTAGGGGCTATCAGGCAGGCAGGCAGGCGAGCAGTTAGGGGTGATCAGGCAGGCAGGTGAGTGGTTAGGAGCCAGTGGTCCCAGATTACGAGAGGGATGTCTGACTGCCAGTTTAGGCCTGATCCCACAGGGATGCTTGCTGGATTGGGCCTAAACCATCAGTTGGACATCCCCCGAGGGGTCCTGGATTGTGAGAGGGTGCAGGCCAGGCCGAGGGATTTCCCCCCCCCTCCTATGCATGAATTTTGTGCACCATGCCTGTAGTAGATATATAAAACCTAAAATATCTGCTGGAATCCCAAGTCAGTTCTATTTACTGATAATCACTTATAAAAGCATAATGTGCTCCTTCCACATGTAGTTTATTTGTTAAAATGTAAAGAGTGATTTGCTATTCCTTCTTCTTTGCTGTATGTGTATGTGTGCTTGTGTGTGTGTGTGTGTGTGTGTGTATGTGAGTATGTGTGTATCAAATTCTTTTGCTTGGTTTCTTAGGTGAAATGTAAATATGCTCCAGAAACTGAGCTCCAATTTAGGGAAGTGTTTAGTGCTTCTAAATAACAAGCTCTCCTCTCGGTTCCTTGTGACTGGTGGCAGCTCCCCACCTCTCTTAGCCACAGCAAAACAGCCCTCTGTTGGTGGCCAGTGTGTGTGTGTGGAGCAGAGCTGGGGACTCACCCAGGCCACCCACGGCCAGAAAGCATACTGAGAGTGGATGTAACTTAAGAACCTGGAATAAGCCAAGTAGCATTAAAAACACTTAGTTTAAGGGACTAAGAATTATTCCATCCTTTGGTTTATTCACAGTAGTTCCCTGATTATGAAAGTATATGGCCAAAGTTAGAATATGGGCAGGGTAAGTGTGGAGAGAATGCTACCAAGACCCTGGGATGAGATGAAATTATATGGATAACACCCTCCCTATAGTGTAGCTGTTACGGGATCATAATTCCAGGGCCGGATGGGGAGCAGTTGGGTTGTGAGAGAGTGTGAAATTCTCATTTCAAACACTCTGTGTTGAGGATAGTTCATCTTGGACTGTTGCTCAAAGTTGCTTTTTAAAAAAGAAAATCAGTAGAAATGCTACTCTGAGGAGGGATGAATAATTGCTAGGAGCATTGTGTTCTCTTTAATCAAAATTGAACTCAGGGTATTAGTCTGAAACCTGAAATACTGTTTCAGGATAAATACTGTTTGTGTGTGCTGGGTGTGTGTTCCATTATGCCAGATCCTTTTCAATGTCCCAAGAAAAAAGTTTTCCCTGTAATGAATTAAAATGAGGAATTTCAGGAAATAATTTTGGTTAATGTTTTCCTGACCTGAGATTCTTTGATTTATTCTTCTATTTGATTCCTTTTCGGGGTAGTTATCACTATCTTTTTGGAGAAAACATTTTCATAATCACCAAGAAATTATTTGGGACAGGAAACCAGCTTGGGTTTGCTTTATTTTGGGCTAAATTAGAAGAGGTTTAACTCATGTGGTTCAGTGAGCATGCACAATTTCAGGAAATAGTTAATTTTTTTGTTAAAATTCATGTCCTTTGGTGATTATTTAGTCATTCATTACAGGTATCAAAGCAAAAACTAAATTCTGCTGTATTGTGAAGTTTGGCCCATTCAGTTGGAAAAATCTTAATGACCAAGAAACCATGTGTTTTTACTTAGATATGTTTTATGACATAGCTGTAAAATCTTGTCTCACACAGACCTACCGCAGTTTGCATTGTTTCACAGACAGTAATATGCCTTTGTATTAAGTCTAAAAGACTGATGAAAACTAGAGAGCTACACATAGGAATTATTTATGATTGCTTTATTACTAACACCTAGGATCTTAACAAAACTGTGCAAGCTAAGTGTTAGATTCAAGGTTGGAGAAGTTACAGTAAGGAGAGCGTGACAGCAGTTCAAAGTCAGCCCGCCCAGACCACTATTAACAACTGTGTTTAAAGGCTTTCAATTTGGCACAAATAAAGGTCCAGAAGGATTAAAGTGTGATATGTTGGCTGGCAATCTAGAAAAAGTATTTTTCATAACAGTTGAAGGGGAAAAAGGAATGCATTGTTGTTTTGAATCATATTGTCTCCCACAGAGAAAAACAAATGTTTTAAGATATACCATGATAGTTGTATAATTCTTAAGGGGCAAACGATCTGTAAACTGTGACCAACTAAATGTATTCATTTAATAAAGGATTAGCATGTAGTCAAACTATGTGACTTTTTAAATGTGATACACTCTTGTAACTTTGTCTTTTAGCTTCTCCATAATTGATTTTCACAAGTTCTCAAAAAATTTCCCCAAGGTAAAAAACTAGAGTGGCTATTAACAAGTGGTCTGTAGGTGCTGACTATAATTTTTTACTTTAGATTTACTTAAGGTATGGTCCAATCTTTCAGGATAAAGCATCAGTTTGCATTGGGAGAATGTCAGAAAGAAATTTTCTGGATTACAGTATCATCTTCACTTTTATCCTCTCCAGATACCAAGGATAAATACGGAGTGAGATACCACACAAAGTCAAGTCAATCATGATTTTGAAATTCACTATGAACTATGCACACAATACTCTGAATGGACTCCTAATCTCCACTAGGAGTTGCGTCTTACAAAGTAAAGTTGCAATTGTCATGGGCTTAATCATGACCTCCCTCCCTCCCCAAATTCATATATTGGAATCCTAACTTCAGTTCCTCAGATGTGAAGTCTCATACAATATATTTGAGTCTGCATCTTCATTGTCTTGCTCATTCATTGTTTCTAAGGGAGTCTTGATTAGAGAATGGAGTCCATTACTATAAAAATATTCAGATTTATTTAGCATTAAGAGGAAATTGTAATAAGGAAAGAAAGGGCTTAACTCAGGTCAGTATCAGTAGTGTAGAATTTAAATCTGAGTGAATATTCAGTGGGGATTCACAATTTTTGTGATTTGAAAAGAAATATTTTAAAGTCTTTTAAATACCTCATTTATCCTTCCTTCCCAGAATATGACTTATTTCTTCTTTGATTCCAGATGTAATGCATTACCCAGATTTGTTGGTTCTTTCACTGCAGTGCCCCTGACATCACCTGTTTTGTTTTGTTTTTTACTTGAGGGCTAAACTTCTATTGTGTTCCCCTGTCCCTGGATCTTGTGCCTTGAGCCATGGTTGACTTTGATCCCTCAGATAAACCTTTTAGTTCATGATTTTCCAGGGGTTTCCAGTAGCTTCTTACAATAAATCTCAGTTCCTCTTCTTGTTTTTCATGCTTGTGCACCAAAAGGCCCTTCAGACAACTGTCTATTCTCCTCTTCACCCACTTCCCAATCTGCTTGCTGCAGGTCCCTGTTCCCTCCTTCTCCTCCCTCTAGGAGCCCAAATAATTTTACCCCGGGATGCCTTCCCTTTCATCTTCATTTCCTCCAGGTCCTGCTTGCTCCAAAAGAGATCCTTTGCCATGACTTGCTCCAAAAGAGATCCTCTCCTGGCTAACACTGTTCCCCAGTGTACTAGTATGTGAGCAGTTGTGCTTCAGCTATTAGAATGAATGGTCCCCTGCTGATTAACAAATGTCATTACCATCTCACTGTGACCTTGATATTTAAGACTTGGCTTTAGAACAGGCAGACATGGGTTTGAATCCTGGCTTCACAGTTAGTAGCTCTGTGAGCCTTGGGCAGTTACTCAAAGACCCTGATGCTCTTTATCTCTACTGTCTGAAAATTTAAATAATTTTATCCTTGATTCTGTGTTTCTTAAGTAAAGTCCAAAGAGACAATGGAGTGTGAGATGGGAGGAACTTGGGCTTCAGCTCACACAAGCCTCACTCCCACTTCTCTCATCTCTCCAGGATAGGTTTTCAGAGCCTGCTTCCCCATCATGGTGGCCCCAGGTCACAGTGGGCCCCCTTCCTGCCCTGCCCAGGGACCTCTGCTGCAGCCATCCACACCCTAGGTGTCAGTGCCACTGTGCATCCAACAGGTGACTCACAGGGGTGATCCAGATACCCAGAGCACACGCACTGGCACAGAACCTGATATAGTTAGGACTACTTATCTACCTTGTTGGCACTACTGGCCCACGGGAGCTGAGCATGGAGGGGACCCAGTGGAGGTGGCCTGGAGTATGCCGGGGGGCTGTGCCAGATGCCACTGGTTGTCTCTGTGCAGGAGGGAGGACAATGAGAAATAGTAAAGGAAAAGCTCAAGTTTGGTCCAGAGACCACAAGGTAAGTACAGAGCTCTATGTTTCAGTATCATTATAGGCATGATTTTTCTGCTTTTTAAAAATCTTTACTGTTGAGAGTTTTACAAATGTCCCCCTTTAGTCCCCTGCTAGAGAAAGACAGAATTTCTTGCTTTTTAAAAAAAAATATATTTTTATTGATTTCAGAGAGGAAGGGAGAGGGAGAGAGAGAATCATTGATCAGTTGCTTCCTACACACCTCCTACTGGGGATCAAGCCTGCAACCCAGGCATGTGCCCTTAACCAGAATCGAACCCTGGACCCTTCAGTCCACAGGCCAATGCTCTATCCACTGAGCCAAACCAGCGAGGGCTTTCTTGCTTTTTTAAGCCAATCTCTCACATTTTCATTTTGCATTGGCCTGTAAATTATGTAGCTAGTGATGCTTAGGGTTAGTTTGAGAATTAAATAACTTATGTTAAGTACTTGGAGAATGCAAAGTAAAAGAGAATTAGTGTATTCCTAATAAGTGAATGTGTATTCTCTCTAACTTACTGTAATTTCTTCAGAGCCAGGGTCATAGCACCTGATAATTCCCTGCTTTCAATTTGTCTTGGCCAGAGCTGGGCCTAATATATAGTAACTAGAGGCCTGGCACACAAAATTCGTGTGCGGGTACAATCCCTAGGCCTGGCCTGCAATCAGGGTCATCTTCCCCAGCTGCCCACAGCCGGCCCTGCCCCCCACTGCCACCCACTCCTGGTTCCCCGTTTGCCATTGGGTGATCGGTGCCTGATGGCAGGGAAAATGGACCAAGAGGTGGTCAGTGCTCCTCATAGTGACTGGTCCAGCAGTTGTTCTGCCGTTAGGGTCAGTTTTCATATTACCCTTTTATTATATAGGATTGTAGGAGCAAAATATGCTTTGTCAGGAGATGTTAAACTGATGTTAGTGGAAAAACATCATCAGATCTAGGAATTGCCTGAATTTGTAAGAAAAATGGGATGTGATTTGTGTGTAGACTCCCGCTCCCCAGATCAATAAATTTCATCATATTCTGAAAAGGGCCCCAAAAGATAAGGATCACTGCATTTAAGCTGAAAAAGGTACACATGCCTATTAATTGGAGGTGACAAGAAAGAAATGCCACAAAATAAAGTCATTTTTTAAAAAGTGCTACTCCCTCTGTCCCATAATAATAGTAGCAAGTGAATATTTAAATGGGAATTATTGGCGAATGCAGCTGTAAGTTATGTTGTAGCGCAAAATTGCGAAGCCTTCAATCAAAATCAGTTTCATGACATCTGTCATTTGTTTTGACACATCTTTCAATTTTTAGGTTAATCTAATTATTACCAATTATAACTATTTTTCTAATTTCATCCACTGATTGAAATCAATTGTTTTATTTAAGTTGAATATCAACCCATTGTAAAAGTAAGATGAAAAAAAGAGAGTTTTCAAGGAAAGATCGAGTTGCAATTGTCCAGTTCTTGATGCATCAAAAGAAAAAAGAAAAATTGATGAAAGGTGCAATTACGTTAGCTGCAAAACAATTTAAGTGCAACAGAATGACCATATCAAGAATTTGGAAACGTGCTTCCAAAAATAATTGTCAAGGAGAATCTTATGCTAATGTTGATTCTTTGAAAAAACAAAACTGTGGACGTAAATGCAAAGATTATGGAGAAAAACTTGAAAAACTTAGACATATTCCTCTTAGCAGAAGAGGCACCATATTAGCCTTTGATAATATTTCTCCCGAAATACTGGATAATACATTTCTGTCACTTCAACAAGTTATGCTGGAAGCAATGAAGAAGGATGGCTCCAATAATTTTAAGCTCATGCATATAGGGAAAGCAAAGCTTCGCAGCCAGGGGATCCTACCTACAAGTTTAAAATGCAGTAACGAAATTATTGAAAAATCCGGAAACTATCTGAACACTCAAAATAAAAATTAGGAGTACTATTTTTAATTTATTGTTTAATTTAATCTAGTTTTTTGATAATAAATGTCGCATTCTATATTTATTTTCTTTAGTTACTATTATTATGGGACAAATTACATTCATTAACTGCTACTATTATTATGGGACAGAGGAAGTATTTTAATTAAATTACAATGAGTCATAAACCAACCTCTTTTAAAATATTTTAATTTTTACAAATACAAAATAAATGTATTACCAGATTGTAGATACAAAATAATTAACAATTTACATGCAATAAACATTAATATTTCAAGAAAAAGATTTTAAATATAATAATATTACCCAAACTGTACTAATAGAGTATAATATCACAAAAGTTGTAGGAAATATTAAAAATCTGCAAATAACAGGATTACTTCTATTATATTCTAAAATATTTTTTTCTCTGACTCTATTTTTGCTCATCAGTTTATGTTGTTCACTATATTCCACAAATGAGTGAGATCATGTGATATTTATCTTTCTCCAACTAGCTTATTATGCTTAACATAATGCTCTCCAGGTCCATCTATGCTGTTGTAAGTGGTAAGAGTTCTTCTTTTTTTACAGCAGCACAACATTCCATTGTGTAGATGTACCACCGTTTTTTAATCCACTCATCTGCTGATGGGCACTTAGGCTGTTTCCAAATCTTAGCTATTATAAATTGTTCTGCTATGAACATAGGGGTGCATATATTCTTTCTGATTGGTGTTTCTGATTTCCTAGGATATATTCCTAGAAGTGGGATTACTGGGTCAAATGGGAGTTCCATTTTTAATTTTTTTCCACTTTTTAAAATCTTAATACATAGGTCCTCCTTTCCCCCCCATTAACCTTTTCCAGCACGCGCTCCCCCCATTTTTTCTTTTTGATGCATCTGTTTTATGATTCCTTTCTTCTCTTTTCTTGGTATCTTTTTGAATTATCAGATATTTTTAACATTTAGTTCCGCCTCTTCTAACTGGCTAGCTATGCATTTATTTACAGTTCTTTAGGTTTTGCACTAGAGATCACTGACCAGTTATACTCTAAAGCAAATTATACTGATCCTGCCTTTTATGTTATTTAACATTTGCGATGTACCCCTTCTGACTGTTGTTTTGTCGTGTTTTAAACCCCACGAGATCTTACACTTATTGTTTTATACAATCAGTATTTGTTCATATTGACCCACATTTCCCCCTTTCTGTTGCTCTTCGTTCCTTTCTGCAATTCCTATTTCCTTCAGGGATCATTTCTCATTTACCTACATAACTCATTTCACTATTTCTTTTTAGGCAGATTCTACAGTGGAGAATTAGCATGTGCACCTTAAAGTGTCCTTGTTTAACTTTTAGTTGTTTTTTTTACTTTATTGATTAAGGTATTACATATGTGTCCTTGTTGCCCCATTGCCCCCTTTACCTCCCACTCATGCCCTCACAACCCTGTTGTCTGTGTCCATTGGTTATGCTTATATGCATGAATACAAGTCCTTTGGTTGATCTCTCCCGCTTACCTCCACTCTCCACTACCTTACCTCTGAGGATTGACGGTCTGATCAATGCTTCTCTGTCTCTGTATCTGGTTTTGTTGATCAGTTTATGGTGTTCATTATATTCCACAAATAAGTGAGATCATGTGATATTTATCTTTCTCTGACTGGCTTATTTCACTTAGCATAATGCTTTCCAGCTCCATCCATGCTGTTCCAAGTGGTAGGAGATCATTCATTTTACAGCAGCATAGTATTCTATTGTGTAGATGTGCCACAGTTTTTTAATTTACTCATCTGCTGATGGGCACTTAGGCTGATTCCAAATCTTAGCTATGGTAAATTGTGCTGCTATGAACATGGGGGTGCATATATCCTTTCTGATTGGTGTTTCTAGTTTCTTAGGATATATTCCTAGAAGTGGGATCAATGGGTCAATTGGGAGTTCCATTTTTAGGTTTTTGAATAAACTCCATACTGTTCTGCACAGTGGCTGCACCAGTCTGCATTCCCACCATCAGTGCACAAGGGATCCTTTTTCTCCGCATCTTCGCCAGCACTTGTCGTTTGTTGATGCTAACCATTCTGACAGGTGTGAGATGGTACCGCATTGTGGTTTTGATTTGCATGTCTCGGATGATTAGTGACTTTGAGCATGTTTTCATATGTCTCTTGGCCTTCCTTATGTCTTCTTTCGAAAAGTATCTATTTAGGTCCATTGCCCATTTTTTGATTTGGGTTGTTTATCTTCCTTTTGTTAAGTTGTATGAGTTCCCTGTAAATGTTGGAGATTAAAACCTTATCGGTGATAACATTGGCAAATATATTCTCCCATGCACTGGGCTTTCTTGTTGTTTTGTTGATGGTTTCTTTTGCTGTACAAAGCTTTTTATTTTGATGTAGTCCCATATGCTTATTTTCTCTTTAGTTTTCATTGCCCTAGGAGCTGTATCGGTGAAGAAATTGCTTCAGCATATGTCTGAGATTTTGCTGCCAGTGGATTCCTCTAGTATTTTTATGGTTTCCCATCTTATGTTTAAGTTCTTTATCCATTTTGAGTTTATTTTTGTGTATTGTGTAAGTTGGTGGTCTAGTGTTATTTTTTGCATGCATCTGTCCAATTTTCCCAACACCATTTATTGAGGAGACTGTCTTGACTCCATTGTATGTTCTTGCCTCCTTTGTCAAATATTAATTGAGCATAGTGGTTTGGGTAGATTTCTGGATTCTCTATTCTATTTCATTGATCTATATGTCTGTTCTTGTGCTAGTACCAGGCAGTTTTGAGAACAGTGGCTTTGTAATACAGCTTGATATCTGGTATTGTGATTCCTTCCTTCTTTGTTCTTCTTTCTCAGGATTGCTGCAGCTATTTGGGGTCTTTTTTAAAAATTTTTATTCCAGATGAATTTTTGGAGAGTTTGTTCTAGGTCTGTGATATATGCCATTGGTATTTTAATGGGGAGTGCATTGAATCTATAGATTGCTCTGGGTAGTATGGTCATTTTAATGATTTGATTCTACCAATCCATGAACATGGTAAGTTCTTCCATCTGTTTATGTCTTCCTCTATCTCTTTTTTCAGTGTCCAGTTGTTTAATGAGTACAGGTCTTTTACCTCCTTAGTTAAGTTTATTCCTAGGTATCTTAATTTTTTTGGCGTGATTTTAAATGTGATTGCTTTTCCAGTCTCTCTTTCTGTAAGTTCCCTATTGGTGTATAGAAATGACATAGATTTCTTGGCATTAATTTTGTATCCTGCTACATTGCCAAATTTATTTATTAAGTCTAATAATTTTTTGATGAAGTCTTTAGGGTTTTCTATGTACAGTATCATGTTATCTGTGAATAAGGACAGTTTTACATCTTCTTTTCCAATTTGGATACCTTTTATTTCTTCTTCTTTTCTATTTGCTATGGCTAGCACCTTCAGAACTATATTGAACAGGAGTGTGAAAGTGGGAATCCCTATCTCGTTCCTGTTCTTAGGTGAAATGGTTTTAGTTTTTGCCTATTGAGTATGATGTTGGCTGTAGGTTTGTCATACACGGCTTTTATTATTTTTTTAATTTTATTTTTTTATTTTGTTTTATTGCTTAAAGTATTACAAAGAGTATTACATATGTATCCTTTTTTTATTCCCCATTGACCTTCCCCCAGCCTCCCCTACCCCCAGTGTCTTGTGTCCATTGGTTATGCTTATATGCATGCATGCAAGTCCTTTGGTTGATCTCTATGTCATTCATTTCTGCTCTGATCTTTATTATCTCCTTCCTTCTGCTCACTCTGGGATTTTCTTGTTGCTCTCTTTCTAATTCTTTGAGATGTAGAGTTAGATGATTTACTAGCATTTTTTCTTGTTTTTTGAGGTAGGCCTGTAGAGCTATAAACTTTCTTCTCAGGACTGCTTTCATTGTGTCCCATAGATTTTGGATTGTTTGGTTTTCATTGTCATTCATTTCCTGGATGTTTTTAATTTCTTCTTTGATCTCATTGGTAACACAATCATTGTTGAATAGCATGCTATTCAGCTTCTAAGTGTTTGCATTTTTTGGATTGTCTTTATTGTAATTTATTTCTAATATTATGCCATCGTGGTCTGAGAAGATGCTTGATATGATTTAAATCTTCTTGAATTTGGAGAGACTTTGCCTGTGACCCAGTATGTGTTCTATCTTTGAAAATGTTCCATGTGCACTTGAGAAGAATGTATATTCTGTAACTGTGAAGTGAAATGTTCTGAAGATATCAATTAAGTCCATCTGATCTAGTGAGTCATTTAGGATTGCTGTTTCTTTGCTGATTTTTCGTCTAGAGGATTTATCCAGTGATGTCAGTAGTGTATTAAAGTCCCCTACTATGATTGTATTGTTGT
>NW_005370740.1:1904833-1919041 GCF_000412655.1 Myotis brandtii
AGAAACATCGATCAGCTGCCTCCTGCACACTCCTTACTGGGGAAGTGCCCGCAACCAAGGTACATGCCCTTTACCAGAATCCAACCTGGGACCCTTGAGTCCGCAGGAAGATGCTCTATCCACTGACCCAAACCAGTTAGGGCCATTTGATGTCTTTTGATTAGAGTATTTAATCCGTTTACGTTTAAAGTTATTATTATTTTTTAAAAATATATTTTATTGAATTTTTAAGAGAGGAAGGGAGAGGAAGAGGGATAGAGAGTTAGGAACATCAATGAGAGAGAAACATCGATCAGCTGCCTCCTGCACACTTCCTACTGGGGATGTGCCCACAACCAAGGTACATGCCCTTGACCAGAATCTAACCTGGGACCTTTCACTCCACAGGTCTATGCTCTAGCCACTGAGCCAAGGGCTAAGTTTATTATTGATAGGTACCTGTTTATAACCATTTTTATTTTTTTGTGCCTGTGGTCCTTCTTCCCCTTTTATTTCTTATTTTAAACCAGTCCCTTTAGCATTTCTTGCATTGCTTGCTTGGTAGTGATAAACTTTCTTAGCCTTTTTTTGGTTTGTGAAGCTCCTTATTTCCCCCTTCAATTTTGTATGATACCCTTTTTGGATAGAGTATTCTTGGATTCAGTCCCTTGCTTTGCATCACTTTGTAAATTTCCTTCCATTCTTTCCTGGCCTGATGTCTTTCTGTTGAGAAATAATTTGATAATCTAATGGGAGACTCTTGTACATAACTTTCTCTCTCTCTCTTTTGCAGCCTTTAAGATTCTCTGTTTGTCCTGAACATTTGCCATCGTAATTATGACATGTCTTGGTGTAGGTCTTTACAGGTTCATCTTGTTTGGGACTCTCTGTGCTTGTGTGACTTTTTTCTTCTCCACATCAGGGAAGTTTTCTGACATTATTTATTCAAATAGGTTTTCTGACTCTTGTTCCTCTTCCTGTTCTTCTGGCCCCCCTATTATTTGTATGTTTCTCCATTTCATGTTGTCCCAAAGCTCCCTTAGGCTCTCCTCCAGTCTTTTAATTTTTTTCTCCAATTGTAGTTCAGTTTGAGTGTGTTTTGCTTCCCTGTCTTCTAATTTGCTAATTCGGTCCTCTGATTCCCCTAGTCTACTTTTGAAACTTTCCATGGTGTTTTTTATTACAGCTATATCACTCTTTATTTCTTCTTGATTGTTACACAAGTTGTTGATATTTTTATCCATCTGGTTTATGAACTGTATGACCCTTATTCTGAATTCTTTTTCTGATATATTGCATGCCTCCATTTCACTTAGCTGCTTCTCTGGCTATTCTTCCTTTTCTTTCCCTTGGTGGTTTCTTTGTCTACCCATTTTTGCTCTCACCGAAGGATCTAGGTGTCGAGTCGTTCTGGGACTGCTCCTTGGGTGGCAGTGGCTCCTCAGGTGTTGGCTGCTTCTTGGGTGGTTGGGCAGCGGCTGCTCCTCATTAGGTGGTGGCTCCTCTTGCTGATGAGGGGAGGCTGCTCACACAGCTGCTGCTCCTTGTACTGGGGTGGGCTGCTTATGCGGCTGCTGCTCCTTGGGTGGGGGTGGGCTGCTCGTGCTGCTGCTGCTCCTCGGACCGGGGTGGGCTGCTTGTGTGGCGCTGCTTCTCAGACAGGGGTGAGCTGTGGGCACTGCTGCTGCTCCTCGGACAGATGCAGGCCGTTCGAACGGCTGTTGATTCTTGTATGGGTGTGGGCTGCATGCAACTACTGCTCCTTGGATGGGAGCAGGCTGTACAGGGCTGACATTTCTTGGACATGGGTAAGCTGCTCCTGTGGCTGCTTGTGCAGCTGCTGCTCCATGGATGGGGGTGGGCTGCTCACACAGCTGCTGTTCCTCGCACAGGGGTGGGCTGCTCACGTGTCTGCTGCTCACATGGTCACAGTGCCCTGGACTAAAGCGTTGGGCCAGTCAGAGGGGAGCATGCTTCGGAACTCACAGGAGCCTGTGCCTGTGGTGGCTGGAGTCTTGGTGACCATGGGACTGCAGCCAATGTAGCAGGTCCCTGGCAGGGGTGGCTGTAGAGTCCTGGGTGTTATCTGAATGCACCCTCAGTGGAGGTGAGGCTAGGCTCCCAGTCACAGCAGCTCTCCTCTTCAAAAAGGCAAGGCCTCTGAGGAAGAGCCAACCACTCCAGGACTGTTTGCAACAGTAGCAGAGGCTGCCTAGTTAGGTGAGCCCAGTTAGCCTGTCCCCAAAGGTCCTGCAGGATCTTACTGTGCCTCAGTCTCACACACACACACACCCCACATGACCACACACTCCTCTTTTGCTCCCTCCCTCACTCACGCTCTCTCCCTCACTGCCACCCTCTTCCTGCCTCTGTAGTTGGGTCAGGGGTGTTATTTACCTGTTTGTGGATGGAGTCTCCTCTCCGGGTGTCTGGTTATGTGGCTCTCTCTCTAGCACATTAGCCAAACAGGATAAAATTCACCTTGACAAGACATGACATTAAGGGAACAAAACACGAATGTACTCATGACACTGATAACCCAAGTGACCACCAGAGAAAAGAGAATTAGGGGGAGAGAAAAGATAGCACAAATGATATAAAGAGAGAAAAAATGGTATGACAGAAAAGAAAAAGAAGAAAAAGGAAAAAAAATATATATATATGGGGAGAAAATACCAGGGAACAAACAGGTAAACCAAAACATACAAACACCAAATTCCCAGTAAAGAGGGTGGGGGCAGAATCTTATATACAGAAAGTAAGGTGAAGAATTGGGTGAATATGGGGAGGACCTCAGTTCAGGATAGAGGAAGCAGAAAGAGGATGAGTGGATAAGAAGAAAGAGAAAATGAAGAAAATAATAATAAAATTAAAAAATTGATTAAAAAATAGAATAAAAAATAAATTAGAATAATGGAAAAATAATGTGAAAAGAAATAGAAAATACAGAAACAAATGAAAAAAGGAAAATAAAGAAAAAGAAAAAAGATAATAAAATAATAATAAAATAAAAATAAAAATGAAGTGAAGTGTCGTTCCTTTGGCTGATTTTTGATCCCGTTCTTCTATTCTGTCTCTGGCTTCTCAGTTTCCTGTTGCTGGGACTGAAGGCCTCTCTTGAGGCCAGTTCCTGTGGACTCGCAGGGACTATTCAGATTTTTTTTGTGCCACTCAGGGTGTAGTCTGGGTGTGGCTGTATTGGTTGCCTGGACACTGCAGGGAGGGGCTATCTCTTCAGGAGAAAATGGCTGCTTAGGTCCCGCAAGTCAGGTATGACTCAACACCAGACTTGTGGCCAAATCTCCCGGGCCTTCTGCTCACCCCAGCTTCTCGCCAAACTCCACAAGTCTACACCTCCTCCTACACCTCAGCCACGGGTCAGTGTCCATCTCCAAAAGGTCCTATGAACTAGGTTCAGCAAAGAAAAGCAAAGACCACAAAGAGGGGAAAGAGCTGCGCCTCTGCGAGCCCCTCTCCTCCCAGCAGCGTGCGGCCTGGGCAGCCGTCCTGAATGCCCCCTCTGGGCTCAGTCTGTCGTGACTGTGGACCCAGATCTAGAATCCCCTGCTACCAGCAGTCCTGCAGACCTCCTTTCCACAGTCAGATGCTGTGCCTGACCCAAGGGACGCAGCCTCAGTGCTGTGCTGTTTCCCTCTGACCCTTGGGCTCAGAGTTCTCACAGTTCTCCCCAGCCCAGATTCCTGATTTTACCATTCTCCAGGTGTCCTCTGTGTCTACTTCACCAATTCGAGATGGATGTTATTGGATTTAGTTGCTCATTCTATCTGCTCCAGGACAAGTCTCAGGACAAGTCCATCTATTCTGCCACCATTTAGTCTCCCCTCCAGTTTTAATTTTTTGAGGAAACTCCATACTGTTTTCCATAATGGCTGCACCAGTCTGCATTCCCACCAGCAGTGCATGAGGGTTCTTTTTTTCTCTGCATCCTCGCCAGCACTTGTTTGTTGATTTGTTGATGGTAGCCATTCTGATAGGTGTGAGGTTGTACCTCATTGTTGTTTTGATTTGCATCTCTCCGATGATTAGTGACTTTGAGCATCTTTTCATATGTCTCTTGGCCCTCTGTGTGTACTCTTTCCAAAAGTGTCTATTTAGGTCCTTTGTCCATTTTTTCATTGGATTGTTTATCTTCCCTTTGTTAAGTTCTATGAGTTCCCTGTAAATTTTGGAGATTAAACCCTTACCAGAAATAACATTGGCAAATATCTTCTCCCGTGCAGTGGGATTTCTTGTTTTGTTGTTGGTATCTTTTGCTGTGTAGAAGCTTTTTATTTTGATACTAGAGGTCCAGTACACAACATTTGTACACTCAGGGGGGTCCCTCATCCCAGCCTGTGCCCTCTCGCAGTCCAGGAGCCCTCAGGGAATGTCGAACTGTGGGATTAGGCCCACTCCCCACAGTCGGACATCCTTAGTGCTACTGCTGCTGCGCTCGTCAGCTGTGAGCCCGGCTTCTGGCTGAGCGGTGCTCCCCCTGTGGGATAAGGCCAAAAGTGGCTCTCCGACATCCCCTGAGGGGTCCTGGATTGTAAGAGGGCACAGGCCAGGCTGAGGGACCCCACTGGTGCATGATCAGTGCTGGGGAGAGACACTGGCGGTTGGCCAGCTGGGGAAGGACCGTGTGAGGGTTCCAAGGCATGTCTGGCACATCTCATTCAGTCCTAATTGGCTGGACCCCAGCAGCAAGCTAATCTACAGGTCGGAGCATCTGCCCCCTGGTTTTCAGTGCACATCATAGCGAGCGGTTGAGTGGCCTTAGCATATCATTAGCATATTACACATTGATTGGTTGAATAGCTGACTGGACAACTGGACACAGCATATTATGCTTTTATTATAGGATAGTCCCACTCATTTATTTTCTCCTTAGTTTCCATTGTCCTAGGAGCTGTATTGGTTAAGGTACTGCTATGACATGTCTGATATTTTGCTGCCTATGGATCCTTCTAAGATTTTTATGGTTTCTCACCTTACGTTTAAGTGCTTTATCCATTTTGAGTTTATTTTTGTGTATGGTGTAAGTTGGTGGTCTAGTTTCATTTTTTTGCATGTATCTGTTCAATTTTCCCAACACCATTTCTTGAAGAGGCTGTCTGTCTCCATTGTATGCTTTTGCCTCCTTTGTCAAATATTAATTGAGCATAGTGGCTTGGGTTGATTTCTGGGCTCTCTGTTCTGTTCCATTGGTCTATATGTCTGTGCTTGTGCCAGTGCCAGGCAGTTTTGAGAACAGTGGCTTTGTAATATAGCTTGAAATCTGGTATTGTGATCCCTCCAAATTTGTTCTTCTTTTTCACGATTGCTGCAGCTATTCGGTTTTTTTTTTAAATTATTCCATATGAATTTCTGGAGAGTTTGTTCTAGGTCTGTGATATATGCTCTTGGTATTTTAATGGGGATTGCATTGAATTTGTAGATTGCTTTGGGTAGTATGGACACTTCCATGATGTTGATTCTACCAATCCACGAACACAGTATATTCTTCCACTTGTTTATATTGTCCTCTACCTCTTTTTCAATGTCCTGTATTTTTCCAAGTAGAAGCATTTTACCTCCTTAGTTAAGTTTATTGCAATGTATCTTAATTTTTTTTGTTGTTGTTGCAAGGGTAAATGAAATTTTTTAGTTTCTTTTTCTGTGAGTTCATTATTGGTGTATAAAAAAGTCATAGATTTATGAGTGTTAATTTTGTATCCTGTTACATTGCCAAATTTATTTATTAAGTCTAGTAGTTTTTTGATGAACTCTTTAGGGTTTTCTATGTACAATATCATGTCATCTATGAATAACGACAGTTTTACTTCTTTTTTTCCAACTTGGATGCTTTTTATTTCTTCTTCTTGTCTTATTGCTATGGCTAGCATTTCCAGTACTATGTCGAACAGGAGTGGTGAAAGTGGGCCTCCCAGTCTTGTTCCTGTAGGGGAAATGGTTTTAGTTTTGCCCATTGAGTATGATGTTGCTGTAGGTTTGTCATATATGGACTTTATCATGTTGAGATATGCTCCCTCTATTCCCACTTTGTTGAGAGCTTTGATCAAAAATGGTTGTTGGATTTTGTCAAATGCTTTCTCTGCATCTATTTATTTGATCATGTGATTTTTGTCTTCAATTTATTTATGTGATGTATCACATTTATTGATTTGTGAATATTGTACCAGCATTTCATCCCTGGAATAAATCACACTTGATCATGGTGTATGATCTTTTTAATATATTTCTGCATGCAATTTGCTAATATTTTGTTGAGCATTTTAGCATTCATTTTCATCGGAAATATTGGCCTGTAATTCTCTTTCTTTGCAGTGTTTTACATGGCTTTGGAATTAGGGTAATGCTGGCCTCATAAAAAGAGTTTGGAAGTGTTTCTTCCTCTTTGATTTTCTGCAATAGTTTGAGGAATATAGGTGTTAGTTCTTCTTTGAATGTTTGGTAAAACTCCCATGTGAAGCTGTTTGGACTTGGGCTTTTGTTTGGTGGGAGTTTTTTGATGACTGCTTCTATTTCATCAGTTGTTATTGGCCTATTCAGGTTTTCTGATCCCTCCTGATTCAGTTTTGAGAGATTATATTTTTCTAGGAATTTTTCTATTTCATCCACATTATCTAGCTTGTTGGCATGTAGTTGTTCATAGTATTTTCTTATAGTCCTTTGATTTCTGTAGTGTCATTGGTTTCATCTCCATTTTCATATCTGATTTTATTTATTTGTGTCCTCTCTCTTTGTTTCTTGATGAGTCTGGCTAACAGTTTATCAATTTTGTTTATCCTTTCAAAGAACCAGCTCTTGGTGTTATTGATTTTTTGTATTTTTTTAGTCTCTATGTTATTTATTTCTGCTCTAATCTTTATTATTTCCTTCCTTCTACTTACTCTGGGCTTTTCTTGTGTTCTCTTTCTAGATCTTTAAGTTGTGGGGTTAAGTAGTTTGTTGCTGATTTTTCTTGTTGTTTTTTTGTTGTTTGTTTGTTTGTTTTGTTTTTTAAGGTATGTCTGTAGTGCTATAAATTTCCCTCTCAGGAATGCTTTTGCTGTGTTCCAGAGATTTTGGGTTATTGTGTGTTTATTTTCATTTGCTTCCAGGAAATTTTTTATTTCTTTCTTGATCTCATTGGTAACCCATTCATTGTTTAATAACATGCTATTTAGTCTCCATGTGTTTGAATTTTTTGGGGTGTTTTTACTCTAGTTTATTTCTCATTTTATTCCACTGTGATCAGAGAAGATGCTTGATATGATTCCAATCTTCTTGAACTTAGACTTGTTTTGTGTTCTAACATGTGGTCTATCTTTGTGAATGATCCATGAGCACTTGAGAAGAATGTATATGCTGCTTCGTTGGGGTGATATGTTCTATAAATGTCAATTAAATCCATCTGATCCAGTGTGTCCTTTAGAGTCTCTGTTTTCTTGTTAAGTTTTTATCTGGAAGATCTATGCAGTGAAGTCAGAGGGGTGTTAAAGTCCCTTACTATGACTGTATTGTTATCGATCTCTCCATTAAAGTCCTGTAGAAGTTTTTTTTTTTATATATTTAGCTACTCTATATTGGGTGCATATATGTTTACCAGGGTTATATCCTCTTGTTGCACCGATCTCTTTAGTATTATGTTGTTACCTTTGTTATCTCTTGTGATGGCCTTCATTTTAAAGTCTATTTTGTCAGATATGAGTATTGCTACTTCAGCTTTCTTTTCTTTTCCATTTGCATGGCATACATTTTTACATCACTCTCATCCTCTGTGTGTCTTTTTTTTTTTTTTGAGGTGGGTCACTTGTAGACAGCATATAGTTGGGTCATGTTTTTGTATCCATTCAGCTACCCTTTGCCTTTTGATTGGATCATTTACTCCATTTAAATTTTGGGTTATTATTGATAGTTAGTTATTTATTGCCATTTTAATTCTATATGGCTAGGTATCTCTCTCTGTTTCTTCTTTATATTACAGCAGTCCCTTTAGCATTTCTTGTAATGCTGGCTTGGAGGTGTTTTTCTTTTTTAACCTTTTTTTTTTTTTTTTTGTCTGGGATGCTCTTTATTTCACCATCTATTTTGAATGATAGACTTGCTGGATATGGTAATCTTGGTCTCAGATCTTGCTTTCCATTACCTTGAGTACTTCATGCCATTCCCTTCTGGCCTGTAGAGTTTCTGATGGAAATCATCTGTCAGCCTTATGGGAACTCTTTTATAGGTAACAGTTTTCTTTTCTCTTGCTGCCTTTAAGATTCTCTCTTTGTCTTTAATGTTTGGCATTTTAATTTTGATGTGTCTGGGCATGGCCTGTTTGGGTTCTTCTTGCTTGGGGTTCTCTGTGCCTCCTAAACTTCTGTGACTTTTTCCTTTACCAGGTAGGGAAGATTTCTGCCATTCCTTCTTCAAACAGGTTCTCTATTCCTTTCTCCCTTTCTGCCTCTTCTGGCACACCTGTTATTCTAATATTGTTATGTTTCACGTTGTTCCACAGCTCCCTTAAGCTGTCCTCCTGCTTTTTAATTGTTGTTTTTTTTCTTTTTGGTTCTTTGATTGAGTGATAATTTCAACTCTGTCTTCTAATTCACTGATTAGATCCTCAGCTTCCCCTAATCAGCTGCGTATTTCTTCCAATGTATTCTTTTAATATCTTAAGTGGCCTCAGGGCAAGGTGTTTTCCAACAGGGTGTGTCAACTGTCTTCCCCCCAGGCAAGGCACATATCCATGTGGTAAAGATGTCCTCCACTGCGTGAGGGAATAACTCAGGCCAGAAAACTGTGGGTGTTTGCCTTCTGAGCTCTATCTCCTGAGTCCCTAGTCCTGGCTTCTGCTCTCACAGCTCCAGTGCACTTCACCTCCCTCTGCCAGAGCACAAGGTGGGTGACTCCACAGGGCATTTTGTGCATTGGCCCTTTAAGAGGGTGCCTGAATTTTCAGCTCTCACTTCCTGGTAGACAGCATCACTCTGCTTTTCACAGCCAGACGTTATGTGGTTACCCTTCTCAGTTTTGGTGCTCTCTGCTGGGGGGCCCAGCTTGGGGATTAGTTCCCAGAGTTCTCAGTGGCAATCCCCCACAGCTGAGATATCTCTCCGGGACTTCAGTTGCTGTCTGTGGGTGCCCAGCCAGCCCTTTCATGCCTCTGCCCCTCCTACCAGTCTCTATGCAGTCTCCACTTTCAGTCTTTGGGTATCGGGGTTCTCTCCTGCAAGTTTTCCGTTGTTTATTCAGGAACATTTTCTGTATTTTATTTTCAATTCCAGCTTGTTCCTAGGAGCATGTTCATGCAGCATTAACTTACTCTGCCGCCATTTTAAATCCTAAACCAACCATTTTTGAGGTATCTAGCAAAGTCTCAAAATTTCTTTTTTTTAATTTTTCATACTATTGAAACCCAGAATTCCTGTGATTGATGGGGCAAGATAGTGGAATCATCTAAATAAAAAAGTTTTGTAAGCGTTTAATTTTGATTAAAGTATATGTGATTTTTTGCATCAGTTCTATAATAAATAGACATGTTATTTATCAATGTCCATGCCTTATTCCATAGTTATGTTGACAGTTCCATTAAACTTCTGACGGTTGCATGAATTGTCTTCCTGTCTGGGACTCTGATGTTTGCTCTGATCTACCATGCTTCTTATACTGCACTTGTCCTGAAGGGAAATTAAGTGTTGTTATTATTTTTTTTCATTCTTCAAGCAGATTAACAATCCTGAAGTGAGAGTCTAATAGAGTAATAAGTAAGCCTGGTGGTGCTTCCATCCTGAATGGCTGCTCTCTGAAGAGCCTGTACTCAGAGATTTGCATACAATTCCTGGATATCAACTCTGAGTTGAGATGCTAAGTCATGGATTCATATGGGTTTCCATTTCTCCAAATCTTCCTGTGACTGTGATTTTAAGCTACCCAACCAAAAATAAAATTACTGTTGATGAAGAGCAACAGTATTTAGCTTTGGAAAAGGTCATTGGACTCACATTTTTGTAGAATTAGAAGTGACACAATTAGAAATAAGCCATTTTCATTGATATTGCTAGATATACTCTCAAGGAAAATGATAATGTGGTCCTAACATATTTTTTAAACTTTTTTATTTTAAAATAAATTTAGACTCACAGAATAGTTGATTATACCCTTTACCCAGTATCCTGTAATATTAATAGTGCAATGATCAAATAGTACATTGTACAATCATAGTACAATGATCAAAACTAAGAAATTAACATTGGTGCCATATTATTAACAACTACTGACTTCATTGGATTGCCCCTGTTTTGCCAATGTTTTTGCTAACATCAGTATTTCTGTTCCAGAGCCCAAATTTATTTGCCAGTCTCAATTTCCTTCATCTTACCTATTATGCCAGGACCTTGGCATTGAAGGTACACAGTTACATTATAGAATGTCCTCTAATATGGGTTTGTCCTATATTTTTAAATTATTACATAGAAGCTAGTAATTTATTTCAAGAAGATTAAGAAGTGAAGGGGCGTTTTCAGTGCAACAAGTCAAGGTTATATGATACTGAGTTGGTTTATCACCAGTGATTACTTAGTTAAGGTGGCATCCAAGGCTTTTTCCATTATAAAGGTACTATTTTCCCTTTCTATTTGATAAATATCTTGTGACAGATACTTTGAAATTACACAACTATCCCGTTTCTCCTCAAATTTTCACTCATATCCCTTGATGAATCTTGCCTACAGCTATTACTATGGTGGTCTAATGCCTATTTTGTATTTTCCACATTTCTTCTACATTCTTCAATTGACATTCTGTAGAGAAAATATATCCCTTCTCTATATGTATTAACTGATTAATTTATTTACTTATACCATTATGTTAGATTTGTGGGCATTTATTTTTTTCTGTGGGCTTTAATTCAGTATTCTATTTTGTTGCTCAGATTGTTCCAACTTTGGCCATTGGGTGCTCTCTCAAGTTGGCTTCTAAGACTTTTAATAAGCCCCCATCTTCTCTTAAGCCCTTTCTCATTTTGGTCCCACAAGATGTTCCAGGCTCTTCTTGTATTTTCTCTGCTGCAGCTTGAAATCAGCCCCTTCTTCAAGGAGTCCTGAACAATATTGAAATAATGATTCAAACTTAGTTTGGAAACCAAAGGTACTTGATGATGCTATGTACCAATGATTTATAGTCCTCTATTTGAGGACACTAAGAACTTATTTAAGTCTGGAAACATTAGTGGAACCTCTGCAGTGAGTGTGCTTACTGCCATTTTACCGAGGAGAAAACAGGAAAGAAGAAGAGCAAATCATTCTCCAAGATTTCACACTAGTGAAAGAAGCAGCCGGAACTGTAAAACCTGACTCCTCCCACCTTGCAAGAACCAAAACACAATATTAGAAAGTCCTGGTACCAGTTTGCTGGCTCGCTTATATTTAACTACAGTGAAGGGCAGTTAGAGTAAAATAGTTCTGTTGAAACCAGAGTGTCCATCCTGTCTTTTATGAAAAAAGGTGCATTTTTGACCAAAGTACGCCTTATCTTCATCTGGGATAAAACGTTTTGAAGAATGAATTCAATTTTGGAATGGTAAAAGTCAGAAGGAAATATACTTGAATCACAAGATAAATATTTCTGGTGACAGAGTGCACCCAAACAGATTGTAAATAAGATATTTTTATACCGAGTTTAGGAAGAAGCAAAGCAAGGGGAGGTGAGACGTTCCTTTCCCACTCAGTCATACCATTTAAAACTCTAGTCAGCCTACATCCTATTAAAGTTGATAAATTCATACAAAAAGGAATGTTCCTTGGGCTACAATAAGCATCTCTTACCCATTTTCCTTTGATTAGGTAACAGGTGACAGTTTATACTAGAATAGCAGGCTATGGTAACCTGGAAAAAAGCACAAAATATAACATTTATATATTTCTAAGTGCTGGTCACATCTTAGAGTGATTTAAAAAGATCAAGTGAAGAATTTATAGTTTTGCACAATCATATTTACAACAATAATATTAAAGCTTTCAAATGCATGAAAAATAGAAAAATTATAATGCTACAAGGGGCCCAGTGCATGAAATTCATGCCCGGGGGAGGGTGGGGGGATGTCCCCTCAGCCTAGCCTGCACCCTCTCCAATCCTAGAGCCCTTGAGGGATGTCTGACTGCCAGTTTAGGCCCGATCCCTCTCACAATCTGGGACCACTGGCTCCTAACTGCGCACCTGCCTGCCTGCCTGATTGCCCCTAACTACCCTCCCTTCCAGCCTGATCACCCCTAACTGCCTATGTCTGCTAGCCTTATTGCCCCTAACTGCCCTGCCCCACTGGCCTGGTCACCCCTAACTGCCACCCCTGACAGCCTGGTTGTCTCTTACTTCCCCCCCTGCTGGCCTGGTCACTCCTAACTCCCCCCGCCCCCGATGGCCTGGTCACCTCTTACTGCCCCCCCTGCCAGCCTGGTCACCCCCAACTGCCCACCCCCTGCCGGCCTGGTGGCCCCTTACTGCCCCCACTGCTGTCCTGGTCGCCCCACACAGCCTGCTGTTTAGTCGTTTGGTCGTCTCTCACTAACCCCCCTGCCAGCCTTGTTGCCCCATGCAGCCTGCTGTTCGGTCATCCATACAGTTGTTTCGGTTGTGATGGCCCCTGGATTTTTATATATTGGGATGGTTTCTCAATATATAATTTTCTACTGTGAAGAATTATCTTGAATCATATCTGTACACTGAAATGACATTAGAAGACAAGTCTGCTTTATCACCACTCTAAAAAGGAAAGGCAGCTTTCTATGATTTAACAAACCAATAACAAGGTTCCTTGTGTATAAGTTCACATCCAAGTTTCATCTTTGAGTTCAGTATATACTCTTATAAACTCCAGTACTTTCCATCATTTCCTTACATGGCTTTGAAAACAGCTACCAAACAGTGCCAAAGAATAGACACCTGCCAGTTATTGAGGCATTACTGAATACATCTTTGTTTCAGGCCAGCATTTACTGACTCATGAATGAATGCATATATGAATAAACAAGGTGAAGTTCCCACCTGTAATGTGCCTTACAGGATAGAAGAGATAGATTACACATATTTCTTAATACATAATAAAGCCATGCATGTATGTGTATGCATACATTTATATAAATTTTAATACATGTAATCTAATATATGTGTATGCATGTGTATACACCTTTATATATAGTTTTATACATATTGTATTTTATGTTATCAATTTTGAGAGCTGATATATATATTTATGTATACTATTTATATATAACATATCCTATCTAATAATAGACAAACATGGTAATTAACCTTAACTTCGCTACTCTTCCCATTGGCTAATCAGGGCGATATGCAAATTAACTGCTAACAAAGATGGCGGTTAACCACCAACAAAGATGGCGGCTAATTTGCATACATAGGTACAATGATGGGAGGCAAAAGGGGAAAGACAGAAGAACAGTGGCAGGCAAGAGCTGGGGGGTGGGCAAAGGCAGCCTGATCACCATCAGAAAGCCCAGCAGCAGGCCAGGCGACACCCCCGGCCGGGGGTGCCAGTGATCACCATGGCGATCTGAGGAAGAGAGAGCCAGGGTGCAGGACCCCTGGGGCCAGGGGTGCCAGCTGGCCTGCGGCCCCCTGATCTGCGATGGCGAAGGGAGGGGTGGGGCCCCAGGCATGGCAGCACGGGGGTACCGGGTGAAGCCATGCCTGGGGCCTTCTGGTGTGCGATCGAGAAGGGAGGGGCAGGGCAGCAGGCACGGCAGCACCCTGGGCACCGGGTGCAGGCTCAGGGTGCAGCCATGTCTGCAGCCTTCTGATCTGCTATGCAAAGGGAGGGGCAGGGCAGCAGGCACGGCAGCACCCTGGGCACCGGGTGCAGGCTCAGGGTGCAGCCATGCCTGCAGCCTTCTGATCTGCTATGCAAAGGGAGGGGCGGGGCCGCAGGCACGGCAGCACCCTGGGCACCGGGTGCCGAGGTGCCTGTGGTCCCCTGATCTGAGATCAGGAAGTGAGGGGCGGGGCCACAGGCACGGCTGCACCCGGGGGACCGAGTGCAGCCATGCCTGCAGCCCCATGATCTGCAATCGAGAAGGGAGGGCTGGGGGCGCAGGCATGGCAGCACCCTGGGCACCCCAGCACCTGACATGCAAAGGTCGGGGATGAAATGACTTTTCCCAACCACATCTGCAAATATCCTGGGGAAGGCATCACTAAAGAGTTCACAACAACTCTCTTACTTGGCAAGGAAGAAAACAGTTG
>NW_005370740.1:1919430-1920024 GCF_000412655.1 Myotis brandtii
AACCATTTTTAAAATATTTAAATTGATATTTTAGGGTTAAAATTATAGAAGATATTTAGATCCAAATATATTATCTGAATAGAAAATATTTCAGTTTTTGATTTAAAAAAAATAAACATAAAAAAATATATTAGTGACACATTTTCCCAAGGAACTCTGAATTAGTACCCTTCCCTCTAACTTTCTTCAAATTAAGAGAATCTATGGAGTTCCCTATACTGCACAAGTTTTAATGAAAGAAAATAAGACTTTCTAAGAGCATCAAATACATGTTTTCTTATTTACAAACATATATACTCATCTCTCTCTCTCTCTCTCTCTCTCTCTCTCTCTCTCTAAAGTATATTCTTACTGATTCAGAGAGGAAGGGAGAGGGAGAGAGATAGAAACATCAATGATGAGAGAGAACCATTGATCGGCTGCCTCCTACACGCCCTGTACTGGGGATCAAGCCCACAACCCGGGCATGTGGCCTGACCTGGAATCAAACTGTGACTTCCTGGTTCATAGGTCGATGCTAAACCACTGAGTCACACCCGCCAGACTCAATTCTTATTTATAAATTCATTCCAAGGACATATACAGCTTGAAAAG
>NW_005370740.1:1921307-1924143 GCF_000412655.1 Myotis brandtii
CGGATTGTGAGAGGGATGTCCGACTGCTGGTTTAGGCCCGATCCCTGTAAACTGGCAGTAGGACATCCTTCGAGGGGTCCCAAATTGGAGAGGGTGCAGGCCAGGCTGAGGAACATACCCTCCCCCGTGCATGGATTTCGTGCACTTGGCCACTAGTAATTATATAATACTGTAATTATAATGTATTTATATCACATATATAAATGCATATTTATATATAAGTATAATATATATAGATGAACACTTGTCTATTAAAGCTAGTTGATAGCCAACATCTAGATATACAGTTCTATAAAAAAGCGATGATTAAAAAACTATTTTTTTATCCAGTACTAAAAAACTAATAATTTCTATGCTTCCACAAAATCAAAGAGAAATAACTCAGATAGGATTTGAGAAAATCTTAATACTTTTTGTTTGCCTCACACAGAAGTTCAATATGTTCCCAGCTCTGTGCAGAGCAGAGGCCTACTGACCTGTCCTTGCAATGAAAGAGGTGGCCATATACACCTAAGACCTGACTGAGTCTGGGGACTGCACAGTGTTGTAGGGGAAATAAAGTGATGAGCAAGCCCAAGATCTAGTGTGACAGGAGAGCAGAGTAAGATGTCAAGACCTCAAGTACAACAACTAGGCCTGGAAGATCTAAAAGCCCATAGGAATGATTCCTACAAAGAGAGGAGAGAAAGGGGATAAGCTACAGGATGGGAACCTTGGGTTGGTAAGAAGTTGTCAAGAGACTTTCAAACACGAACAACTATCATTCAAATTTAAATTATTTGTTGGAGGGATTAGCAGTGCAATCTCTTGCTCCCTTTACCCAAATTCTCAATGAAGTCTATTTATATCAGCTTCGTGCCAGCGATAATAGGAATATGAGCCAGAAACTAGAGGAAACGTAAGCTCTAGGGATTCACAGATATCTGGGGAGTACAAGGGGATCGATCATGAGATGGGATTTTGAGCCAATTTCAATTAAGTCTTAAGGGTTAGGGCAATTCTAGTTGGCACTTGTGTTGCAGTAATAAAAAGTTAAATAAAGCGTCTTTCTTTGTAGATCCAAACCACTGGGAAACTACAATGTGAATGTTTCAGAGTTTTCTTACATTCTGTAAATCTTGAGATGGCTAATACTCCACTGTTCAGATTTAGGAAGCATTGACATCCATCGTGGTATTGGAAAGGATGAATTGACAGAAGAATTTTAAAAAAACGGCTATATTTAAACATCTTTCTCTGGTATTCCAAATGGAACCTAGAAAGCATAGATAGTATTTCAGCTAGAATATTAAAATAAGAACAGAATACAAAATGTAAAGTAAGTTAAATGGTTTCTGCAAAATAGAAAAGAAATGCAGAAATATACATATAGAATTTGATTTGAACAAGAGTTTTTTATACAACTTTAAGTTGACAACATTTATAATGATCAGTGGAAATAAATTATACTCATTTAGCAAACATCAATATCATTGAGTGACTGTTACCTGCTGGTCCCTGGGATTGATGCTAAATCACCCACTGTGAATAAGACAGAACTCACAGTTGAGGGGCGCAAGTGTATGAAACAGTGGTCCCCACAACAGAAGTAGAGAAAAGGTTGGGTGTTGTACTGGGGACAAAAAGACCATCATTCTTTGCTTTTCAACTTTGGACTAATTATTTCTATGTCATAAGGCTCAGTTTCCACGTGTGTTAAAAGGAGGGCACCATTATTTACTGGATAAAATAAAACCGAAAGTGAGTTAAAGCCATATTTTGGTGATTGGTTTTGTGAAAAGGAAATCATTGGAAGTTTTTGCTTCTGAGAATCAATAATCTTTTAACCTTTAAAAAATCATTCATGTAACGTGTTTATGTAATGTCATGCATATAAGCACTCAGCACTTGTTATAAGATGGTGATAACAGTAATGATAATGATAGTAATGAAGATGATGATGATGATACTTGGGCTGGGCCACCTAAATCAGGCTTAGACAACCAAGAAAAGCTTCTCTAATCACCCCAATAAATTCAATAAAAAATAAAAATAAATAACTCACAAAATAAGATTTTTGAAATATTTATAGTAAGTCATTTTCCAATAAGGTAAATAATCACATTTATGAAGGATATATGTGGACTTAGAAAGAATTATCAAAATGTTAAATACAAAAAAACAAGAGTATTCATTGCTGTATTCTTTTCTTCTCAAGAGATGAGGCATCAATCATGCAAATTATTTCTCATTAGGAGATGGATTAAGAAAAACAACATAAAAAGAATTACACTTGAGAAAATATAATTGCATGATTGATATGGCCTTGGTGGTTTCATTCATTAATTCATGTGTTTACTTATACTTTCAAACATATGTTGACCATTTGAGTAAGGTGGTTATAGAGATTTCTATAATAATAAAAGCATAATATGCTAATTAGGCTGGATGTCCTTCCAGACGACCTTCCCAATGAAGCCAGGGCTGCGAGGGAAGCCGGTGCCAGCAGCTGAGGGAAGGAAGGCCTACTCTTGCATGAATTTTGTGCATTGGGTCTCTAGTAGAACTATAAAAGCATAATCTGAGAATTTAGACAGAAATATTCCCATTTTTTATGTTTAATAAACATACATAATAAAAAAAATCCCTGCCCTAACCGGTTTGGCTCAGTGGATAGAGCATCGGCCTGAGAACTGAAGGGTCCCGGGTTCGATTCTGGTCAAGGGCATGTACCTTGGTTGTGGGCACATCCCCAGTAGGGAGTATGCAAGAGGCAGCTGATCGATGTTTCTCTCTCATCCATGTTTCTAACTCTCTATCCCTCTCCCTTCGTCTCTGTAAAAAATCAATAATATAT
>NW_005370740.1:1924406-1929271 GCF_000412655.1 Myotis brandtii
CAGAGTGAGAATTTGGCGGAAACAGCATGAAAGCATGCACCCCACATGCATGAGTACAACCCTTCAAGCTGGTGGGGGCAGTGTTATGGTTTGGGGCATGTTTTCCTGGCATGATTTGGGCCCTTTAATTCATGTGGAACAACGTCTGAATAGCACAACATACCTAAGTATTGTTGCTGATCAAGTTCATCCTATCATGTTGGTGGCGTATCCCAATGGAGATGGCTTCTTCCAACAAGACAATGCGCCATGCCACGGTGCTCGTATTGTGCAGGAGTGGTTTCAAGAACATGAGGGAGACTTTACCTTGCTTAGGTGGCCCCCACAATCACCAGATCTCAATCCAATTAAGCATTTGTGGGACGAAGTTAATAGAGCCATCAGGCAGCTGGTTCCACAACCATCAAATCTCACAGAACTGGACAGTGCTATTCATCAGGCATGGTGTCAGATTCCTCGCATCACCTTTCAACATCTCGTGGAGTCAATGCCAAGAAGAATCGCAGCAGTATTGAAGGCAAAAGGTGGCTCAATGAAGTACTGATGGGGTGGTCATAATAATCTGGCCACTCAGTGTAATTATTATTCAATCATTCTTTGAACCAATTGTTTCATGAACACCTATTATGTGTCTAACACTTTTCAGAGCTAAGCATGTAAGTAATCAAGATGAAATAGCCCCTGCCCCAAAGAGTTTAGAGCTCATTATTCAACACAAATAGATATTGAACAAATAATTACACACATAACTTTTGTTTTTGTTTTAGTGAGTATCATTAAGAATATAAGCAGGATATTATAGAGCAGTGGTTCTCAACCTTCTGGCCCTTTAAATACAGTTCCTCATGTTGTGACCCAACCATAAAATTATTTTCGTTGCTACTTCATAACTGTAATGTTGCTACTGTTAGGAATCATAATGTAAATATCTGATATGCAGGATGGTCTTAGGCGACCCCTGTGAAAGGGTCGTTTGACCGCCAAAGGGGTCGAGACCCACAAGTTGAGAACCGCTGCTATAGAGGATTAAAAATGAAGAAAGGAACAATCTAATTTATATAAAGCAGTAAGTGAAGAAATTTCTAAAGAATGACTGTGAGTTAGTAGACACTGGAGGATGTGACCAGGGTGTTTCAGTGTTGGAAGATGGAGAGAGGCTTGTGAATTGAGTTTACCTGGAGAGATGCAAAAATATACCCATTCTGTGATTATAACTGTGGACATGAGAGAAATAAACATTTATTGAACCTGAAATTGTGCTCAACACCAAGGGAAGTGTTTTGCCTTTATTATTTTATTTAACCTTTAAATAATGTAGTGATGTATATGTGTTTACTAAATAGGTTAATTAACTCATTCAAAATCACATAGTAAGAGGTATAACTAGGATTCAAAGCAAGATAGTCTGATGCAAAGCTTTCAGTCTTGATCATGATGCTAAAGCTCTTTGCAAATTTAGATAGGAAAATAAAGATAGTTTTATTAAATGGGAAGTCAAATTGCAGGCTATATTCTACAATTGTGATTATTCTGAATGGTGTTATAATATTATGGCAAGAAACAATCGTTTTGGTTAATTAATACTTCCACTTTTCTACAATAACTAAAGAGAAATTTTTAATAGAGGTCTTAATTTCTTTAAACACCCTTTAAATGTTTAATTTAATCAAAGTGTTTAATTTAATCAAATATATGGATTTAAACTGTATTATTAGAGTGATAATTAAAAACGCTTGTCCAAGAAAATGATGGTCTTCTGCCTATTCTCCCAATTGTGTGTCTACACACACAATTTCAGCTGTTTCTAATGTAATATAGCATTACATTTCTAAATAAAATGCTCTAATAGCTGTTTTTTGATTTTAAACTTTTAAATGATATCTATTACTTTCCTTATGTTGAGGTTAAGAATTAGCCTGTTGTATACAATCCTCTCTAGCCATAATAACATAAATTACCCTCAATGTGCTTATATTGCCCCTTTTTGGTAAATCAATAATCAGAGGATACTTTAATATGACTTAGGTATGGTTAAGCTATATAATGCATTATGATTACATTCCTTTCTTGTACAGCTTTTAATTATGCAATATTAACTAAAATAAAACCCTTGTATGTTGTAAAGATTATTAAAATTCTATGCTTTCAAATGTGGTATGTAATAAAATAGCCTTCAGAGAACTTTTCAAGATGCCTACTTGAATGGTTTTAAAAAACATATGTTAGATTTTCTCTCAGTTAAGAAAATATCCAGTAGTTACAACCTTCACTTTTGTGTTTCTGTTAAAGTATGATTAAGTAAAATTTATGCTTTCCCAATTCAATTTCAATTAAGCTTTGTCTCAGATTTATTTATTTTGTTATTTCTCATATTTCTATAAAAACATGTTAACATTTAATCTCATGTTTAATAAAGTTAGTAAAGTAATTCATTATTACCTTATTTTATAATCTAAGATAATTTGGATACTTATTTTACAAAACAAGCCCCAGGAAGATAAAAAAAAAAGTAATTTTAAAACTACCTCACAAATAGCCAAGTGGTATGTTCACTATTTCTCCTGAGTGGTGGCTAAGTGTGCACTGATGGTAGGTGGAGTGAAAAAACTCTGAAGTATTTTTTCAAAGGAACATCTGCAGCCAATCACATCAAAGACAAAATGACAGGGACATTTATTGAAGGGATTGTTTCTTTGCCAAAATTTTACTTAGGAAGATCTTTCAAAATTCCACTTAGAAATAAAAAAACAACACAATGCGTACACCATTTCTGTGAGTTGTAAAACCAGTTACTCCAAATTATGCGAAGAATGTACTTAAGTATCCATTTGAATTCTGTGACCATTATCAAACTATCCATAGCTACCAAAAACTGCTGCTTCATTTCTCTTTTCAGCCTTTTTACCCACAAAATTCTTTGTATTACTTGTGTACTGAATTTGCTAGTATTGAATGCACATCCGGAAGGTAATTTATGGATTAAAAAAAGCCTCTGTTCTGAACTTGATTTCTTCTTGAATTTATTCATTTTATCTCAGGCCGCATGCCCTACCTCTCTTTGCTCCCTTCCTCATCTCCTATACTTTGCCTTTAAGTCATTTTTTTCAGCTTGTGGAGATAGTTCTGAAAGCAGCATGCTTAGTCAAAAGCCTAAACCAAGCAAACAAACCAACAAAGATTAAATTTAAAATTTGTAATCAACATCTTTGCTCCCTGCCTTTATACATGACAATAATAATGTTTTATTTATATTCTATATGGTTCATGTGCCTAAATAACATGACATATGTCCAAGACTAAAGTCCTTTTTTATTGTTTTTAATAATGGCAAAATTGGAGTAGAGATAAACATTTCTTAAAAATAGAAAACCACCATATTCTTTATAGAACATTAAGAAAATATAATAGAAAGAGACAAAAGAATGCTTGATATAGAGTGTAATCAATAGGTTTGATTACTGAGAGAGAAGCCTACATTTTCCTGGTTTTAGATGCAGACTTAATCATCTGACTTGAAAAACCATATATTTTTAAGTAGATTACATTATCCATGACTTAATGTGTGAGTATGAAAGTACTCTCAGCATTCTATGCCTATAAAAATGCTGATAAGTACAGTCCCTTCCCATTATTGCTGTCTAAAATTCTATGGAGATTAAAGTTATGAAAAATATTCAGTCCTAGTTGTCCTGATTATCATCTGGGAACACTTAGAAGGGACTGTTCTTTGTAATTATTCCCTAACACCTGTGCTTCACAGGCTGTTTGGTGAGCTCAGTACTTATTCAGTGTGTTTCTGGCCTAGCAATAACTGCAGGAAAACAGCTGCTCAGTTCTTACTACCACTACCCTTTGAGAAGCAACTCTCATGTCCAAATATTTTTTGATCATCAATGGGATCAAAAGAAAAAAGGAAATGTCAGCAATAATAAAGATACCCTCTGGAATAATATAAATATATGTTATATATACTATTATATATTTGCTGAATATATAACATTATTATATATAGTATTTAATTTAATATATATTTGAATCATTTACCCTATGTATACAACACACACACACACACACACACACATATATGTGTGTGTATATATATGTGTGTGTGTGTGTGTGTGTGTGTGTGTGTACTAGAGGCCTGGTGCATGAATTTGTGCACCAGTGGGGTCCTCGGCCTGGCCTGCGGTATCGGGCTGAAACCAGCTCTCTACATCCCCCGAGGGGTCCCGGATTGCGAGAGGGTGCAGGCCAGGCTGAGGGACCGCACTGGTGCACGATCGGGGCCGGGGAGGAATGCGGAAGGTTGGCCAGCTGGGGAGGGACTGTAGGAGGGCTCTAGGGTGTGTCCGGCCCATCTCACTCAGTCCCAATCAGCTGGACCCCAGCAGCAAGCTCACCTATCGGTCAGAGCGTCTTCCCCTTGGTGATCAGTGCACCTCATAGTGACTGGTTGACTGTCTGTCCCCTGGTGGTCAGTGCATGTCATAGTGAGCGGTTGAGTGGCCACAGAATATCATTAGCATATTAGCCTTTGATTGGTTGGACGGCCGACCAGACGACTGGACACTTAGCATATTAGGCTTTTATTATATAGGATATATATCTATAATAATAAAAGAGTAACATGCTAATTAGATTGGACATCCTTCTGGACATCCTTCCTGATGACCTTCCTGACAAAGCTGGGGCTGCGAGGGAAGCCCGGGTCCCAAGTGCCTGCCAGCAGCAGGAGGGAATCCCAGTCCCGGGTGCTGGCGGCTGGAGGGAAGCCCGGGGCCCAGGTGCCAGAGGGAAGCCGGTGCTGGAAGGTGGGGGAAGAAAGGCCTACTCTTGCATGAATTTCATGCATCAGGCCTCTACTG
>NW_005370740.1:1929339-1953915 GCF_000412655.1 Myotis brandtii
ATAATTTAAAAACCTTTTCTTGTATAAAAACTATATTTTAATACAAATTATCAATCTTTAGTTATGAAGGGAGAGAGAGAAGTCACAGAAATGGTTAAAGTATAATGGATAAAAAAGCTAACATATTTTAAGTTTGGGAACAACCTGAGAAAAGAATAGGTATGGATAGGATTTGAGGGACAGGGGAAGTGCAACAGACCAGAAGCTTTAGAGGAAAGTTAAGCAAAGAAAACTCCTTTTGATGGAGATGTCTATTTTTCAATCTCTAATTACTGTTGTGATATTTATATGTGTGTATGTGAATGTGTGTGTTTGTGTGTGGGTAAAGAGACAAATACATAGACATTTAATAGTATATCGATATTATTTTCAAATAAGAAAGACCTACTGAGTGAAGTAATAGCTTTTTAATTTAAAAAAATCAATAAAAATTCTATTTCATTATATTAAGTTTCATATGATAACCATATTAAAATATGTATGGAAGAAAACTATCCTGACTGGTGTAACTCAAATTTCCTCTATCTACAATGCACATAGAAATGTATTTTTTCCAGTATCTGATGACTGAACATTCTCCACCAGGCCTGAGACACTTTCCAAGGGCACAAAATTTAAGGACAAAAAAAGTAAACAATCGAGATTCTCCATTGTGTCCTAGGCTCCAATATAACTCTGCATTGCACTGTTTCAGTCTTTGATTTAGCACATTTTTAAAAATATTTTTTTATTGATTTCAGAGAAGAAGGCAGAGGGAGAAAGAGATAGAAACATCAATGATGAGAGAGAATCATTGATTGGCTGCTTCCTGCACACCCCCTACTGGGGATGGAGCCCACAACCAGGGCATGTACCCTTGACTGGAATCAACCCCAGAACCCTTCAGTCCACAGGCCAACGCTCTACCGACTGAGCCAAATCAATTAGGGCTGATTCATCACATTTTGATACTGTGACTGTTTTCCATTGATTTCTATTCAGTTGTTTACCAGAAATTCTTTCAGAGAAGTATGTCTGCATCATACTAATACTAATGAAAAAACAGTTGGCACAGCCATATTAATTTCAGACAAAGCAAACTTTAGAACAAGAAAAAATTATCAGGGGAAAAGAGAGAGATTAGGTAATGATAAAAGGTCAGTTCTCCAAGAAGATAACACTCCTTCATGTGTATGCATCTAACAAGAGAAAATCAAAATATGTGAGGCAAAATCTGATAGAAATGCAAAGAAAAATAGACAAACCCACCATCATAGCTGTAGAACACAACACTCTTTGTTCATTAATTGATATATAAGGCAGACAGAAAATCAACAAGGATATGGTTGACCTAAATAGCACTCTGATTACGATATCTAATTAACATTTATACAATATCCAACAACAGCACAACACACTTTCTTCTCAAACTCATATAGACCATGCACTAATATAGACACTATTTTAGGCCATAAACACACCTTCACTAATTTAAAATAATAGAAGTCATATAAAGTATGTTATCTGAAAATATTAGAATTAAATTAGAAATAAATAACAGAAAAATAGTTGAAAAAAATTCCAAATATTTTGATATTAAATGGTACAGTTTAAAATAACACATGGGTAAAAAAGTGTCAAAGGAATTTAAACATTTTTTGAACTAAATAAAAAATTTAAATATAACTTACCAAAGTGTGTAGGGTGTAGGAAGAGCATTCTTTTTAAAAAAATATATTTTATTGGTTTTTTTTACAGAGGGGAAGGGAGAGTGATAGAGAGTTAGAAACATCGATCAGCTGCCTCCTGCATACCCCCTACTGAGGATGTGCCCGCAACCAAGGTACATACCCTTGACTGGAATCGAACCTGGACCCTTTACTCCTCAGGCCGAAGCTCTATCCACTAAGCCAAACCGGTTAGGGCAGGAAGAGCATTCTTTAGAGGAAAATTTATAACCTTAAAGTCATATATTAGAAAATAAAAATATTTAAAATCAATAATCTAAGCTTCCACCTTAAGAAATTAGAGAAAGAAGAATAATTTATGAATAGAGCAAATATAAAAAAATAATAAAAATTAGAGCAGAAAGCTATAATGTAAAGATCAATATAGGAAATACTGAAACATTAACAACAACAACAAAACCCTCTTAGAAGTAATATGCCATTGCAGCCATACTTCAGCCATATTGTGGACTCAATTATAGTCCACCACAATAAAGTCAATTAATCTATTAACACAGAATTTTTGGTTTCCCATTGCATATAAAAATTATGTTTATATTAAACTGTAGTTAAAGTGTACAGTAGCATTATGTCTAAAAAATAATGTACAAGCCTTAATTAAAATACTTAATTGCTAAAAATTGCTCACCATCATCTCAGCCTTCATGATTCTTTTTCTGGTGGAGGATCTTGCCTCAAGGTTGATGGTTGTTGACTGTTAAGGATGGTGGTTTCTGAAAGTTGTGTGGTTATAGAAATTTCTTAAAATAAGACAAAAATGAATTTTGCTGCATTAATTGACTTGTTCTTTCTTGAATTGTTTCTCTATAGCATGAGATTCTGTTGGATAACATTTTAACCACAGTAGAAGATCCTTAAAATTGAACCTGAGAGAGAAAATGATGGCTGAATAGGCAGACCTTTCTGTACCTCCTCCCAGAGCCAGATAAAAAATAAAACTAAAGTGGGGAACATACAACCAGAATTACCAGGTGTGGTCCAGCTGAGAAGGAGACTTATATTAAGGAAGGATATAAAACACCTGGAGACTGGTAGGTAGGGCAAGATCATGAGAGGGGCTGACTCAGCTTTCACGGGCAGCAGGCCAAGAGTGAGGAGGGATCTCTCTGCTACAGGAGAGTTGTTTCCCTGAGAAGACAGAGGCCCAGAATCCAGGCTGGGCTCCACAGCCTGGAGCACTATGTATACCTGAGACCAGTGGCTCATATAACAAGTCCTGTGGAGACACACACAAACTGTGGATCGCTTGGAGCTTCAAACAGGTTGCTGAGAGCCAAAGGAGGACAGTTTCTGACAGTGGTGAGCACCTAAGTCCCTCCCCAGAAGCTCAGAATTAGCAGACAGAACAGTCAGATGCAGTGATGAGAAGAACATGATTCAAAGGAAGCTCCCAGGAGGAACTAAACTCTGCTGAGATGACTGCCACTTCACTTTCTTTCTCTTTTTTTTAATATTCCTTTTATTTATTTATATTTATTTTTTAATACTCACCCTAAGATATTTTTCCATTGATTTCTAGAGAGAGTGGAAGAGAGAGGGAAAGACAGAGAGAAATATCAATGTGAGAGAAACACATTGGCCACAAGGGCCTAGATTGGGGAGGAACCTGCAGCTGAGCTACCTTGCCTTCAGCAGAATCGAACCTGGGACCCTTCAGTCTATAGACCGGCACTCTATCTAATGAACCAAACCAGCTAGGGCCCTTTTCTTTGTAAAATTTATCTTCTTTATTGATTTGTTATTATTCTACTCTCTATTGTTTCGGTAATATATCTAATTTTTCACTTTAACTTTTCTACTCAACTTTTTTTCTTTTTCTCCTGCTTTCTCATCTTTTTTCCATTTCTTATTTGGGGGCTATCTGCTTTCTCCTTTGTTTTCCTTTTCAAACATTTTTCTTCCTCTTTTATTTTAAACTCTTTTCCTTCCCCTAGTCCTTATTCTCATTTCCTTTATTTCATATATACTCCTTCATATTCCCCCCACGACATTTCTGTACTCTGTTTTTTCCCCTCTCTTAGAATTTTTTTAAAATATATTTTATTGATTTTTTTACAGAGAGGAAGGGAGAGGGATAGAGAGTTAGAAACATCCATGAGAGAGAAACATTGATCAGCTGCCTCCTGCACACCCCCTACTGGGGATGTGCCCGCAACCAAGGTACATGCCCTTGACTGGAATTGAACCTGGGACCCTGAGTCCGCAGGCTGACGCTCTATCCACTGAGCCAAACCGGTTAGGGCGAATTTTTTTCTTTATTTCTTTTCTTCTATAATTCTTGCTTTCTTTTCCCTTTCCTAATTCTCTCTTCTCTGGTGGTTGCTTCTGTTGTTGTGGTGGTGGTCATGTGTATGTTTTTACTTTGTTTCTGTTGCTTCATGTTTTGTAGTGCTGTATTTTGTTCTGTTCTGACAGCACCTCCACAAGAGCCTGCATGACATGGTTGGGAATAAGCCTCATAGTCATCCATCCTGAGAGGAGATTCCATCCACAAATGAGACCACAATATTCAAGACCAAATTATAACAGGAACACCCAAAAAGTCGAGGAGGCATAGCAGTTTGATATAATACATAGAAATACATAGAAAGGATAGAAAAAAATGGGGAGACAAAAAAACAACTCCCAAATGAAAGAAAAGAAGGAATCACCAGAAAATAAACTAAATGAAATGCAGACAAGCAATTTATAGATAAATAATTCAAAGTAGTGGTTATAAGAGTATTCAAACAACTTAGTGAGGACTACAAGAAACTTAATGAGAACATTATGGGACTTAATGAGAACTACAGCAGTATAAAAAAGGCAGAAACCATCAATAAAAATAAAGAGAAATGAAGAATGACATAGCTGAAATAAAAATACTATGGAAAGAATCAACAGTAAACTTGTATAAGCAAAGGACTGAATAAGCAAATTAGAAGACTATGTTGAAAAACACACACACAAAACCCATCAGAGCGGAATTAGAAGAAAATAATTAAAAAGCAGGTAGAGTGTCTCAGAGAGCTTGTGACATGAAACATAACATTCACATCATAGGAATAGCAGAAGAAGAAGAATCTGAGCAAGGAATAGAGACCCTATTTGAAGAAATAATGGCAGAAAATTTCGCTAACATGGGAAGGAAAATGTCACTCAAGTTCAGGACACACAGAGTCCCAATCAAGATGAACCCCCAAAGACTCAGACACACCTAGGCACATCATAATTAAAATGGAAAACTTAAATACTAAGATATAATCTTAAAGACTGCAAGAGAGAGACAGAAAGTTACCTACAAGGGAGATCCCATCACACTGTCAGCTGATTTCTCAATATAAATGCTTCAGGCCAGAAGGAAGTGGCATGAAGAATACAAACTAATGAAAAGAAAGGAATTAAATTCAAAACTACTCTATCCAGCAAGGCTATCATTTAAAATTGAAGGTGAGCCCTAGCCAGTTTGGCTCAGTGGCTAGAGCAGCTGTGGGCAAACTACGGCCCGCGGGCCGGATCCGGCCCGTTTGAAATGAATAAAACTAAAAAAAAAAGACCGTACCCTTTTATGTAATGATGTTTACTTTGAATTTATATTAGTTCACACAAACACTCCATCCATGCTTTTGTTCCGGCCCTCCAGTCCAGTTTAAGAACCCATTGTGGCCCTCGAGTCAAAAAGTTTGCCCACCCCTGTAACAGAGCATTGGTCTGAAAACTGAAGGGTCCTAGGTTCAATTCTGGCCAAGGACACATGCCTGGGTTGCAGGCTTGATCCCCAGTAGAGGGTGCACAGGAGGCAGCTGATCAATGGTTCTCATCATTGATGTTTCTATCTCTCTCTTCCACTCCCTTCCTCTCTGAAATCAATAAAGAAATATATAAATAAATAAATAAATAAATAAATAATTGAAGGTGAAATAAAGAGCTTCAGATACCTCAAAAGGCTAAAAGAGTTTATTTTTTAAAATATATTTTATTGATTTTTTACAGAGAGGAAGGGAGAGGGATAGAGTTAGAAACATTGATGAGAGAGAAACATCAATCAGCTGCCTCCTGCACACCTCCTAATGGGTATGTGCCCACAACCAAGGTACATGCCCTTGACCGGAATCGAACCCGGGACCCCATCATTGATGTTTCTATCTCTCTCTTCCACTCCCTTCCTCTCTGAAATCAATAAAGAAATATATAAATAAATAAATAAATAAATAAATAATTGAAGGTGAAATAAAGAGCTTCAGATACCTCAAAAGGCTAAAAGAGTTTATTTTTTAAAATATATTTTATTGATTTTTTACAGAGAGGAAGGGAGAGGGATAGAGTTAGAAACATTGATGAGAGAGAAACATCAATCAGCTGCCTCCTGCACACCTCCTACTGGGGATGTGCCCACAACCAAGGTACGTGCCCTTGACTGGAATTGAACCTGGGACCTTTCAGTCTGCAGGCCAATGCTCTATCCACTGAGCCAAACCTGTTAGGGCATGAGTTTATTACTACCAAACCATTACTGCAAGAAATGCTAAGGGGACTGTTGTAAGAAGACAAAATATATATAGAAAGGAACACAAGCATAAAAAATAAAAAAGGCAACAAATAAGAACCTATAAAAAATAACCTTAAATGTAAATGGATTAAATGCTCCAATCAAAAGACATAGACAGGGTCACTGAATAGTTAAGAAAACATGACCCATATATATGCTGTCTACAAGAGACCCACCTCAGAACAAAAAACTCACACAGAATGAAAGTGAAGGGATGGAAAAAAAATGTCCATGCTAATAGAAATGAATAAAAAAAGGAATGAAAAGCAGAAGTAAAGAATGACATACCTGAAATAAAATTATAATCATACTAGAGGCCCAGTGCAAGGATTTGTGCACCTGTGGGGTCCTTCGGCCTGGCCTGTGGGGATCGGGCTGAAACCAGCAGTCTGACATCCCCCAAGGGGTCCTGGAATACAAGAGGGCACTCTGCAAAGTTGCTGTCACACAGCAGCTCCTGTGTTGAGCATCTGCCCCCTGGTGGTCAGTGCACGTCATAGCTACTAGCAAGTCGGCTGGTCGCTTAGCTTTTTATAAATATAGACTAGTGGCCTGTTGCACGAAATTCGTGCACTGGGGAGGGGGTGTTCCTCAGCCTGGCCTGCACCATCTCCAATCTGGGACCCTTCGAAGGATGTCCTACTGCTGGTTTACAGGGATCAGGCCTAAACTGGCAGTCGGACATCACTCTCACAATCCGGGACTGCTGGCTCCTAACCGCTCACCTGCCTGCCTGCCTGCCTGATTGTCTCTAACCACTCTTCCTGCTGGCCTGCTTGCCCCCAAATGCCCCCCCTGCCAGCCTGCTCACCCCAAACTGCCCCCCCTGCTGGCCTGCTTGTCCCCACTTTCCCTCCCCACTGGCCTGCTTGCCCCCAACTGCCCCCATGCTGGCCTGCTCACTTCAAACTGACCCCCCGCAGTCCTGATCACCTCCAACTGACCCCCACTGATGGCCTGCTTGCCCCCAACTGGCCCCCCTACTGGTCTGCTTACCCCCAATGGCCCCGCCCCCCACCAGCCTGATCACCCACAACTGCCCTCCCCTCTTGGCTTCTAACCACCTCTACCTCGGCCCGCCACCATGGCTTTGTCCAGAAGAATGTCCGGAAGGTCTCCAGGAAGGTCTCCCAGTCTAATTACTATATTACCCTTTTATTAGTATAGATAGAGGCCTGGTGCATTGGTTGGGGCCAGCTGGTTTGCCCTGAAAGGTGTCCTGGATCAGGGTGGGGGTTCCCTTGGGGCGGTCTGGGAGAGGGGCCTGTGGTGGTTTGCAGGCCATCCATGCCCCCATGGGTTGAGGGTCCCCGCTGGGGGGGGTGTGGCCAGCCTGGGTGAAGGGCTGAGGGCTGTTTGCAGGCTGGCCATGGCCCCTGGTGACCCAAGCTCCCAGCCCCTTATTTTTACCTATTTTGTTTCAGCGCCTCCTTGAGCAGAGGGAAGCAGGTATCTGGGATTTATTTATCTTCTATAATTGAAACTTTGTAGCCTTGAGTGGAGGCCAGGGCTGGCCAGGGTGGGCGGGAAGCTTGGCTTCCTTCATCACTGGGGGCAACCCAAGCCTCCTGCTCACTCCAGCTCAGTGACCACCACCATCTTGGTTGGGTTAATTTGCATACTCGTTCCTGATTGCCTGGTGGGCGTGGCTTGTGGATGTAGTGGAGTGACACCAATTTGCATGTTTCTCTTTTATTAGTGTAGATATGACAAAATAGAATCCAAAATGAAGGCCATTATAAGAGATAGTAAAGTTACTGCATAATACTAAAGGGATCAGTCCAAGAGGATATAACCCTGGCAAACATATATGCAACCAATGTAGGAGTAACTAAATATATTTTTAAAATTCTGAAGGACTTTAAGAGAGATATTAACAGCAATACAGTCATAGTAAGGGATTCTAACACCCCACTGACTTCACTGGATAGATCTTCCAGACAAAATTCAAGAAGGAAATAGTGACTCTAAATGGCACAGGATCAGATGTATTTAATTGACACTTACAGAATATTTCACCCAAAATAAAAGAATATATATTCTTCTCAAGTGTACATGAGTCATTCTCAAAGATAGACCACATGTTAGCACACAAAACAAGTCTCTACAATTTCAAGAAGATTGAAATCATATCAAGCATCTTCTCAGATCAAAATGGCATGAAATTAGAAATCAACTACAATAAAAACACTCAAAAACATTCAAACACATTGAGTCTAAATAGCATGCTGTTAAAAAAATGAATGGGTTACTAATGAGATAAAGAAAAAAATAAAAAACTTCCTGGATACAAATGAAATGAACACAAAACAACCCAAAATCTATGGGACAAAGCAAAAGCATTCCTGAGAGGGAAGTGCATAGCACTAGAGGCCTACCTCAAAAAACAAGTAACATTGATGATAAACTATTTAACCCTACAACTTAAAGAATTAGAGAACAAGAAAATCTCAGATTATGCAGAAAGAAAGAAATAATAAAGATCAGAATACAAATAAATGACATAGAGACTAGAAAAACAATACAAAAGATAATGAAACCAAGAGCTGGTTCTTTGCAAAGATAAACAAGATTGATGAAACTTTAGCCAGACTCATCAAGAAACAAAGATAAAGGACCTAAATAAATAAAATCAGAAATGAAAGTGGTGAAGTAACAACTGACAACACAGAAATGCAAAGGATTGTAAGAAAATACTATGAACAACTATATCCCAACAAGCAGGACAAAGTGGATGAAATGAACAAATTACTAGAAAAAAAATCATCTTCCACAACTGAATCAGGAAGAATCAGAAAACCTGAATAGGTCAATAACAACTAATGATTCCAAAGCACTAATAATAATAAAAAATTCCAGCTTTGGTCTGGATGGCTAAACAGGGGAGTTTCAGTAAACTTTCAAAGAACTAACACCTATCCTTCTCAAACTATTCCAAAAATTCCAAGAGGAAGGAATACTTCCAATCTCTTTTTATGAGGCCAGCATTACTGTAACCTAAAACCAATAAAGACACTACAAAGAAAGAGAATTACAGGTCAATATCTCTGATGAACATAGATGATAATATCCTCAACAAATATTAGCAAATAGGTGTAGTAAAAAGATTATATACCATGACCAAGTGGGATTTATTCTGGGGATGCAAGACTGGTACAAATTCCAAATTAATAAATGTGATACATCTGTGGACAAAAGGGGCCACATGTTGACCTGACAAGCTCAGGGGAGGCCTGCATGGCAGTCTTGCAAACTCAGAGACCTAAAGTAACCACAAAGGATGGTCTGAAATTAAAATTTAACTAAAAGCAGTTATGGTGGGCAGTTATGTCCTAGGCTGGTATCTTCACTGACAAGGTCAACCTTTACCTTAACTAAGCCTATCTGTCTTTTTGCATCTATGATAACATACCCTTGAAATGTCTGGGTAACTTGTAACTTCCCTTTTTCTGGAGCCTCTGGGGCACAACCAAATGTGCTGGGCGCCAGGACAGATACCACAAATTCCTTCATTATCATGTTAATTGTTCCTGCACCCACATCTATCACCAATGAATTTCATGTAACCCACCTATGTTCCTCCTTTGATTGCAATGTATAAATACAAATGTAACCCGCCATTCTCTGGAGCATTATCTCAATTCGTTGAGGTTCTGCTTCCCGGCATATGTTGACAGTTTGGCTCAAATAAACTCACAAAAGTTCTTTACAGGTTTCAATGGTTTTTTTACGTTAACACATCACATAAACAAATTGAAAGACAAATTTCACATGATCATATCAATGGATGCTGAAAATGCATTCAACAAAATCTAACACCCATTTTTGATAAAAACTCTCAGCAAAGTTGGAATAGAGGGATCATATCTTAACATAATAATGGCCATATATGAGAATCTTACAGTCAACATCACTCAATGAGAGAAAAATAAAACCATTTTCCCTAAGAGGAGGAACAAAAGAGGGATGTCTGCTTTCACCTATCTTAATTAACATAGTACTAGAAGTCCTAGCCACAGTGATCAGACAAGAAGAAAAAATAAAAGGCATCCAAATTGGGAAAGAGAAAATAAAACTGTCATTAATCACAGATGACATGATATTGTACATAGAAAACTCTTAAGACTCCATAAAAAAACTACTAGATTTAATAAATGAATTTGGCAATGTAGCAGGATACAAAATTAACACCCAGAAATTGATGGCATTTTTATATACCAATAATAAACTCTCAGAAAGAGAAACAAACAAACAAACAAAAACAATCCTATTTACCATTGCAACAAAAAAAATTAACATACTTAGGAATAAACTTAACCAAAGAGGTAATAAACCTGTACTCAGAAAACTACAGGACATTGAAAAAAGAGATAGAGGAAGATATAAACAAGTGAAAGAATATACCGTGTTAATGGATTGGTAGAATAAACATCATTAAAATCTTCACACTTCCCAAAGCAATCTATAGATTTCACTCAATCACTATTAAAATACCGACAGCATATTTCACAGATCTAGAACAAACACGACAAAAATTTATATGGAACCAAAAGAGATTCCGAATAGCCTCAGCAATCTTGAGAAAGAAGAACAAAGTTGGAGTGATCACAATACCAGATTTAAAGTTGTACTACAAAACCACGGTACTGGCACAAAAACAGGCATATGGATCAATTGAACAGAACAGAATTCCCAGAAATTGATCCAAGCCCTTACAGTCAATTAGTATTTGACAAAGGAGGCAAAAGCATACAAGTGGCGTAAACACAGTCCTTCAATAAATGATGTTGGGAAAATTGGGCAGATGCATGCAAAAAAAAAAAAAAAAAAAAACTAGGCCACCCCCTTACACCATAAACAAGAATAAGCTAAAAATGGATAAAAGACTTAAATGTAAGTTGCATAACCATAAAAATCTTAGAATAAATCATAGGCAGCAAAATCTCAGACATCTCTCATAGCAATATGTTTGCCAATATACCTCCAAGGGCAAGAGAAACAAAGGATAAAATAAACAAATGGGACTACATCAAAATAAAAAGCTTCTGCACTGCAAAGGAAACCATCAACAAAATGAAAAATGAGCCACTGTATGAGAGAGCATATTTACCAATGATACAACTGGTAAGGGGTTAATTTCAAAAATATATAAGGAAATCATACAACTTTATAAAAAGAAGACAAACAAACCAATTTAAAAAATGGGCAAAGGACCTAAATATACACTTTTCCAAAGTGCACATACAGAAGGCCAGGAGACATATGAAAACATTCTCAGTGCCACTAATCATCAGAGATATGCAAATTAAAAGGACAATAAGTTATCACCTCACACCTGGTAGTATGGCTATCATCAACAAATCAACAAATGACTCTAGCACACTGCTTGTGGGAATGCAGACTGGTCCAGCCATTATAGAAAACAGTATGGAGTTTCCTCAAAAATTTAAATATGGAACTGCCATTTGACCCAGTGATCCCACTTCTAGGAATATATTCTAAGAAATCAGAAACACCAATCAGAAAGAATCTTTGCACCCCTATGTTCAGAACAACACAATTTACAATAGCTAAGATCTCAAAATAACTCAAGTGCCCATCAGTTGATGAGTGCATTAAAAAGCTGTGGAATAGAGGGACCTCATGTGCTACCTTATCATGGGCTCTGGGACTGCACAGTGAGTCAAACGCCAGTAGGCTTTTGGACCTCAGAGGGAGTCGCATGCTAGAAGGACTCTGCGAGCACCCCTCCTGACCCCAAATGCCTGCATCTGACACATGTGGGACCAGCTCTGTGGGGGAATGGAGTACAACTCAGAACAGAGACAATCAAGGTGTGAGTCTCAAGGCAGATCCAGACTCTGGGATGAGTCCTTGACCACTGGACTACTAGGCACTTCAACCTATTGGACCTCAACTAGGTTGCCCAGGGCCAGAATGGGACAGCGATGCACATTCACCGGCACTAGAGCAGCTTCCAGGAGACCTAGAATAGACATATCAAGGGACCAGATTCAACAACATCAGAGCAAAATCCAGTGAGCCCCAACCTCACTGGCAGCAAGTCAGAGGGGAGATCCTTCCCACAAACAGGACATCAACAATCAAGTGGGAAGAAAAACACACCCAACATATTCTTTGAAAGCTAAACAGAATCTCCCATCCTAAAGCCCTGTTAGAAACAGACTTTTGAGTGATTACGATTTACAGTTGTCTGACAGGAGAAGGCAGGCAGAGGCAAAGCCCAGGGAGCCAGGGGAACTTTGCTGAACCAGCTCTGAGTCCCATGTGGCTAACAACCCTACGTTAGAGAGCAGATTGACCCCTCCTGCTTGTGGCCAAGGCCTGTGGAGACAGACACAAGTGGCAGGTTAGTGGATCACCTGGAGCAGCAAACAGCACATCCACAACAGCTTGCACAATGAGGTCAGGGGTGAACCACATAGTCAGACAATCTGTGAGGAGATTACATACACAAACAGGACAATAACATTCAAGACGAACTACATTAGAAGAACCAAAAAAACTCAAGAGGGGGCTCTCATAAAACACCCTGATCAGGAGGTCTCAGACACTGAACCACTGGGTTCCACAAAACACTGACAATATAGGACTAACCTCCAAAAAGCTGGTGGCATAGAAGTTAGATCTAAAATAGAGAAACAAATTCAAAGGGACAGCAAAAATGAGGAGATAAAGAAACAATCCCTAAAGGAAAATAAAGAAGGAATCTTCAGAAAAGGAACTAAATGAAATGGAGGCAAGTAACTTGTCAGATAAAGAATTCAAAGTAATGATAATAAGGATGCTCAAACATCTGACTGAGAATTACAATCAACTCAATGAGAATTATAAGGAGCTGAAGGAGAAATACAGCAACATGGATAAGAATCAAGAGGAAATGAAGAATAACACAACTGCAATAAAGAACACCCTGGAAGGTTTGCTGATGACCAAGTCAGCGAGTTAGAAGGCAAGGTAGAAAAAACACCCTCAATCAGAACAGCAATTGAAAAAAATATTAAAAGCTGGAGAAGAGTTTAAAGTAGCTTTCAGATAACATGAAATAAAACAACATCTGCATAATAGGGGTGCCAGATGAAAAAACTGAACAAGGAATAGAAAGCCAGTTTGAAGAAATAATGACAGAAAACTTCTCTGACGTGGGGAAGAAAAAAGTCACACAAGTCTACAAAGCAGAGAAAATCCCAAACAAGATGAACGAAAAAACCACAACAAGACACATCATAATTAAAATAGCAAATGCTAAGGACAAAGAAAGAATCTCAAAGGCTGAAAGAGAAAGACATAAAGTTACCTACAAGGGGTCTCCCATTAGAATATCAGCTGACTTCTCAACAGAAACACCCCAGGCCAGAAAGGGGCGGTATCTATAATAATAAAAGCGTAATATGCTAATTAGACTGGACGTCCTTCCGGATAACCTTCCAGATGAAGCCAGGGCTGTGAGGAAAGCCCGGGTCCCGGGTGCTGGAGGGAAGCCCAGTTCCCAGGTAGCAGAGGGAAACCGGTGCTGGCAGCCAGGGAAAGGAAGGCCTACTCTTGCACAAATTTCATGAATCGGGCCTCTAGTGAAGTATTTAAAGTGATGAAAAGCAAGTGACTGAATCCAAAGCTGTCATTCAAAATTGAAGGTGAAAGCAAGAGCTTTGCAGTTAAAAAAGGCCAAAGGAGTTTATTACAGCCAAGCCAGCAATGTGAGAGATGCTAAAGGGACTGTTATAAAAAGAAGAAATAAAAGGGAGGAAGGAACATTTATCCGTAAATGTAAATGGATTAAAGGCTCCAATCAAAAGACATATGGTAGCAGAATAAATAAGAAAACATTAACCATATATATGCTATCAACAAGAGACCCACCTCAGAACAAAGAACTCACACAGACTTAAAGTGAAGGGATGGAAAAAAATTCTTCAGACAAATAAATGAAAAAACAAACAAACTGGGGTGGCAATACTTATAGCTGACAAAATAGACCTCAAAGTGAAGGCCATAACAAGAGATAAGGAAGGCCACTTCATAAAACTAAAGGGAGCAATTCAACAAGAGGATATAACTCTGGTAAACATATGTGCACCCAACACAGAAGCATCTAAATATATAGAAAAATTTCTGGAGGATACCAAAGGAGAGATCTACAGCAATACAATCATACTAGGGGACATTAATACCTCAGTGACATCATGGAATAAATTGTTTAGACAAAAAAACCAACAAGAAAACAGCAATACTGAATGACACTTGAGAACAGCTGGAACTAGTTGACATCTTCAGAATATTCTACCCCAAAGCTACAAAATATACATTCTTCTCAAGTGCACATGGGGCATTTTCAAAGATAGACCACATGTTAGGACACAAGCTAAGTCTCTATGAATTCAAGAAGTTTGAAATCATATCAAGCATTTTCTCAGACCACAGTGGCATGAAATTAGAAATCAGCTACAATAAAATTCTCAAAAAAAAAAAAATCAAATACATGGAGACTACCTAGCATGCTTTAAACAATTAATGAGTCACCAAAGAGATCAAAGCAGAAATAAAAAACATCCTGGAAACAAATAAAAATGAACACACAACAATCCAAAACCTCTGGGATACAGTGAAAGCAATCTTGAGAGGGAAGTTCATAGCACTACAGGCCTACCTCAAAAACTAGAAAAACTGGTAATAAGTTAAGTAACAATACAACTTAAAAAATTAGAAAGAGAGCAACAAGAAAAGCCCAAAACAAGTAAAAAGAAGGAAATAATAAAGATCAGAATGGACATAAATGACATAGAGACCTAAACACAATACAAAAGATCAATAAAATCAAGAGCTAATTCTTCAAAAGGATAAACAAGATTGATGGACCTCTAGACAATATCACCAGGAAATAAAAAGAGAGGACACAAATAACCAAAATTAGAAATGAAAGAGGTGAGGTAACAACTGACACCACAAAAATACAAAGGATTGTAATAAAATACTATGAATGACTTTATTCCAACCATTGGGACAACCTGGACAAAATGGACATATTCCTAGAAAAATATAACCTTATAAAACTCAATCAGGAAGATCAGAAAACCTGAATAGGCTGATAACTACTGATGAAATTGAAGCAGTAATAAAAAAAACCCAAACAACCTTCTAGCAAACAAAAGCCTGGTCCAGACAGATTCTCAGGGGAGTTTTAACAAAGATTCAAAAAAGAACTAATCTCTCTAATCCTCAAACTATTCCAAAAAAAAAAAAAATCAAGAGGAAGGAACACTTCCAAACTCTTTCTATGAGGCCAGTATCATCCTTATTACAAAACCAGAAAAAGACACGACAAAGAATGAGAACTACAGGTCAATATCCCTGATGAACATACATTCTAAAATCCTGAACGAAATTTTAGCAAACTGGATTCAGCAATACATTAAAAAGATCATACATCATTACCAAGTGGGATTTTTTCCAGGGATGCAAGGCTGCTACAATATTTTCAAATCAATAAATGTGATACAGCACATAAACCGTTTGCAAGACAAAAATCACATGATTATATCAATTGATGCAGAAAAAGCATTCCAAAAATTCCAACAACCTTTTTTGATTAAAAAAAAAAAACTCTCAGAAAAGTAGTAATAGAGGGAACATACCTCAACATAATAAAGGCCTTATGTGACAAACCTACAGCCAACATCATACTCAATGGGCAAAAACTAAAACCATTTCCCCTAAAACAGTAACAAGACATGGATGCCCACTTTCACCACTCCTGTTTGACATAGTACTGGAAGTGTTAGCCATAGCAATCAGACAAGAAGAATAAATAGAAGGCATCCAAATTGGGAAAGAAGTAAAGCTGTCATTATTCACAGATGACATGATATTGTACATAGAAAACCCTAAAGACTCCATAAAAAACTGTTAGACTTAATAAATGAATTCTACAATTTAGCAGGATACAAAATTAACACCCAGAAATCTATGGCTTTTTTATAGACCGATAATGAACTCACAGAACGAGTAACTAAAAATACAATCCCATTTACCATTGCAACAAAAAAATAAGATACCTAGGAATAAACTTAACTAAGGAGGTAAAAGACCTGTACTTGGAAAACTATAGGACATTGAAAAAAGAGATAGAGGAAGACATATACAAATGGAAAAATATACCATGTTCATGGATTGGTAGAATCAACATAATTAAAATGTCCATAAGAACCAAAGCAATCTATAGGTTGAGTTCAATCCCCATTAAAATACCAACGACATATTTCACAGAACAAACTGTCAAAAAATTCATATGGAATAAAAAAAGACCCCGAATAGCCGCAGCAATCCTGAGAAAGAAGAGCAAAGTTGGAAGGATCACAATACCATATTTTCCTGTGTATAAGATGCCCCCCCACGCCCCCACTTTTCCAACCCTAAATTAAGAAATCAATATTTTAAACATAAAACAGAATACAGTTTTTTTAGTAATTACCACAGGTAATGTTTACATACCAGTACTATGATATTATGCAGCATATCACTTTATTCAACCTCTGTTGCATCACTGCTCTCTTCTTCATCACTATTAGTTCCAGACATATCAATTTCTTCAACTTCTATTGTATCACTGCTGTTTTCTGAGTCACTGTCTATATATGTGAGATTGTCCTCATAAAATGGTGGCATTTTCTGAGCTAACTCTGTTCGTGTTCTCATGGTCAACCCTTCTCTCCTCATGAAATTGAAGCACCATTTTGCCTTTCCTGTAAAATCAACAATGTTCATTTCACTTGCAAACATTCTTGCCTGACATTGAATAAGCTTGGTTGACCCACATAAGCCACTCTGGCACTACTCCATAATCTAAGTCTTAAGCCTCTGCTCTAAAATTGCCCATTTTGCTGGTTTTCCTCTTAAGGCAGCGATTCTCAACCTGTGGGTCGCGACCCCTTTGGCAGTCGAACAACCCTTTCACAGGGGTTGCCTAAGACCATCCTGCATATCAGATATTTACATTACGATTCATAACAGTAGCAACATTACAGTTATGAAGTAGCAATGAAAATAATTTTATAGTTGGGTCACAACATGAGGAACTGTATTTAAAGGGCCAGAAGGTTGAGAACCACTGTCTTAAGGCCTTCTTTTTTTTTTTTTTGGAATCTTAAGGAGTTGTTCTTCCTGTTTTCTCCACTGTCTGATCATACACTCAGTGGGAGCTGGTCCAAATAGTCTCTGCAGCTCTATTTCCATGCTCTTTTGCATAGCTGATTACATTGTTTGAATTTTGCAGAGTAAGACAATCGCTTTTTTGACATCTTTATGGGCTCAGAACACTCTGGTCTCTGTTGCGTCTGTGCGCTCTACACCTCCACCTCCAATTACAACATCAGTTGTCATCAGTAGCAATAAGGCTGTGATTGGAGGAGGCCTGTTTGACAAGGTATGGGCAGCTATGTACCCACATGGCTCCCTCCTCGGCTGACTTCCATGTATAAGACGCCCCTCGATTTTCAGTTTAACAATTTTAGAAAAAAATAGTGTCCTATACACAGAAAAATATGGTAACTAACCACCTTCATTAATGATTTTAACTCAATCTTCTGGATAATTTGTTTCAGCTTTTACATCAGCACTTGCTGCCTATCCTTAATGTTTCTATTATGGGGATAGCTTCTTTCCTTAAACCTCATAAGCCAACTTCTGCTAACTTTAAAATATTCTTCTTCAGTTTCCTAACCTTGCTCAGTCTTCATAGAATTGAAGAGAATTAGGACCTTGTTTTGAATTAGGCTTTGGTTTAAGGAAATGTAGGGACTGTTTTGATCTATCCAGACCACTAAAACTTTCTCCATATCAGTATTAGCTTGTTTCACCTTCTTATTATTTGTGTGTTCACTGGAATAGCACTTTTAATTTCTTTCAAGAACTTTTTTCTTTGTATTCAGAACTAGGCTAACTGATGCAAGAGGCCTAGCTTTTGGCCTATCTCAACTTTTGCCCAACTTCCTTAATCATTTCTAGCTTTTGATTTAAACTGAAAAATATGTGACTCTTCTTTTCACTTAAACACTTAGAGGCTAATGTAGATTTATTAATTGGTCTAATTTCAATAATCTTGTGTTTCAGAGACTAGGAAGGCCTGAGAAGAGGGAGGGAGATGGGGAAACAGCTGGTCAGTGGAGCAGTCAGAACACACACAACATTTATTGATTATGTTTACTGTTTTATGTGGGTGTGGTTTGTGGCAATCCAAATCAATTACAATAGTGACATCAAAGATACCTGATCACAGATCACCATAACAAATATAATAATGATGAAAACATTTGAAAATTACCAAATTGTGACACAGACACAAAGTGAAGAGATGCTGTTGGAAAATTGCACTGATATACATGTTTGATTCAGGGTAGCCACACGCATTCAATTTGTAAATAATGCAATATGTTAAGTGAAATAAGTCAGGCAAAATATGATAAGAACCATTTGATTTCATTTATATGAAGCATCTAAAACAAAAAGCAACATGAACAAACAAACTCATTGACATAGATGACAAAATGGTGATTACCAGAGGTGAAGAGAGTTGGGGAAAGGGTGAGGAGGATAAAGGGGGTCAAATACATAGTGACAGGAGGAGATGAATCTTTGGGTGATGAGTACACAATACAGATGTTGCATTATAAAGTTGTACACCTGAAATTTATATAATGTTATTAACCAATCTTAAACCAATAAATGTAATTAAAAAATGAAAAGTCATGCATAAGGCAATTTTTAAAAATCCTCAATATCTGTGAAGTACAAAAATAAGGTATGGCTGTATAGCAAAGTGGCAGGGTGAAAGATTGATATACAAACATAAATTATTTCACTATGTACCAGCACTCTACAACTAGAACTTGAAATTAACACCATTTATATTAACACTCCCTCTAAAAATATACTTCAATATAAACCTACCAAAATATATATAAGATTTATATGAGTAATAACTTCAAAATTCTGATAAAAGAAATCAAAGAAGACCTAGGTAAAGATAGAGAAATTCCATGTGTGTAGATAAAGACTAATATTGTTAAGATATCAGTTTTTCTCAACTTGATCTATAGTTTCAACATATTTTAATCAAAGTACTAATGAGTTGCTTCATGGACTTCGACAAACTGAATCCAAAGTTTATAATGAAAGGAAAAATACCCAGAATAGCCAATATAATATTGAGGAAGAACAAAGTTGGATGACTGGCATTATACCAGGTAAACTTCAAAAACTTCCATAAAATTATATTAATCAAGACAGTAGAGTATTGGTGAAAGAATAAATAAATAGATTAGTGGAACAGAATAAAGAAATAAACATATAAATAATCAAGTGATCTTAGACCAAGCAAAGAAATTCAAAAGAGAAAGGATAGTCTTTTTTTAACAAAATGATGGTGGATTATTGGACTTAATATTTTAAAAAATGAATCTACACACAGAACTAACAACTTTCAAGAAATTTAACTCAAAATGGATCATAGACCTGAATATAAATTTCAAATATATAAAACTTCTAGAAGAACACATAGGCTAAAATCTAGGTGACCTTGGTCATGGTGATAACTTTTTACATACAACACCAAAACTCATGATCAGGATAGAAAAAAATGATAAATCAACATTTATTAAAACTGTTATAAAGAGTCTGTTAAGAGAATAAAAAGACAAGTCACTCTCTTGCCTGGGAGAAAGTATTTGTGAATCATTTATCTATCTGATAAACTGTTTTCCAAATATACAAAAAACTCCTAAAACTTAACAATAAGAACAAAACATCCCAATTTTTAAAATGGCAAAATATCTAAATAGTCACTTCACTTAAGAAGATATACAGATTGGCGAATCTGAATCTCGGAGGGAAGCGGGTGGGTGGATGGTTGGGAAGAGATCAAAGAACTTGTATGCATATGTGCATAACCCAAGAACTCAGACAATAGGGTAGTGAAGGCCTGGGGTGGAGTGGGGGGGGGTGGTGGTGGCTATAAGAGATCAATGGGAAAAAAAAGAGGACATATGTAATACTTTGAACAATAAAGATTTTTTAAAAAAGAACTGGGGGAAAAAAAGAAATCAATTGGCCATAAAAAATTTAAAAAAAATTGTGGAATACACACACAAAAAAGCAGACAATATACAAATGAAAAAAAAATCATATGAATGATGGTCAAAATCATGTACCATTAGGAAATCACAAATTCAAACAATGAGCTACCACTACAAACCTATTATAATGGCTGAAATTTAAAACACTGACAACACCAAATGTTGATGAGGATGCAGAGTAATAGGAATTCTCATTCACTGTTGGTGGGCACAACCACTTTGCAAGGCAATTTGATAATTTCTTACAAAGCTAAACATAGTCTTACCATATGATCCAGCAACCTCATTTCCAGGTATTTACCCAACTAATTAGAAATTATATTTACACAAAAGCCTGCACATAAATTTTTATAGCAGTTTTATCCTTAATTATAAAAAACTAGAAGTAACCAAGATGCCTTTAATAGTGGATAAAGAAATAAGTAGTATATCCATATAATGGAATATTATTCACTGCTACAAGGAAATTCTGATGTCGCTATACATACATACTGAAATTGAAAGATTGAGTAAATGGATGGAGGCTGATGAAAGCCAGACTTCTCTCTATTGGAGTGGGAGTTACAGATAAGCAATGATCCATGTGGTTATAAAAGAATTGGAGGCATCAGTGAGAGCTCATGTTTGGTTATAGAAATATCTCTACATATAAAAGCCTAGGCGACCTAACAACCAAATGACTGAACAACCGGTTGACTGGTCACTATAATGCGCACTGACCACCAGGGGGAAGATGCTCAACACAGGAGATTTCCCCCTCTTGGTCAGTGTGCTACCACAGCAGGAGCACTGCTCAGCTGACCAATGGGCGCCAGATGCAGGGCTCATGGCTGGCTGCAACAGCCTGGAGATCGCAGCGGAGTGGCAGCAAGCCTACCGAGTGGTCGTGGCAGCAGGCACAGTGGGGCCAGGATGAGCAGGAGCGGCAGGCAGGACTGGCAGGTGGGGTTGGACTGGCGGTTTCGGCCTGATCCCTACCAGGCTACGCCAAGGTACCCCACTGGTCCACGCATCCATGCACTGGGTCTCTAGTTTGTATATATGTATATATACATTGGTTATCTGTCTCACATCTTATCAAGGGTACATACTATCAACACCACTTATCCCTGTGATGTTGACCTTCATCACCAAGCTAAGGAAGTGCTTGTTGTTTCCTTCACTGTAAAGTTACTCTTTGTTACCCCTTCTATATTGTGTACTTTGGAAGGAAATCACTAATGCAGTCCAGAAGAGCCTAAGATGACATGATACCTAAATATAATGTGGTCTCCTGAATGAGATCCTGGAATAGTAAAAGATACTAAGTTAGAACTAAGGGAATCTGATTAAATGGTGGGCTTTATTTAATTATAATGTATCAGTATTGATCCTTTAATTTTTTGCAAATGAATCACACTAATGTGAGATATTAATATGGGTAAAAAGAAGGCAGGACATATAGGAACTGTGTACTATTTTCTCAAATTTTTCTAAATTTAAAACTATTAAAAAATAAAGTTTATAAATAATGAAAGGTAAGGTGTGTAAAAACGAATATGTAAATAAATAAAAATAAAAATGAGAAGATGAAAAGAAAAGAGAACATCAATGCCTTATTGATTTTGGCTGAGTAGAATAACCAAGAAGACTATATAACACCTTTCTTCAAAATAGAAGCAGAAACTTCAGAAGTTAATTCGAAATGTCAGATATTTGTAAAAATGTTTGATTATAAAAGAAGAAACAAGATGGCTCTAAAATGTAATTTATACACTATAATGGATAGAAAACACTTAAAGTATTTAATAAAAATATAAATTGCAAGTTCTTTGGATTGGCCAATATATATCTCCTCTTCTTAAATAGATTAATTTTAAAATTACATTTCCCAGTTCAAAGTTGTAATTTCTAAGTGCTAAAAGCACAGAATGCAGTTGAAATCTAGAGGCAGCTTCATGAGATCTTGCCAAATAGCAGATAAGTATGAAAAATTAAATATAATGAACCCAATTTGCAAGTTGGCACAGCAGGCTAATATCCCTTGAGCTGCGTCAGTGTTCCAACCTGACTTTAGTTTTTATGAAACCATAAATTAAACATTTTAAAATGAGTTGTGGACAACTAAAAGACAAAACAGACATCATCTAGAACCACAGGAAGGCTGGCTGAGTGGAAATTCTACAACTAGAAGGAAAGAGAAAAGCACACTGAGACTCAGAGGAGGTGCGCGAGTAAAGTGCAGAGGTACGGAGGCGCACGTGGAAAGGGCTTGCAACTGAGGACGTGGTTGTCTTTTTCAATCAGGAGGGAGTCATCGGTCGGAACTCCAGGGCGGCTTTCTCTCAGAAGTGCTTGCAGCAATTACCGCGACACTGAGACGCGGGGCCTCTTAGGGTAGGACTGAGGATTAGCCATAGCTGTTTACTCCACCCTGTTGATTCCCTGAGACCCTGCCCCACCCAAGCTGTGTGCAGAGGCTTTTGCATATGAAAGGCCTGGCCCTTTGCAATCTAAAAATTACCTAACAAACTGCAGCTGGGTCAGAGAGACCCAGAACTTCCAAAAGAAGGCCCAAGGCCCCATAGCAGCATGCATTGCTTCACAGCTGGGCCTCATCTGGGCACCTCCAAACCCCAAACAAAGAAGAGGAATCTGCAGATATCTCCATAGCTCCTGCTGGGTAGCCTCAGGCAGAGGCTAAATTAGCACCTCCTTAGAGATCCAAGAGCCAGTGTCCCCAGTGGTCAGAGTGGGACCATCTAGATTACAACTCCTCAGATTCATAAGGGAGACACTCAGGGGGCAGAATCAGTGAGCACCAAAGCCCCACTGAAGCAAGTCTTGCCCCAGAAGGGGGTCTCCAGCACAGAAGTTCTCCCACTGCAGACACAGCTGATTCTCACAGCCAATTGGCCTGGAGGTCAATTCCTCCCAGTGATACCTACAACAATCAAGGCTTAACTACAACAAGACTGTGCACAAAGCCCACAAAAGGGTGCACCAAGAGTGTCCACCTCAGGTAATTGGGGAGGCTGAGCCACTGGGCCCTATAGGACACCTAGCACAGAAAGCCACTCTATCAACACAGGCAAGCATAAAAAATGCGGAGACAAAGAAACAGGTCACAAATGACAGAAATGGATGAAAGCAAACTACTGGATATAGAGTTCAAAACCACACTTATAAGGTTTTTCAAGAATTTTCTAGAAACCACTGATAAATTTAGTGAGACCCTCAAGAAATGTAGTGAGACCCTCGAGTTTATGAAAAAGGACCAACTAGCAATTAAGCATACACTGACTGAAATAAAGAATATTATACAGAGTTCAAACAGCAGACTAGAGGATCACAAGAATCAAGTCAAAGATTTGAAATACAAAGAAGCAAAAAACACCCAACCAGAAAAACAAAAAGAAAAAAGAATCCAAAAACATGAAGATAGTGTAAGGAGCCTCTGGTACAACTTCGAGCGTACCAACATCCGAATTATGGGGGTGCCAGAAGAAGAGAGAGAGCAAGATATTGAAAACCTATTTGAAGAAATAATGACAGAAAACTTCCCCTACCTGGTGAAAGAAATAGACTTACAAGTCCGGGAAGCACAGAGAACCCCAAACAAAAGGAATCCAAAGAGGACCACACCAAGACACATCATAATTAAAATGCCAAGAGCAAAAGACAAAGAGAGAATCTTAAAAGCAGCAAGAGAAAAAAAGTCAGTTACCTACAAGGGAGTACCCATACGACTGTCAGCTGATTTCTCAACAGAAACTTGGCAGGCCAGAAGGGAATGGCAAGAAATATTCAAAGTGATGAATAGCAAGAACCTACAACCAAGATTACTTTATCCAGCAAAGCTATCATTCAGAATTGAAGGTCAGATAAAGAGCTTCACAGATAAGGAAAAGCTAAAGGAGTTCATCACCACCAAACCAGTATTATATGAAATGCTGAAAGGTATCCTTTAAGAAGAGGAAGAAGAAGAAAAAGGTAAAGATACAAATTATGAACAACAAATACACATCTATCAACAAGTGAATCTAAAAATCAAGTGAATAAATAATCTGATGAACAGAATAAACTGGTGAATATAATAGAATCAGGGGCATAGAAAGGAAGTGGACTGACTATTCTCAGGGGGGGGAGGGGTGTGGGGGATGCGGGAAGAGACTGGACAAAAATCGGGCACCTA
>NW_005370740.1:1953936-1962081 GCF_000412655.1 Myotis brandtii
AAAAAGAGGAACAACTGTAATAATCTGAACAATAAAGATTTAATTTTAAAAAACACCAAAAAAAACCCAAAGAAAATGAGTTTTGAAACTTTGTACTTTATTTGACACCATTAAACCAACTTCTTCTGAATCTCACCTTTCCTAAATAGAAGATACCAAGAACAAAATACTTAACTTTTGGCTGTTTTGAAGGAGAAAAGCAAAGATTATGTTACATTTTAGTAATCATAGGCAGTTATTATTTAATAAATACTCTCAATAAAAACTCTTCAATGTGTGAATAGATGGCCACAATGAAACAAATGACATAAAAGGATTTGCCTTAAATACTCAAATAATTCTAGTGTATTTGTTTATTGTTTCTAATAGTTTTTAGTGGAGTCTTTAGGGTTTTCTATATACAGAATCACTTTTGTCGTCTGCAAAAAATGACAATATTACTTCTTCCTTCCTGTTGGGTCAGGTCCTTCATCCTGCTCCACTACGCCAACTGTCGGTCCAAGCCCCTCTGCCAGGGACTGGACCCCCTTGGATGCTGGCTATTTGACGGGGAAGCCATGAGAAGTTGTGAGTATATTAGATAGTTTGTTTGTTTGTTTATTATTTATTTTTAAAAATATGTTTTTATTGATTTCAGAGCGAGAAAGGGACAGGGAGAGAGACAGAAACATCAATGAGAAACATCTCCTACATGCCTTCTACTGGGGATTGAGCCCCAAACCCAGCCATGTGCCCTGACTGGGAATCGAACCATGACATCCTGGTACATGGAACAATGCTCAGCCAACTGAACCACATCGAGCAGGCACCATCCTAACTATTTTTAAGTGTACATTTTAGTAGGGTTAAGAATATTCACATTGCTGTGTAATCAATCTCCAGAATGCTTCATTTTGCAAAACTGAAACTCTCTACCCATTAAATAACCTTCCATTTCTCCTTCCTCCAGCCCCTGGCACCCACCATTCTATTTTCTGTCTCTACAAAGTTGAATCCTATAGGGACTCAACTCATATAAGTGCAATCACACAATATTTGTCTTTTTGTGTCTGGCTTATTTCATTTAGTAATGTCCTCAAAATTTATCCAGAATTTGTCATGTGTCAGAATTTCCATCCTTTAAAAGACTGAATAATTCCATTGTCCTTAACCATGTTTTTAAAATTCCATTATCAACATGTTGGCAAATTCAGCACAAACAGGTATCCCCAATTTGTGGTATAGTGAAGAAGAAAACTTTATTATGTGTAAAACAGTTCAACTGTGATACAGCACAGCTGTGCAAACAACAGGGTTGTGAGGCAGACCTGGGGCCAGGTAGCCCTGGGGTCAGGCCCCTCTCTGGCTAGACTACTCTTCCCTGTGCCCGTCTCTCTGGCCTGCACTGGTCAGCTCCCTTCTCATCTAATGATACACCTTTAGTGTTTCAGCTCAGCCAGAGAACTGCAGCCCTCAGTGGAAAGGAAAATTAGGCTTTATAAGAGAGTCTTTATTATAGGAGCCAGTGGACATGTAGCCATTGCTAGGACAGGAACTATTAGACAAAACAGTTCTTCAAAGTAAAGTCCCATACAGTAACCATACACCGGCTAGGTAACAATACATCTTTCCTACAAAGTAGCAGTAACCCCCAATATAGGAGCTATACAGGAGCCATCCTTAGAGCTATAGCCTTACTAAGCAGCTGCCTCTGAGCTCTACACAGTAGTCACATCTGAGCCCCCTACCTGCTGGTCAGTAACATACTACACACAAGCTCAAACAAAAAAGGCTTATTTCCAAATATTGACCTCAGTCTTTTGGGTTATAGAAGGCCCACTTGCGCAGTGTACATAGTCAGATTACTGTGTCCTTGCTTTTTGTACCTGTGTATAGCATCTTAGCCTTGAACACTTCTGATTAATATTTTCATGCTCAGAGTGGCCTTAACATCTGGCATACTCTGAACAGGGCCTCTACACTCCAACTGGCCTTGAACATCCAATGTATTCTGACAGGGTCCTCACAATTCCCTGTTTGGATGCCTTTTATTTCTTTCTCTTGCCTAGCTCTGGCTAGGACTTCCAAACTATCTATACTAATAAAAGGGTAATATGCTAATTAGACCAGGAAACCTTCCAGACATCCTTCTGGATAAAGCCATGGTGGTGGGGCCAAGGCAGAGGAGGTTAGGAGCAATCAGGCTGGTGGGGGGGCAGTTGGGGGCAATCAGTTTGGCAGGGGGGCAGGTGGGAGTGATCAGGCCAGCAGGGGGGGGCAGGGCATGGAATGAAGGAAGGCCCTGGCTGGCAGCCAGCAGCTGGGGGAAGGAAGGCCCCAATCAGCCCTGACCGCCAGCCAGGCCTAGGGACCCTACCCGTGCACGAATTTTGTGCACTGGACCACTAGTGTTGAATAAGAGTGGTAAGAGGGACATCCTTGTCTTATTCCTGATCTTAGAGGAAAAGCTTTCATTGAGTGTGATATTAGCTGAGGGTTTATCATATATGGCCTTTATGAGGTACTTTCCTTCTAGTCCTATTTTATTGAGTGTTTTGTTCATCAATGGATGTTGTATCTTATTAAATGCTTTTCCTGCAGCTACTGATAAGATCATATTATTTTTGTCCTTTCTTTTGTAAATGTGATGCATTACATTGATTGATTTGTGTTCATGAATTGGAAGAATCAGCATAGTTAAAATGGTCATATTACCGAAAACAATATACAGATTTAATGCAATCCCCATCAAAATCCGAATGTCGTTTTTAAAGAAATAGAATAAGAAATCATCAGATTTGTATGGGACCACAAAAGACCCCGAATAGCCAAAGCAATCCTGAGAAAAAAGAACGAAGCTGGAGGTATGCTACCTGACTTCACATTATACTACAGAGCTACGATAATCAAAACAACATGTTATTGGCAGATAAACAGACACACAGATCAATGGAATAGAATAGAGAGATCAGCTATTAAACCATATGTATATGGACAGATAATTTTTGACAAAAGAGCCAGAAACACACAATGGAGTAAAGATAGTCTCTTCCATAAACAGTGCTGGGAAAACTGGAGAGCTACATGCAAAAGAATGAAACTAGATTACAATTTGTTTGCATATACAAAAATTAATGCAAAATGGACCAAAGACTTAAATGAAAGACCCGAAACTATAAGTTGCATAGAAGAAAACATAGGTACCAAACTTATGGACCTTGGTCGTAGGAAACATTTTATGAACTTGACCCCAAAGGCAAGGGAAGTAAAGGCAAAAATAAATGAATGGGACTATATCAAACTAAAAAGCTTCTGCACAGCAAAAGAAACTGAGAACAAAACAAACAGGCAGCCAACCAAATGGGAAATGATATTTGCAAACAGTAGCTCTGACAAAGGTTTAATCTCCAAAATATATAAAGAACTCATAAAACTCAACACCAAACAAACAACCCAATCAAAAAGTTGGCAGAGGCCCTGAAAATACACCTCTCCCAAGAAGACATACAAACAGCCTATAGATACATGAAAAGATGCTCAATATCACTAGCAATTAGGGAAATGCAAATCAAAACTACAATGAGACACCATCTCACACCTGTTAGCCTGGCTATTATCAACAAGACAGGCAATAACAAGTGTTAGAGAGGTTGTGGAAAAAAGAAACCTTCATTTCCACTTCTGGAAATGTATACTGGTACAACCACAATGGAAAGCAGTCTGGCAATTCCTCAAAAAATTAAGAATAGAGCTACTATATGACCCAGCAATCCTTCTCCTGGGTATATACACAAAAACTCAAAAACATATACTTTTAGACATATATGCACCCCTATGTTCATTGTAGCATTATTCATGGTGGCCAAAACATGGAAACAACCAAAGTGGCCTGCAATAGAGGACTGGATAAAGATGTGGTACATATACACAATGGACTCAGTCATAAGAAAGGATGAAATATGGTCCTTTGAAACATGGATGGACCTTGAGAACATTATGCTAAGTGAAATAAGTGAGGCAGAAAAAGCTAAGAACCATATAATTTCACTCATATGTGGGATGTAAAACTAAAACTCATGAACAGAAACAGCAGTGTGGTGGTTGCCAGAGGGAGGGGTGGGGATGAAGGGGGTGCTAATATATGGTGATGGGAGAAGATTTGACTTTGGGTGGTGGGCAAATATACAGATATTGTAACATAGAAACCCACACCTGAAATCTATCTATATCATAAAAGGCCTGTGGTTGTCACGCTGTAATGGCGGAACGACCAAACAACTGGTCACCAGGAGGTGCTGGAGCACCTCTCGGGCCCTCCCCCGCCCCTTCCTCCCCTGGGCGCAGGCAGCGTCCTTGGACCATGCGAGGTGTCCTGGGGTGGCAGACATGGATGACAGGCTAGGTTCAAAGAATTAGAGAATATTCTTTCCTTTTTACTTGCTTTAACACATTTTCATCATGTGCCTTAAAAAATTCATTACTTTATGCCAATCCCTCTACCTCTCTGGACCCCAGTTTCTTCATTCTCAAAACAGGGCTTTGTATGAGCGATAGTTTCTAAAATCCCTTCCAACTCTGTCTATTATTCTTTGACTGATAGATAACATTTTTTCAAGACAATGTGAAGCTTTGCTTTTTGAGAAGAGAAGGCTTATTTTTTTTTTTTGCATATTAAAATTTTAACAATTTGAACTTGTTGTTGTTGTTAATCTTCACCTGAGGATATTTTTCTAATGGATTTCTTTTAGAGACAGTGGAAAGTAGGAGAGACAGAGAGAGAAACATCGATGTGACAGAGAAACATTGATTAGTGGCCTCCTGCATGCCAAGCCTGCAACCAAGGTACATGCCCTTGACTGGAATCAAATCCAAAACACTTCAGTCTGCTGACTGATACTTTAACCACTGAGCCAAACTGGCTAGGGCAACAATTTGAACTTTTGTTATCATATATTGGTATTCTTAAAGTATTTTCCTTGTACAAAATTAGAACTTTTGTAGATTTTAAACATTATTCTACCAAAAACAGATTCTTCTTTCTAGCATCCAACAGTTCAGTTTAAGTACAATTTCCAATTTTTATATCAATTTGTAAGTTTTCAATTAATCATACATTTATCTGCATTTTTCTTAGTATCTATATACAAAAATACACAAAGCAGAGCAATAGGAGTGCCAATACTAGTGAGAAACAAATTGCCTCAGCAATATAATTGAGGTAAATGTAGACATCATTAGGTGTGCCAAAAACAAAATAAATATTTATTCATAGTTGGATACTTATTGGAATTGGGGCATTGGCTCTGTGTTGAATTGAAGGAACAAAATTAAAGACTATACAAGAAAATCTAAAAATTCATCATTGAATATGCTAAAAGGTAAGATGCTAAAATAGAGATTGTTCTAATATATATTGTTCTCCGGGAATAGAATCCCTTTTAACTTTCAAGTTTATAATTCAAATTTCTCACATCTGGTATGAGATATATTTTTAGGAATGTATTATGCAACAAAGTACAGCACTCACTGAGCTGATAAATACAATAATATTTCTCAAATTAAAAGACAAAATATGATGGTACTTATACATTTATATATGTATTTCTCTCTTTTGTCCAAATGCAAAATTCACAAACCATACACTTTTTCATATGTACTATTCACTGGAATTAAACTCCTCAGCCATTCTACTAGATACTAGAATGAAGTTGGTGTTTAAAGGATAGAATATTGACAAAATACAACATATTCCATAAAGAAAATTATAAAAGAGGAGGCTTTGTTAGGTGTTAAGAAAAACCCTGAAGAACTACTTTATATTATTTTAAAAATTTATATTCTTATTATTTCAGAGAGGAAGGGAGAGGGAGAGAGAGATAGAAACATAATGATGAGAGAATCATTAATCAGCTGCCTCCTACTGGGGATCAAGGTTTGACTGGAATCAAACCCGGGACCCTTCAGTCCGCAGGCTGATGCTTTATCCACTGAGCCAAACCAGCTAGGACCTGAAGAACTACTTTAAATGTGAGCCATGTTTGAGTGAAATGCAGTGGACCTTAAGGGTTCCCATTGTGGCACTGAGAGAACTCAGGCATTTTCATTCTCATTTTTCCTTCCAGCTGTCACAGGCTGCTTCAGAGGAAAATGCTTGAACAAGTATATTCCTTTCATATGTTTATTTCAAAACCTTCAATCTTCTTCTACAAAGATTTCCTAAACTAAAAGAAAAAAAAAGTTAATCTATTGCTGAACCAGTCTAATCCCCTTGATTTCACTATCAGAAAAGTGTGTAGAGAGGTGGGGTTACCCAGGGAACGCCTGATCCAAAAATAAATTTGGATCTGCATCTTGTTCGAAGTTTTCCTTAATCTAGGATGGAAAGGAAACATTTCTCAAAATGCATCTTATACTGAGTGCACGGTGTGGAGAAGTTTGGCTCTAGACATTATTAATTTAAATTTCTTTACACTCTGTCATCTACTTCGGAAATGCAGAGTTTGAATCTTTTGACATTGAGAGTATTCTCTTCTTGATGCTTCATAGAAAGTTATTTTCTCTCTTTTTTTAAACTCATTGGCTGGCTGGATCTAAACTTTGATGGATTAAAACCAAAGGCCATTAGCAAAAGTAAAAAAAAAAAAGTGAAATGAATGTAAAGAGATCATGGAAAGGTTAATTCTACCTCTCAGGAGGTTTGAATTTGCTGTTTAGACAGCATTAGACTCAGTGCAGCCATGGCTGTGGCTGTGCTCATCCAACCTTCAGTGATAACTCATAAGTATTTGATTGAGCTGTAAAAAAAATTGCCTTCTATCTCTTGTTATTTTCAAAGGCATCTGCACTAAGAATTCCCCAACCCAAATATTGAAATCCTTGTAAATATCTAATCAATTTCTGCCCTTGGTCTGGTAACCTGGAGTTCACTTACCTCCACAAGAATCTCACAAGATATCAGGGGGAAAAGGAAAGCTTGTTTACTGTCCAAGCTCAGTAGCTAATTCAATGTTTTGATATAAGCTGTCATCCGAACAAACTTTGGAAAGAACAGGGCCTTTACTAGTAAAACTATAAATTCTGGGGTAGGGGAAACCTGAGTGTATGGGGGCAAAAGGGAAAAAATGGGGGACACCTCTAATACTCTCAACAATAAAAAAATAAATTAAATAAATTAAAAACTATAAAATTTGCTTGGCTGAGAGAAGTGCAGACATGCTGTTATTTGTATTCACATGTAACCTGAACTGGCCTGGCCAGTCATCAAGAACAGTTCACCAGGGGTGTCTAAAACCGAATACTTTCACTTAGTCAAAAGCTTTCATTCTCTTTTTGTTCCAAAACTATGAGAAATTCAAGGAAGAACTTTGACAATGGTTTAAAAAACAAGAGGTCAACCCTAACCGGTTTGGCTCAGTGGATAGAGCGTCAGCCTGAGGACTCAAGGGTCCCAGGTTCAATTCCGATCAAGGGCATGTACCTTAGTTGCAGGCACATCCCCAGTAGGCAGATGATCGATGTTTCTCTCTCATCGATGTTTCTAACTCTCTATCCCTCTCCCTTCCTCTCTGTAAAAAATCAATAAAATATATTTAAAACAACAACAACAAAAAACCCCAAAAAACAAAAGGTCAACATCAACAACAACAAAGGAAAGTATGAAAGCATTTTTCTATGCTGCTATTTGGTTTGACTTCAGAGATAGAACCAAAGTTTTCTCTAACATTCAGTCATCATCTATCTTTCTTATTCAACCTCTGTCATTATTTATAGTAATAACCTCTTGGTGATGTTGTATTTTGGGTTTATAATTTTATTTTTAATGTACTTTTATTTCTGATAATGTTAGTATAGTATAATTCAAAAAATAAAATACTCTTTTCAATACCATCTTACTCTCCAGTTTACAGAAAAGCCCACTCAAGAAAAACTCTATATTTTTAATACTTATCCTAACATATAATCTATCCTATCTAATAAAAGACAAAAAGGGTAATTGACCGTACCTTCGCTATGCTTCCCATTGGCTAATCAGGGCGATATGCAAATTAACCGCCAACCAAGATGGTGGCCGGCAGCCACGCAGCTGAAGCGAGCAGGAGGCTTGCTTGCTCCAGTGATGGAGGAAGCCAAGGTTCCCCGCCTGCCGCGGCCCAGCTCTGAGCTCCG
>NW_005370740.1:1962959-1970754 GCF_000412655.1 Myotis brandtii
GCCCAGACTGTGAGAGGGCCCAGGCCAGGCTGAGGGACTTCCCCCCCCCCGCCCGAGTGCACAAATTTTTGTGCACCCAACCTCTAGTATTTATATAAAACCAGACCATACTATGTCTACTTTTCTGCAAAAAAATGTTTATTAATTCAACAATATATCTTTCAATTTTTCCAGGTGGACTTGGCATGTGTCCTGACTGGGAATCAAACTGTGACCTCCTGATTCATGGGTCATCGCTCAACCACTTAGCCACACCAGCTTGGCAATTGTACTTTCTTGTGTAATAAACTGGTTTATTATGGAGGAAAATAGTACAATCAAGATGCAGTAGCTATTAGCTGTCTCAATATCTTCTATTTCTTGTTTATGCAGTTGATATATGCAAAAAATCAGTTCAAGTTGCATTTCATGAAAGGGATCTATTCAAGACAGTCTTTGAGGCATTGCCGTTTGTCTTCTCTTTGCACTACTATATGTAAATAAAGTATATAAAAGTTATTGTGTATTTGTTACAAAATTACATACCAGTTCTCTTGTGCTGAGAGAGATGTCCAAAGGCTTTAATTCTGCAGGAGGCAGTAGCAGATGGAAGTCTAAGTCTCAGTGTCATTTCAGAAACACCTAAAGCCTCAAGGCTGGAAAGTTCTGTGACTTTACATCCCTTGTTATCTTTCTGATAGTCATACTTTTAAAGTACTTTTTGAGTCTTTTGGCAAAAATAACAAAGTAAAACTACAATAAGACTCATGTATGTCCTCTTTTAAAATGTAGTTGGATTTCCAAAATAAAAATAGAAGTAGTTGGATTTAAAAAAAAAAATCTATCTGCATTGCTACCTACCTAGGCTCATATTTTCTCTTTAATTTAGGTCTTATATTTGTGTTTTGCTTTTCCTCCTCTCTTGCCTTGACTTTAGCTAATATAATAATTACTTGTCTAATTTGTCTCTGCTCTCCTTCTGGCCATAAAACACAGCACACATCATCCAGCATCTCTGGGTAACTCTAGGCTGGAAGAAAAATCTGTACCACATCCTTCTCTCTCACACTGACCCCATGCCGGCAAACAAGTCCCCTGAACAGATTGTGTCACTCTGGCGCCAGATAATTGCCTTTCAATTCCTGTTCCTGAAGATGCCCTGCTTCCTGCTCTGTGGACTACACAGTCTTGCTCTGTAGCCCAAGAGCAGAGTTCTGGGTCATGTGGTGTGGATTTTGACAAACTCAAGCTGCAAGTTTCCTGATTAAGGCTCACTTAAATGAAGTCTTAAACAGAATGACGCTGTTTCACAACTAAAATGGATATTTTTAGCTTAATCCTCATGCCAATTTTAGATCATTTGCAACATTTCTTACACTTATGAATGTCCTTTTAGACATCAATTTCATACTCACTTAAGCTTTTCCATATATTTAAAATTTTGTTTATTTTGCTTCCCTCCCTCCCCCTCTCCTCTCCCCTTCTCCCTCACCCCAGGAAAATAAAAACAGTTTGATGCCTGGGACAAACATATTACTCTGCAATAGACCCATAAATAATGGAAGGCATTCAGATACTCACATTGGCCTCTTGCCTGAACTCCCCGTTTGGCCACTGTCCAAGAGGGATTAACAAGAGTTTCTTCTCAGGATCCCAAGGGATATCCAGGGTGCAGTTAGGAAGTCAACTCCACATGGTTAATGCAGGGCACAAGCTGGCACATGCTGGCTTAAGGCAGGGAGATGTGCATTTCCACAAGGCACAGTCTTCAGCCCTGATGGGTGACCAGCACAGCTGGCATCAGGAACACCATGGGAAAGGTTCAAGGTGTGCTTACTTAGGAGATGAGAAAAGAGCAAGTTAAGGCTAATTTCTGTGTGGCCAGTCAGTGTGGCACAGCTTGGGAAGCACATACAATTTCAGAGCACACAGCTCAGCAGAAGAGCACCTGGTATTGATTTGTGTACCACAGGTCGAGAAATGAGAGAGCAGACCACCAGATCTGGTGTAGTGTCCCCACCCTGTCTCTATGTGCGGATGGCCTGTCTGAGGCTGTGCTGTGCTCTTTTCGCTAAAGCAGGGACCCCTCTAATGCTCCAGCAGGACTAACTCACTGCTTCTCTGCCATACTCCCTGGGTTGTGGGTCCCAGAGACACTCCAAGGGAATACCAGACTGAAACATTGGCTGTGTACCTTCACAATCCAGCCTCACACTGTTCCTTAAGGGAACACAGACACAGCCCACCATTGCTAAGAATCACATTTACACCTGCGAAAGAACCCTAATTTCTTAGCCAACAGTGGCTGCTGTGGGAGTTGGCCTCTGTAGCTGTGCTCAGAGGACCACCTTGTAACTGACTACCCATCATCTGTATTGTACCTCTTCTTTATTCCTTCTGTTGCCTTTAGTGCAAGAAAAGGTTAGAAAATTCTTTAGGACCTACAGAGTCTCTAATTTGTTACCAACTGCTAAAAATCATGCTTTGAGATACTCAGAAAAAACAGAAGGCCATTTTTTTTAATTTAATTTTTTCTTTCCTCTTACTCCAGGAGTTATGAACCATAGGAATTAGTTACTGTTTTAAAGATGATAAAAACTGATTCCCAGGGCTTCTAGAGAACAAAGTACAGAAACAGATTCTTAGAGGCAATATTAGTCATGAGCACTTGATCCTCTATAGTAGAATATGATAATTTGTCCCTGTCACCTTTCCCTAGGCTTCTGTTATCCGTGATGACCCATGGGTTAATTAAAACATTGTACCAGAGAGAAGATGGCTGCCAACGGGAAGGAAGACTGCAGGATGGTGTGTCAGTGAGGGAACAAAAGGAGAGTGTGTGGATGTACGGAGAGTGTATATTTGTGGGTGAGGGACAGCTATACTCCAAGGGACTGTTGGACACTGCAGGACCAGGATCCCCTGACCAGGGCAGCCTCCACTGCTGCTATAATCTCTCCTGGAGCAACTGATTCTGCTGCGGAGACTGCGCCATCTGGAAGTGGAGAGTGACTGTTATCGGAGGCCTATACATCCTGGGATTCTGCAACCATAACACCCAGGGACCAGCTGAGAACCCAGGAACACCAGATCTCAACCAGCGTGAACACATGGACATGGAGAAGCTCTGAACCTTCTCATGGAAAGGAGAGAGAGAGAACTACCTAACCAGACACCTGGAGAAGTGAGATCATAGGGAGACAAAGAAACGGCACATATAAGAAAGAAAAAAGAGGCATCACCAGAATAGGAAGTAAACGAAATGGAGGCAAGCAATATGTCAGAGAAAGAATTCAGAGAAATGGTCATAAGGTTGCTGAAAAGAATGGAAGACAAATTCAACAATATGTGTAAGAACCAAAGGAAATGAAGAAGAACCAAGAAGAAATGAAGAATGACATCGCCGCTATATGGGCCAGCACGCTTCCGCTGCGCCACTCTGCTGCTGCGACATCGCCGCTATAAAGAACTCAATAGAAAGCATCAACAGTAGACTAAAAGAAGCAGAGGACCGCATCAGTGAGCTAGAAGACAAGGTAGGAAAAAATACCCAAGCAGAGCAGCATCTAGAAAAAAACTTAAAATACAGGAGGAGAGCCTAAGGGAACTTTGGGACAACATGAAACGAAACAACATCCACACAATAGGGGTGCCAGAACGAGAGGAAACTGAGCAAGGAATAGAAAACCTGTTTGAAGAAATTATGACAGAAAACTTCCCTGATATAGGGAAGAAAAAACTCATACAAATCCAAGAAGTTCACAGAGTCCAAACAAAATGAACCCCAAAAGACCAATGCCAAGGCACATTATAATTAATTGGCAAACACCAATGACGAAGTAAGAATCTTAAAAGTGGCCAGAGAGAGACAGAAAGTTACCTACAAAGGATCCCTCATCAGTCTAGCGACTGATTTCTCAACAGAAACACATCAGGCCAGAAGGGAATGGAATAAAATACACAAAGTCATGCAAAGGAACTTTGTGTATTTTATCAATCAAATTTGAGGGTGAAATCAGGAGCTTCACAGACAAAAAAGGAATAAGGGAGTTTATTACCACCAAACCATCAATGCAAGAAATGTTAAAGGGTCTACTGTAGAAAGAAGAAATAGGAAGCAAAGAAGTAACACAGGTGTAAAGAATAAAAATGGCGACAAACAAGTACCTATCAATAATAACTTTAAATGTAAATGGATTAAATGCCTTAATCAAAAGATATAGGGTAGATGAGTGGATAAGAAAACATGACCCATATATCTACTGTCTACAGGAAACTCACCTCAGAAAAAAGGACTCACACAAACTGATGGTGAAGGGATGGAAAAATGTTTTTCAGGAGAATGGAAATGAAAAAAAAAAGCTGGGGTAGCAATACTTATATCAGACAAATTAGATCTCAAAGTGAACAACATTACAGATAAGGAAGGCCACTTCATAATACTAAAGGGAGCAATCCAGCAAGAAGAAATAACTCTAGTAAACATATACGAAACCAATACAGGACACCCAAATACATAAAAAAAACTTCTGGAGGATAGCAAGGGAGAGAATGACAGCAATACAGTCATAGTAGGGGACTTTAATATCCCACTATCACCATTGGTCAAATCCTCTAAACAAAAACCTAGCAAAGAAACATCAATCCTAAATGATGCACTAGATCAGATGGAATTAATTGAATCTTCAGAACATTTCACCCCAAAGCCACAAAATATACATTCTTCTCAAGTGCACATGGGTCATTTTCAAAGATAGACCATATATTGGGTCACAGGCAAAGTCTCTTCAAATTCAAGAAGATAGAAATCATATCAAGCATCTTCTCATATCACAATGGCATAAAACTAAAAAAAAAACTACAATAAGAACAATAAAAAAAAAAAACCTGGCGGCTAAATAGCATGCTATTAACAATGACTGGGTTACCAGAGAGATCAAAGGAGAAATAAAAAACATCATGGCAACAAACAACAATGAACACAGAACAATCCAAAATCTATGGGACACAGTGAAAGGAGTTTTGAAAGGGAAGTTCATAGCACTACAAGTCTACCACAAAAAAAAAAAACCAAGAAAGAATGGTAATAAATTACCGAACCCTACAACTCAAAGAGTTAGAAAGAGAGCAGCAAGAAAAGCCCAGCATAAGCAGAAGGAAGGAAATAATAAAGACCAGAGAGGAGATAAACAAAATAGAGAAATAGAGACAAAAAAAAAAATACAAAAGATCAACAAAACCAAGAGCTGGTTCTTTGAAAGGATAAACAAGATTGATGAACCTCTAGCCAGACTCACCAAGAAGCAAAGAGAGAGGAACCAAATAAACAAAATCAGAAATGAAAGAGGTGAAATAACAACCAATCCCACAGAAATACAAATGATTATGAAAAAATACTATGAACAACTCTATTTCAACAAAAAGGACAACCTAGATGAAATGGACATATTCTTAGAAAAACACAAGCTCCCAAAAATCAACCAAGAAGAATTAAAAAAAACTGAATACGCCTTTAACTACCAAAGAAATTGAAACAGCGATCAAAAATCTTCCAGCAAACAAAAGCCCTGGTCCGGACTGCTTTACAGGAGAGTTCTACTAAGCATTCAAAGAAGAACTAAAACCTATCCTCCTCAGACTAGTCCAAAAAATTCAAGAGGAAGGCACACTTCCAAGCTCTTTCTATGAAGACAGCATTACCCTAATCCCAAAACCAGATAAAGACACCACAATAAAAGTAACTACAGGCCAATATCCTTGATGAACATAGATGCTAAAATCTTCAACAAAATTCTAGCAAATTAGATTAAGCAATACATTAGAAAGATCATACACCATGACCAAGTGGGATTTATTCTAGGGATGCAGGGATGGTACAATACCCGCAAATCAATAAATGATACATCACATAAACAAACTGAGAGACAAAAATCACACAATCATGTCAATTGATGCAGAAAAGCATTTGACAAAACCCAACACCCTTTCTTGATAAAAACTCTTAGCAAAGTGGGAATAGAGGGATCATACCTCAACATAATAAAAGCCCTATATGACAAACCTACAGCCAACATCATACTCAATGGGCAAAAACTAAACCCATTTTCCCTAAGAACAGGAATAAGACAAGGATGACCACTTTCACCACTCCTGTTCTACATAGTAATAGAAGTACTGGCCATACCGATCAGACAAGAAGAAGAAATAAAGGCATCCAAATTGGAAAAGAAGAAGTAAAACTGTCCTTATTTTCAGATGACATGATACTATACTTAGAAAACCCCAAAGACTCCATCAAAAAACTACTGGATCTATTAAATGAATTTGGCAATGTAGCAGGATACAAAATTAACACCCAGAAATCTATGGCCTTTTTATACACCAATAATGAACTCACAGAAAGAAAAATAAAAAAAAAACAATCCCATTTACCATTGCACCAAAAAAATTAAGATACCTAGGAATAAACTTAACCAAGGATGTAAAAAACCTGTACTTGGAAAACTACAGAACATTTAAAAAAGAGATAGAGGAAGACATAAATAAAGGGAAGAACATACCATGTTCATGGATTGGTAGAATCCACATCATTAAAATGTCCATACTATGTAAAGCAATCTATAGATTCAATGCAATACCTATTAAAATACCAATGGCATATTTCAAAGATGTAGAACAAACTCTCCAAAAATTCATCTGGAATAAAAAAAGACCCCGAATAGCCACAGCTGTCCTGAGAAAGAAGAACAAAGTTGGAGGGATCACAATACCAGACATCAAACTATATTACTAAGCCACGGTTCTCAAAAATGCCTTATTCTGGCACAAGAACAGACATATAGACCAATGGAACAGAATAGAGGACCCAGAAATTGACCCAAGCCATTATTCTCAATTAATATTTGACAAAGGAGGCAAGAGCATAGAATGGAGCCAAAACAGCCTCTTTAATAAATGGCGCTGGGAAATTTGGTCAGATACATGCAAAAAAAATGAAACTAGATCACCAACTTACACCATACACAAAAACAAACTCAAAATGGATAAAGTACTTGAATGTGAGACAGGAAACCATAAAAGTCCTACAAGACTCCATAGGCAGCAAAACTGCAGACATATGTTGTAGCAATATCTTTACAGACATAGATCCTAGGGCAAGAGAGACTAAGGAGAAAATAAACAAATGGGACTACATCAAAATAAAAAGCTTCTGCACAGCAAAAGAAACCATCAACTAAACAACAAGAAAGCCCACTGCATTGGGAGAACATATTTGCCAATGTTATCTCTGATAAGGGTTTAATCTCCAACATTTACAGGGAACTCATACAACTCAACAAAAGGAAAATAAACAACCCAATCAAAAAATGGGCAAAGGACCTAAATAGACACTTTTTGAAAAAGGACATACAGAAGACCAAGAGACATATGAAAACATGTTCAAAGTCACTAATCATCTGAGAGATGCAAATCAAAACAACAGTGAGGTACCACCTCACACCTGTCAGAATGGCTATCATCAACAAATCAACAAATGACTATTGCTGGAGAGGATGCGGAGAAAAAGGAACTCTCCTTCACTGCTGGTGGGAATGCAGACTGATGCAGCCATTGTGGAACACAGTATGGCGTTTTCTCAAAAATTTAAAAATGTAACTTCCATTTGACCCAGTAATACCAATTCTAGGATTATATCCCAAGAAAACAGAAAAATTAATCAGAAAGGATATATGCACCCCTATGTTCACAGCAGCACAATTTACAATAGCTAAGAGTTAGAGACAGCCTAAATGCCCATCAGCAGATGAGTGGATTA
>NW_005370740.1:1971090-1981715 GCF_000412655.1 Myotis brandtii
GGGGGGGGGGGGGGGGGGGGGGGGGGGAGAGCATGTGCCAGGGGGTAGGGGAGGCAGGGGAAGGTCAATGGGGAATAAAAGGAGACATATGTACTACTACTTATAATACTTTAAACAATAAAAATGAAAATAAAAATAAAGACATTTAATTAAATTTAAAAAAAAGCACAGAAAGAAAAACATTGTACCGACAACTTTGGCCTTCATCTATGCATAAATTATACACCAAACACTTGCATTAATCTGAATAATTTAAAAATATACATGCATGTATACTTTCCATGTATTAAATTTTGTATTTTTGTGAACTACATGGATAAAAACCAAGAAAGATGAAATTAAGATTTTTGATGTATTATGAAAAACAGTAGCTTCATGGCTATTTGGTAAATTTGTTTGACTCATCCATTTGACTGATTATTATGGCATGGATCAGATATTTATCTTCTGTGACAACTATGTACTTAATATTACCCAAACAATATTTTTAAACTACATGGATACTATTTTTATTTATTTTTATGCTTTTGAATGTTTGTTTTGTCTCTGTAAAGATGTATAATTTTGCTATACGTTTAGTATACTCTACACAGGATTGTAAAAGTCAAGTGCTACAAAATAATGGCTATTGAGTTTTTAAAAAGTTCATGTAATTTCTGATTTACTTTCCTAGAAGTTCAATTTATACGGTTTTAAGAAAAAGTAATGCATCTATTTCCACCATTTTGAAGGGAATATGTCAACAATTAAATGTAAATATTTTAGTTAGCAATTAAAAGGGGTCATTTAAAGCAGTTTTCCTCCAGACCTTGCAAATAGGGAGAACCTATGCTGGGCAGTATTTCTTTATGATGCTGGACCACATTTCTGGTCTGTGATGATTAGCACCTAATTCAGCAGAATGAATCCATGGTGTGCTAGACCAAGGATTTAGGCTGGATGCAGAACAAATTGCAATCACTCTGTTTTATTTTCTATGCTTAATTATACCAATTAATCCACATAGAATTGAGATCTTGATATTAACTCATTCTTTCTGTTCATTTCTGCTACATCTGCCCATTCCAGGCACCTATTTTTCTTCACTGCCTTGCACTGGGCTACCTGAGTCTATCTAGCTATTTATTTATTTATTTATTTACTTATTTATTTATTTATTTATTTATTTATTTATTCACTAGTGGCCTGGTGCACAGAATTCGTGCACGGGGGAGGGGGGTGTCCCTCAGCCTAGCCTGCACCCTCTCCAATCTGGGATCCCTCTCACAATCCAGGACTGCTGGCTCCCAACTGCTCTCCTGCCTGCCTGATTGCCCCTAACTGCTTTTGCCTGCCAGCCTGATCGATGCCTAACTCCTCTCCTGCTGGCCCAATTGCCCATAACTGCCCTCCCTTGCCAGCCTGGTCACCCCTAACTGCCCTCCCCTGCAGGCCTGGTTGCCCCTAACTTCCCTCCCTTGCCAGCCTGGTCGCCCCCAACTGCCCTCCCTTGCTGGCCCGGTCATTCCTAACTTCCCTCCCTTGTCAGCCTGGTCGCCCCTAACTGCCCTCCCTTGCAGGCCTGCTCCCTCCCAACTGCCCCCTTTCAGGCCTGATCACCCACAACTGCCCTCCCCTGCTGGCCATCTTGTGACAACATGGGGGCGGCTATCTTGTGTGTTGGAGTGATGGTCAATTTGCATATTACCGCTTTATTAGATAGGATTTATTTATTTACCTTTTTAAAACCAAGATTGCATTGCTATTTAAACATCTTATTTGTAGAGAAACCTGAACATTTTTCTTAGACAGTCTGTTTTCTGAATAATATATATTATTGAACACAACTGAATCATACCCACTTCTGATCAGAACTTGTATTTTAGGCAATTATTATCTCCTACAAAGTTTTACCTTGTATGAGCTTTTTGGTTAAATGTGTAGTTGAGATAGACCACCACTCTAGCTGAATAATCTGAAAAATTTCCAGAAAATGTACAAGGAAGTGATGATGACACGATTCCTGAGAAAGCAAATATCAGTGATTGCTATTTACTACATGATCAATTTGAACTGTGAGTTTTGACAAGTAAACGCATTAGAATTTGTATGGAAGTGTTTATTCTTCTCTAAACTGTCTACCCTCAAAAAATAAGTTTTGATTAAAGCAGGAGCATATTGTGAAACATAAATTTCTTAAAATAGATAATGTTCAATGTAAAGGCAAATTATAATAGGTTATGAGCAGTAGGAAAGTAGAAAAATTTCAGCTGAGAGGATTAGGAGAAATTCTAAGGAATGGTTCATACCTGGATTCCATTATGTAATAGACTCAACCTTATACACAATTGTGAGCAAGGATGTCATTTAATTTAGATGTGTGTTTTATAATTTTTTCCAACAATGGAATGATAACAAGCAGTACCATTATTGAAATATCTTATTTATTTCAAATTGAAATTTATCTAAGAAAAGATTTTTAAATATGTAACTATTCATAAATTAATAATTAGTATACAACCACAAGATTCTGGAAATATTTTCATAGAGAATCAGAATCAACCTAAAGTTAGCAGTGGTCTCTTATTTATTTATTTACTATTGAAAAAATCCTCACCTGAGGATATGCTTATTGATTTTAGGGAAAGGGGAAAGGAGGGAGAGAGGGGGAGAGAGAGAGAGAGAGAGAGAGAGAGAGAGAGAGAGAGAGAGAGAGATGGGAGGTAACATCGATTGGTTGTCTTCCTTACATGTCCTGACCAGGAATGCAACCCTCAACCTAGGTATGTGCTCTAACCAGGAATCAAATCCACACCCATTCCACATATTGGATGAGTCTTCAACAAACTGAGCCACACTGGCCAGGTCAGCAGTGGTCTCTTGAGATTGGCTTTGCAATTGGTTGATCCTTAAAAAAAAATCTATGAATCATGGTTCTACCTGCAACATCAATTAAACAATGCCAGTATCAAATTCTCAGGACACATTTTGCTGTCCTGCATTTCTGTCCTTAACAATTACATGTGTTACTCCATTCATTCTCGATTATTTTGCTCATTTCCAAATCCTCAGTGACTGAAAAAGCTAATTTATTTTTTTAAAATATATCTTTAGTGATTTCAGAGAGGAATGGAGAGGGAGAAAGAGAGATAGAAACATCAATGATGAGAGATAATCATTGATTGGATGCCTTCTGTATGCTCCCCACTGGGGATTGAGCCCACAACCCAGACATGTGCCCTGACCAGAAATTGAACCATGACCTCTTGGTTCATAGGACAACACTCAACCACTGAGCCATGTCAGCTGGGCAAAAAAAAAGCCAATTTATTAAACAAAGTTAGCATTAAAAATCACCTGGTTTCCTTGGGAATTCAAATGATAAGAGATGATAAGAACTGCTTGTCTAAGTCTGATGAGAATTCACTGTTACCTTGAAAATAAGGGCAAATCTGAATATTAAAACCTGAAGATAATTCCTTCTTAGAGAAGGCCTCTGATAATATTCAATACTAGCAGTGCCTTCCTGGTTCTGAAAACTACTTTAGAGATCTTTCAATCTATACTAATAAAAGGGTAATATGCAAATTGGTCAGGATGCCATCACAGTAATGACCAAGAACTTGCAGCTTAGGGGATGGGGGCGGGGACTTGCAATGTTGGGGATGCGAAGGTGGCTTCCCCTTGCTCAGGGCCGGCACTGGCAAGCGGCAGCGGGGATGGGGGTGGGGGAGGCAGGCCCAGCAGAAGGCGGCTGTGAGTGCTCCCAATGGCCACTGCCGCTTGCCCAGAAGGACCACAAGTTCCTTCTGCCAAGTGGCAGCAGAGCCACTATGCCGGGAAACCTCCACACCGGCAGCGAAGGCAGGTGAGCGAGGGACAGCCCGGCAGCGAAGGCAGGTGAGGGAAGGTCTGAGATCCACAGCTAAGAGCTCCCGGCCTGGCCATGCCCCACCTTGGCCTCCAGCACCGGGCGTCAGGAGTTCTGAGAAAGGCAGCTCCTTCCTGTGGTTCCTCAAACTCCCAGGCTGCCTCCATCGCCCCTCAATGCCCCTCAGGTCAGGGTCGGGAATCCGTGGAGGCCTCCAGGTATCTGGGCAACCAATGTAGGGAATTTCCTCTAGCAGTCGGACCCAGTGATCTACGGCTGGAGGAAGACCTGCACTCTCCCCTGAAGCCAGGAGAATGCTGGAAGACATGGTCTGCTCATCACTGGATGAGTACATCCGGTTGTTTAAGCACGGGGAAGCTCACAGCCGATGGCTGCTGCCGCTTGCCCAGTGCTGGCTGCTGCGAGGGCCGAGGGTCAGGCAATGAGGGCTGGGCAAGGCTCAGGAAAGCTGCAATGGCTGCAATGGCCAAGGCTCAGGCAGCCTCCCAGTCAGCAGTGGCAGCAGCAGAAGCATGATGGGGGTGTCACCTTCCCCTGATCGCAGGGTCGCCTCCTGCAGAGGGAGGCCAGAGGTAGCAGCAGCGAGGGAGTGATGGAGGCAGTGCCTTCCCCTGGTTGGCTGGTCGCCTCCCGCAGAGGGAGGCCAGACTGTGGCTTAAGCTGTCAGTAGGACATCCCCTGAGGGCTCCTGGACTGTGAGAAGGGGCAGGCCGGGCTGAGGGACCCCCCTTCAGTGCACGAATTTCATGCACCGGGCTTCTAGTATTTTTATAAACTCCTTTCCTCTTTTTCTTCCATGTATATCCAATCAAATATTGCTATAGGTGTAAAACTAAATATTTAGATACTAATCCTAGACATTTCTCTGAAAGGAAAAGTATCTTGCAAAAGTAACATAGTGATTCATGCAGCCACTATGTGCAGAAATTACTTCTACTTCCCATCCATCTATCTTTGCATTTCTATATACCTGCCACTGCAGCAGTCAGGCACTGAGAATGAGACAGTATAATATAACAGCAAGGCAGATAACTATCTTCCTTATCTACCCTCAGTGAAGTTAAGCCAGATCTCCTAGAAAAGTCTTGGGGGGCCTCAACTCATATAGGATTATTTGAATATTTGAGTAATAAGCTATGTTTTATAGGTTTTATATTAATAATAAAACGAGGATTAAATACCTGAAGAAAGATTTTCATTATGTAAATTACATGAGTAAAACTTCCTTTTCTGATTCTGCACAGCTTTACTATTTAAGATAAACTATTTACTGAAAGGTTAAAATTGGTATAAATACCTGTAACTGTGCTGAAGGGCTATTTCTTTAAAGGACCCAATTCCTATTTATTCGAGGAGCTCTGTGTTTAAACCATTCAGTGAGAGCTGGGTATGATAATGTGAAAGGTCTCCACAGTGAATCAAATTATGATTCTGCCTGTAACATCTCAAAAATGTATATTAAGCAACAACTTGGTAGGCTGCCCTCCATTTTATCACTATAGATCCCTGTATCTCAAAATGTTTCATTATGCCTAGATCCCTGGTCCTTAGTGTGTGGAATTGCACCATATCCTCTCTGATGTCTCTACTTCAGGATCCACTATTCCCATAAAGACCAAGGTGGGAGCCCAGTTTCCTCCTCCACCATCACCTTCAGCCTGTAGAGGACACCACCACACAGCTTTCCATGGATCTTCGTGCTCCTCTTCCTAATGCATTTCTTAGTGATTGGGAGAAGAGCATGTTCTCCAGGCTATTAACAAATATATGATAGGAGAAGCTGGGAAGCATGCACATAATCCATCTAACCCAACATTCCTACTTCCCTGGGTCTTCGGACACCTTCTTCTTTGGCATATCAGGGGAGACCAGCATTACACCCCATTGATTATAAGCAAACACTGAGTCCAGGCAGCCATGAGCCAATTTAGCTACTCCGTGTGTCTAATTCAGCATATTAAATCCCAAATCCTCACTAAATCAATAAATTTGGTGAGAACAAAACTTAAAATTTATCCTTCTTGGTCTAAGACTCCATTTTCATATTTGCTCTCCAGATTCCTACTGGTACAATTTAGAAATGTCTGCAATTTTCCCCAAAACTAGGCTGAATACTCCGAAGGTCTAGGTTCTTCTGGGACATGACTTTTTATGAAATGCAGTTGCAGGGAATGATGGCAATGAATTCTAAAGACATGCAATGTCCCTTAGGAGACAATTTCTTTTTAAGCAGCTACTTAAGTATGTTTATCTGGGAGAAACTTCTTCCCTCAGATCAGGTGGAGGAACTACCTTAACCAGCAAGGGAATTACAGAGGATCAGGGTCTTCAAAGTGTCTGCCCAAAAGTTATCCTCACATATCTTGCTCCAAGACTGTTACATAAAATATATGGTGATATTCAGCAACACAACTCTGTGATCCTACAACATCACTATGATGGGGTCCTTCCATATTATCAGAGTCTGATTCGTACCTCTACCCCCAATTTGTAAGCCAATTATTTCCTGGCAATCTCTACAGCCAACTGAATCAGTTCTTTGTCTTATTAGCATAATTACATTTTTTCAAAACAACTCACTGCCTCATCTTCTATTGCCTTGAGTTCCTAGTGCTTTGAGTTCCAATAGCCTTTCTTCCCATGGCAGTGTTTATCATGAATAATCAATGCCACTGAGGTACCAAGAGTTAGCAAGATCTCACCCATTCACCCAGCTCCCTGAATATGTGAAAAATTCAATCCAGAATCCCATTTTGAAGGTTCTTTCTTGAGGCCCATTCACTGGAAAGTACAATTTCGGAAGATGCAAAATTACATGAGATAAAGGTACCATTTACAAGGGTGTGGAGAGGTTTAAGGAAAACAAAGAATAGTATAGTATTCTGGGGCTAGCAACAGTATGTCCAAAGCATAACCTGAAGAGGCAAGGGAAAGAGTGAGACCAAGACAATAATGACCAACTAGAGAGCACCACCTGAGAGGAGCTGTGGCTTTCAGCCCTAGCAACAGAGCAGGAAGGGACTGGGGGAGAGGGAATATAAATAGTCTAAAATCACTTGATGTTTCTCATCAGCTCAACCCAACTAAAAGCATTATTCAAGGAAGCTCCTTAAAGCAATAAATTATGTATCAACAAATACAGAGAAAGGTATGAAACCATTGTGATTATAGCACACAAATATAACCATTTACACCTTTTACATTTATATAAGCTTCCAATAATTTGGATAGCTTTCATGAATTTCTGCTCAAGTGATTTATTTCTACTAGTGTCACATCGGTTTGATTACCATATTGTACAATGCATTATAATATTGGGTAGAGTAAGCTTCTTCTGGTAATCTTTTAAAGAATGAACAATTCTAGAATGTTTATTTATAATAATCTTGCTCAAAACATAATTAGAATTATAAGTGAAATTGTGTTAAGTTACAAATTATAGTTAGAGACAATTAACAGCATCACATGTTCAATCAGGTAAATTTAAATAGTAAAATGTCATATAGACATAAAGTGAAAGCAAGGCTTAAATTAACCTTGAACATAAGCTTTTGTCTCAGTGGGGCCTCCCAAGATACCCCGATCTAAAGCAGTCCCTAGCCTCATACACACTCACAGCCCACATGTACATTGCTATTTTTATTTTAATAATCTCTTTTAATTTAATTGCCCTTATAATTCTTATTATAAGTTCTAACTACAATAGTTAATGACTGTCTTCATAGCTACCCCCCCCACACTTTTCCTTTCATTTAGCACAGACCTGGCATGCAAAGGTATTAAGTAAATATTAAAGTATTTTTAAAACATACTTATGACAAAGGAAATCAGGATACATATTTTTAAATGTGCTGAAAATTAGGTAGGATGGATACCATTCCATTGTGTGGTGATGCAGTGTGCCCTGGACTCTGTGTTTGTGAGGGACTCAAGGAATACTCACTATGTCTGATGACTGTCACAACAGCTTGCTGACAGGCAGCAGAGTCGAAGGTGCCCACACTTGGCTGTGGGTACAAATAATGACACTGAAAAATCACCAAGAAATGATGTGAGTTTCCTATACCATTGTGATCCTCCAGAAGCCAAAGCTAGCCAGTACTTATTCAACTCTGGCTCATGTTGATTTGTTTCTTGGTTTGCCAGCAGTATATACCTTCTAAAAATTAACTTCAATATTTTATTTTATTTTTATTTTATTGTTTAAAGTATTATAAATAGTAGTACATATGTCTCCTTTTTTCCCCATTGACCTCCCCCCTGGGCCTCCCCTACCCACCAGCACATGCCCTCACCCCTCTCCAGTGTCTTGTGTCCATTGGTTATGCTTATATGCATGCATACAAGTCCTTCAGTTGATCTCTTCCTCCTCCAAGCTTTCCCCTGCCTTCCTCCTGTAGTTTGACAGTCTGTTCGATACTTCTTTGCCTCTGTATCTATTTTTGTTAATCAGTTTATAATGTTCTTTATATTCCACAAATGAGTGAGTTCATGTGGTATTTATCTTTCACGGACTGGCTTATTTCACTTAGCATAATGCTCTCCAGTTCCATCCATGCTGCTGCAAATGGTAAGAATTCCTTTTTTTTTTTTTTGCCCTAACCGGTTTGGCTCAGTGGATAGAGTGTCGGCCTGTGGACTCAAGGGTCCCAGGTTCGATTCCAGTCAAGGGCATGTACCTTGGTGGCGGGCACATACCCAGTGGGGAGTGTGCAGGAGGCAGCTGATCGATGTTTCTCTCTCATCGATGTTTCTAACTCTCTATCCCTCTCCCTTCCTCTCTGTAAAAAATCAATAAAAAAATATATTTTTTTAAAAAAGAATTCCTTCTTTTTTACAGTAGCATAGTATTCCATTGTGTAGATGTACCACAGTTTTCTAATCCACTCAACTGCTGATGGGCATTTAGGCTGTTTCCAAATCTTAGCTATTGTAAATTGTGCTGCTATGAACATAGGAGTGCATATATCCTTTCTGATTGGTGTTTCTGTTTTCTTGGGATATATTCCTAGAAGTGGGATTACTGGGTCATATGGGAGTTCCATTTTTAACTTTGTTAGGAAATGCCATACTGCATGGGCCATCCTTTCAGCTTGTTCCTGTTCCCTCTATTGCCTGGTGCTTTAAACTCAGTGTGTTGCCTGACCTTGAACTGGGAATTTGCCATTAGAGCTTGCAGTTGTAGTGATATATGCTTTAGAGGCCAATGCCTCATAGAATTATTAGTTGCATGTCTTTCTCTTCTTCTATGACATAGAATCAGCTCAAGGAGTGGGAGTAAGGTTCTTTAATTCTCAGGTTAAGTCTCCAACCATTAAACCACATTACCATTATTTCTAATTATTCTTTTAGGTAATAGGTATAAAAATATGTTTTTTGAGAAGTGAGATAGAATTAGAAGTTAAGTTATTAGCTTGGTCTTTACGTCCATCTTAGCCACATAGACAAAAATCCACAATAAATAAATGGAGACAAAGCATGTCTTAACAAAGTTAATGGGGCCTCTAAACAAATTCACAAAACCAAAACAGCATTGAGGAATTTCCTCAAGATCCCCAGTACTTTCTGAAAACGATACAATTAAGAAGATGGGGGAGAACCAAGATGGTGGCATAAGGTACAGACCTGTGCGTGATGCCTCCCACAACAACATTGAAAATACCAACTATAAGACAAAACAGCTATCATTCAGAACCATGGGAAAGCTGGCCCAGTGGAAGTTCTACAACTGGAAGGAAAGAAAGAAGAGCATTGAGACTGAGTAGGTTGTGCAGAGGCGCCAAGAACAGAGGTACGGAGTCACGCATCAGGTGGGCTGCAACTGGATTCGCGGTTTTTTTCAATTGAAACGGGTTACAAACTCTTGAATCCAATGAGCTTGTTTGGGATGGGATTCTGAGGACCCAGACCCCTACGGGGAGAGGCAGGACGGCCTTGCAGTGGGTCGGAAAGCAAGAGTGGCTTTCTCGTGGAGCTGCTCGCTGGCACTCGGGGACGCGGAGACATGGAGTCACGGAGAGGGGAGGAGCCATGGAGACACCATTGCTATTTGCTCTGCCCTGGTAACTCCCTGAGACCATGCCCTACTCAATTTACATCCCCACCCAAGCTGTACCAGAGGCACAAAAGGAACCACGGGCGCTTTTACAGCATAACCCAACAAACTGCAGATGTCAACTCCTCACATCCATAAGGGACACACTCAAGAAGCGTTTTTTTTTTTGTTTTGTTTTTTTTTTAATCGGAAGGGGTTACAAACTCTTGAATCCACTGAGCTTGTTTGGGGCAGGATTCTGAGGTCCCAGACCCCTATGGGGAGAGGCGGGATGGCTTTGCAGCAGGTCGGAAAGCAAGGGCGGCTTTCTCATGGAGCTGCTTGCTGGCACTCGGGGACATGGAGATGAAGAGTCCCGGAGAGGCAAGGAGTCTCGGAGATGCCATTGCTGTTTGCTCCGCCCTGGTGATTCCCTGAGACCCCGCCCTACTCAATTTACATCACTGCCCAAGCTGTGCCAGTGGCACAAAAGGAACCACATGTGCTTTTGCAGCTTAACCCAACAAACTGCAGATTTCAACTCCTCGCACCCATAAGGGACACACTCAAGAAGCAGAATCAGGTTCCGAGGAAGCCGGAACCGGACCCGGCTGGGCTGGCAACATGGAATCGCTGTACCAGCAAACGCACAAACAGGTCCACCGGATGCAGTCTCACATGGGACGCCGGGAGACGGCAGACAAGCAGTCTGTGCACTTA
>NW_005370740.1:1981759-1993581 GCF_000412655.1 Myotis brandtii
GTCTGGAGATTTTGTCCAGCAAGGAGCCGCCCAACAAAAGACAGAATGCCAAACTTCGTGTTGCTGAGACGGCCCCGGTGAGGCTGAGACAGCCCCCGTGAGGCTGGAGTTCCCTGTGATCCACCACTTCTCTGTATCATAAGCCATAACCTTGTTTTCAATCAGGCGGGATCTCTCTGCTCACTTTTTTTCTCTGCCTGCCTTCAGATGTATTTACACAAGCATCAATTTCCGACACAACCCCTGGGTGGCAGTGTTTTTGTATTAGTTTCCAGGATCAAATGGCCCCTCAACCCAGTGTTTAGATTTTTCTTTCCCTGTCCCACTTAATACTGGGTTGGAGGGACGGAATGACCCAGTTGGTTTCCTGCTCATCTCTCCTTATTTTGATCCCCAGTTTCCACATAAACAACTTTCCCCTGCAGTCTTGGTGAGTTTTTTTAATCTGAAGATCCAATGCACTAGGTTTTGCAAGTAAAAGTAAGGAAGTTGTAAAGACAAAGCAACTGCGCCACCTTGCATCTTTCTACTCCCGGCACTGCACAGCTGGTATAGAACTTCAGGCTGCCTTTTCGGGCACAGTCTCCCATGGCTGTGGGCTTAGATCTAGAGTCCCCCTCTGTCAGCAGCCCTGTGGACCCCCTTCCACACACCGGTCCAAGGAGCAGAGACACAACAGCCTGCACCTGTCCGACGAGCAGCAGCCGGGTGAGTGGCACATCCCCGTCCGAGGAGGAGCAGCCACCCATGCAGCTCACTCCTGTCAAAAGAGCAGCAGTCTCGCAAGCAGCTCACCCGCATCCGAGGAGCAACAGACTCGCAATCAACCTGTCCAAGTCCTAGGAGCAGTAGCCCCACAAGCAGCCCACCACATCAGAGGAACAACAGCAGCGTGCAGCCAGCCCCCATCCAAGGATCAGCAGCCACGTGAGCAGTCCGACCAGTTCAAGGAGTAGCAGCTACGTGTGTAGCCCGCCTGCATCCAAGGAAAGGCAGCCTCCTGATCACCACACCCTGTGTCTTAGGAACAGCAGGTTTGTGAGAAGCCTCCCCCCACCAGCCAGAGGGGCCACCACAGCTGTGGACAGCACCGACCAGAGGAGCAGCTGCCAACTGAGGAGCAGCTGCTACCACAACCGCCCAAGGAGCAACCACAGCCCGAGGAGCCACTGCCACCCAAGGAGCAGCCTCTGAACGACTCAACATCTAAATATGTCGGTGAGATCAAACATGGGTAGACAAAGAAACCCCCAAAGGAAAGAAAAGGAGGACTCGCCAGAAAAGCAGCTAAGTGAAACAGAGGCATTCAGCATGACAGAAAAAGAATTCAAATTAAGGGTCCTAGAATGCATAAACCGGACGGAGAAAAAAATCAAAAACTTATGCAAAAAGCAAGAAGAAACGGATGAAAAATCAACAAATTATGTAAGAACCAATGAGAAATGAAGAGTGATATAGCTGCAATAAAAAACACTATTGAAAGTTTCAACAGTAGACTAGGAGAAGCAGAGGACCGAATTAGCGAATTAGAAAACAGGGAAGCAAAATACACCCAAACTGAACTGCAATTGGAGAAAAAAATTAAAAGACAGGAGGAGAGACTAAGTGAGCTATGGCACAACATGAAACGAAACAACGTACGAATAATAGGGATGCCAGAACAACAAAAAGAGGAACAAGGATTAGAAAACCTATTGGAATAAATAATGTCAGAAAACTTCCCAGAGGTGGGGAAGAAAAAAGTCACACAAGCACAGAGAGTCCCAAACAAGGTGAACCTGAAAAGACCCACACCAAGACTCATCATAATTACCATGGCAAATGTTCAGGACAAAGGGAGAATCCTAAAGGCTACAAGTGAGAGACGGAAAGTTACATTTAAGGGATCTCCCATTAGATTATCAAATGATTTTTAAACAGAAACACATCAGGCCAGAAATGAATAGAAGGAAATTTACAAAGTGATGCAAAGCAAAGGACTGAATCCAAGAATACTCTATCCAGCAAGGCTATCACTCAAAATTGGAGGTGAAATAAGGAGCTTCACAGACAAAAAAAAAGGCTAAGGGAGTTTATAACCACCAAGCCAGCAACGCAAGAAATGCTAAAGGGACTGGTATAAAAAAATAAATAAAAAGCTAAGAAAGAAAACAGGCAGAAAAAATAGAAATGGCTATAAACAAGTACCTATCAATAATAACTTTAAACGTCAATTGACTAAATGCTCCAATCAAAAGACACCGAGTGGCTGAATGGATAAAAAACCATGACCCACATATTTGCTGTCTACAAAAGACCCACCTCAGAAGAAGGGACTCACACAGACTGAAAGCGAAGGGATGGAAAAATATCTTTCAGGCAAATGGAAATGAAAAATAAAGCTGGGGTAGCAATACTTATATCGGACAAAATAGACCTCAAAGTGAAGGCCAGAACAAGAGATGAGGAAGTCCAATTCATAATACTAAAGGGATCAATACAAGAGGATATAACCCTGATAAACATATATGCACCCAATGCAGGAGCACCCAAATACTTAAAAAAAAATCTCCTGCAAGATATCAAGGGAGAGATCAACAACAATACAATCATAGTAGGGGACTTTAAGACACCACTGACATCACTGGATAAATCCTCTAGACAAAAAATCGGCAAAGAAACAGCAATCCTAAATGACTCACTAGATCAGGTGGACTTATTGGACATCTTCAGAACATTTCACCCCAAAGCCACGGAATATACGTTCTTCTCAAGTGCTCATTTGACATTTTCAAATATAGACCACATATTGGGTCACAAACAAAGTCTCTCCAAATTCAAGAAGATTGAAATCATACCAAGCATCTTCTCAGACCACAATGGCATAATATTAGAAATAAACGACAATAAAAACAACCCCAAATGCCCAAACATCTGGAAGCTGAATAGCTTGTTATTAAATATTGATTGGTTTACCAATGAGATCAAAGAAGAAATTAAAAATATCCTGGAAAGTAATGACAATGAAAACAGAACAATCAAAACCTATGGGACACAATGAAAGCAGTCCCGAGAGGGAAGTTTATAGTTCTACAGGCCTATCTCAAAAAAAAACAAGAAAAAATGGTAGTAAATCATCTAACTCTACATCTCAAAGAACTAGAAAGAGAGCAACAAGAAAAGCCCAGGGTGAGCAGAAGGAAGGAGGTAATAAAGATTAGAGCAGAAATAAATGACATAGACACCAAAAATAAATAAATAAATAAATAAAATCAATGAAACCAAGAGCTGGTTCTTTGAAAAGATAAACAAGATTGATTAACCTCTAGCCAGGCTCACCAAGAAGCAAAGAGAGAGGACCCAAATAAACAAAATCAGAAATGATAGAGGCGAAATGACAACAGACCCCACAGAAATACAAATGATTGTTAAACAATACTATGGACAAAATAAATTTTAAAAAATAATAATTAATAAAATTAAAGGGCTACATTAGAAAATAATTACTCAAAAAAATAACTTTAAATGTAAATGGTTTACTAGTAAATGCCACAATCAAAACAAATAGGATAGCTGAATGGATAAGAAAACATTACCCATATATCTTCTGTCTCCAGCAGACCCACCTCAGAACAAAGGACTCACACAGACTGATGGTGAAGGGTTGGAAAAAGGTTTTTCAGGTGAATAGAAATGAAAAAAGCTGCAGTAGCAATACTTGTATCTGACAAATTAGACCTCAAAGTGAAGGCCATAACAAGAGATAAGGAAGGCCACTTCATAATACTAAAGGGAGCAGTTCAACAAGAAGATATAACTCTGGTAAACATATATGCACCCGATACAGGAGCACCTAAAATACATTTAAAAAAACTTCTAGAAGATATCAAGGGAGAGATTGACAGCAATACAGTCATAGCATGGGATTTTAATACCCCACTAACACCACTGGACAAATCCTCTAAATAAAAAATCAGCAAAGAAACATCAACCCTATATGACTCACTATATCAGATGGAATTAATTGAGATCTTCAGAACTTTCCACCCCAAAGCCACAGAATATACATTCTTCTCAAGTGCACATGGGTCATTTTCAAAGATAGAGCACATATTGGGACACAAGAAAAGTCTCTTCAAATTCAAGGTGATAGAAATCATACAAAGTCTTCTCAGATCACAATGGCATAAAATTAGAAATAAACTACAATAAAGACAATGGAAAAAATATCAAACACCTGGAGGCTAAATAGCATGGTATTAAAAATGATTGGGTTACCAAAGAGATCAAAGAAGAAATAAGAAGCATCATGGAAATAAATGACAATGAAAACACAACAATCCAAAATCTATGGGACACAGTGAAAGCAATCTTGAGAGGGAAGTTCATAACACAAAATCTGTGGAACACAATGAAAGCAGTCTTGAGAGGGAAGTTCATAGCTCTACAAGCTTATAGCAAAAAAGAAGAAACAATGGTAATAAATTACCTAACCATACAACTCAAAGTGTTAGAAAGAGAGCAACAAGAAAGGTCCAGCGTGAGCAGACAGAAGGAAGTAATAAATATCAGAGCAGAGATAAGTTAAATAGAGATCCAAAAAACAATACAAAAGATCAACAAAACCAAGAGCTGGTTCTTTGAAAGGATAAACAAGATTGATGAACCTCTAGCCAGGCTCACCAAGAAGCAAAGAGAGAGAACACCAATAAACAAAATCAGAAATGAAAGAGGTGAAGTAACAACCAATCCCACAGAAATACAAATAATTATGAAATAACTAGAGGCCAGGTGCACAAATTTGTGCACCATTGGGGTCCTTTGGCCTGGCCTGTGGGATCAGGCCGAAACCAGCTCTCTGACATCCCCCGAGGGGTCCTGGATTCCGTGAGGCACAGGCCAGGCCAAGGGACCCCACAATAGTGGCCAGGAAGGGACGCAGGAGGTTGGCCAGCCAGGGTAGGACCACAGGAGGGCTCCACGGTGTGTCCAGCCCATCTTGCTCAGTCCCAATCGGCCGGACCAGAGCAGCAAGCTAACCTACTGGTCAGAGTGTCTGCCCCCTGGTGGTCAGTGCATGTCAAAGCGACTGGTTGACCAGCTGACTGTCTACCCCCTGGTGGTCAGTGCAGGCGATAGAAAGCAGTTGAGTGGCCTTAGCATATCATTAGCATATTATGCTTTGATTGGTTGAATGGCTGACCAGACACTTAGCATATTAGGCTTTTATTATATAGGATAATAAGAACAACTCTATTCCAACAAAATGGACAACCTAGATGAAATGAACATATTCTTAGAAAAATACAATCTCCCAAAACTCAATCAAGAAGAATCAAAAAACCTGAATAGGCTGATAACTACTGAAGTAATTGAAGCAGTGAAAAAAAATCTGCCAGCAAACAAAACCCCTGGTCCAATGGCTTTACAGGGGAGTTCTACCAAGCATTCAAAGAAGAACTAAAAACTATCCTCCTCAGACTAGTCCAAAAAATTCAAGAGGAAGGCACACTTCCAAGCTCTTTCTATGAAGCCAACATTACCCTAATTCCAAAACCGGATAAAGACACCACAAAAAAAGAGAACTATAGGCCAATATCCTTGATGAACACAGATGCTAAAATCCTCAATAAAATTCTAGCAAATCAGATTCAGCATTACATTAGAAAGATCATACACCATGACCAAGTGGAATTTATTTCGGTGATGCAAGGATGGAACAATATCTGCAAATAAATAAATGTGATACATGACATAAACAAAGTGAGAGACAAAAATCACTTAATCATGTCAATCGATGCAGAAAAAGCATCTGACAAAATCCAACACCTTCTCTTGATAAAAACTCTCAGCAAAGTGGGAATAGAGGGGACATACCTCAACATAATAAAAGCTTTATATGACAAACCTACAGCCAACATCATACTCAATGGGCAAAAACTAAAACCATTTCCCCTAAGAACGTGAACAAGAGAGGGAGGCCCACTTTCACCACTCCTCTTCGATGTAGTACTGGAAGTGCTAGCCATCTACACTAATAAAAGAGAAACATGCAAAGTAACCATCACTCTGCCATTCCACTACACCCACCAGAGCGACTATGCAAATTAACCCAACAAATATGGAGGTTAATTTGCATATGCAGGCGTGGAGCGAATACTGAAGATGACTGAAGATGGTGGCGGCCTAGGAGCTGGAGTGAGCAGGAGGCTTGGGTTGCTCCTGGTGACGGAGGAAGCCAAACTTCCTGATGGCCCTGAACTCTGCTCAAGGAATGGCTGGGGGCCTAGGTCCTCGGGGGCGACCCAGGCTTCCAGCTAGCCCTGGCCTCCGCTCGAGGAGCTGGTAAAAAAAGGAAGGGCTGGGAGCAGCCAGAGCGGAGAAGCCAAGCCTCGCTGCTGCTGCCGGACCAAAGGCCTGGGTCCCAGGTGCCGGAGGAAAACCTGGTGCTAGCAGTCAGGGGAAGGAAGGTCTATTGCGTGAATCTTCGTGCAACGGGCCACTAGTAGTGATCAGAAAAGAAGAAGAAATAAAAGGCATTCAAATTGGAAAAGAAGAAGTAAAACTGTCCTTATTTGCAGATGATATGATACTATACATAGAAAACCCCAAAGATTCCATAAAAAAACTACTAGACCTAATAAATGAATTAGGCAATGTAGCAGTATACAAATTACACACCCAGAAATCTATGGCCTTCTTATACACCAATAATAAACTCACAGAAAGAGATACTAAAAAATCAATCCCATTCACCATTGCACCAAAAAAATTAAGGTACTTAGGAATAAACTTAACTTAAGGAGGTAAAAGACCTGTACTCAGAAAACTACAGGACATTGAAAAATGAGATAGAGGAAGATGTAAACAAAGGGGAGAACATACCATGTTCATGGATTGGTAGAATCCACATCATTAAAATGTCCATACTACCCAAAAGCAATCAACAGGTTCAATGAAATCCCCATTAAAATTCCAATGGCATATTTCAAAGATCTAGAACAAACTCTTTAAAAATGCATCTGGAATAAAAAAAGACCCCAAATAGCCACAGCAATCCTGAGAAAGAAGAACAAAGTTGGAGGGATCACAATACCGGATATCAAGCTATATTACCAAGCCACGGTTCTCAAAACTGCCTGGTACTGGCACAAGAACAGACATATACACCAATGGAACAGAATAGAGAATCCATAAGTCAACACAAGGCATTATTCTCAATTAATATTTGACAAAGGAGGCAAGAGAATACAATGGAGTCTAGACAGTCTCTTCAATAAATGGTGCTGGAAAATTTGGTCAAATATATGCAAAAAAAAAATGAAACTAGTCCACCAACTTACACCAACTTACACCATACACAAAAACAAACTCAAAATGGCTAAAGGACTTAAATTTAAGATGGGAAACCATAAAAATACTAAAAGACTCCATAAGCAGCAAAATATCAGACATATCTCATAGCAATATCTTTACCGATACTGCTCCTAGGGCAATGGAGACAAAGAGAAAATAAGCAAATGGGACTACATCAAAATAAAAAGCTTCTGCACAGCAAAAGAGATCATGAACAAAACAACAAGAAACCCACTGCATGGGAGAACATATTTGCCAATGTTATCTCCAATAAGGGTTTAATCTCCAACATTTACAGGGAACTCATACAACTTAACAAAAGGAATTTAAATAATCCAATCAAAAAGTAGGCAAAGGACCTAAATAGACACTTTTTGAAAGAGGATATACAGAAGGTCGAAGGACATATGAAAACATGCTCAAAGTTACTAACAATCTGAGAGATGCAAATCAAAACAACAATGAGATACCCTCTCACATCTATCAGAATGGCTATCATCAACAAATCAACAAATGACAAGTGCTGGCAAGGATGTGGAGAAAAAGGAACCCTTGTGCACTGCTAGTGGAAATGCAGACTGGTGCAGCCACTGTGGAAGACAGTATGGAGTTTCCTCAAAAAACTAAAAATGGAACTGCCATTTGACCCAGTAACCCCACTTCTAGGACTATATCCCAAGAAATCAGAAACACCAATCAGAAAGGATATATGCACCCCTTTGTTCATAGCAGCACAATTTACAATAGCTAAGATTTGGAAACAACCTAAGTGCCATTCAGCAGAAGAGTGGATTAGAAAACTGTGGTACATCTACACAATGGAATACTATGCTGTTATAAAAAAGAAGGAACTTTTACCATTGTCAACAGCATGGATGGAACTGGAAAGCATTATGCTAAGCGAAATAAGCCAGTTGGAAAAAGATAAATATCAATGATCTCACTCATATGTGGGATATAATGATCAACATAATTTGATGAACAAAAATAGATCCAGAGACAAATGGCAGGGGATGTGTGTCGGGTGGGTGGGGTTAGAGAGCAACTAATGGACTTGTATGCATGCATATTAGCATAACCAATGGACACATCCTGGGGCAGTGGTGCTTGCTCGGGTGGGAATGGCTGTGGTGGGGGGTGTCAATTGGGGAAAAAGAGACATATGTATAACTTTAGACAATAAATTAAAAAATAAAATCAGATGAAAAATATATAAAATTTAACAGAAATATAGCTGTTACTGCATTTACCTGGTTATTTCCATTATTCATCTAATGTAAGTGCTTATATATTTTTCCATTTTAATTTCATTTTTCAATTACAGTTTACATTTAATATTATTTTGTATTAGTTAAGGGGGAATACAGTGTAATTTTAGACAACTGATCAAATAGAACAAGCTATATTCAAACCCGAGCTTCAATGTTTGCAAAATAGGGCTATGAATCCCTTCTACTTCGCAAAGATTATGTGAGAATAAAGCATTAAAACCTTTTGAAAATATGTAAAACTTTGAAAATTCTAAGTTATATTAATCTCTTAAGGTTGAAGTAAATCTCTTAAAGAAAGTTGGAGAAAAATTCTGTAATAAAGCATTCATCAGCAAGAATTTCTTCTGTAGCAATTTGGCTAATTGATGTGCTTCTTTATGCCACTAGAGGGTGATCTGATTGCCTCCAAATTCGGAGTGAAAATATACAGGTACAGAAAACCATTTTGGTCTTAAAGCACATGTGCTATATGTCTTGGTATGTGATTCTGTTACTTGCTGACCTTGTTAGCTTTTCCAATATTCCTTTTCCTTCTATCCTTTGCTCCACTGGGTTTTTGTTTTGTAATGACAGCTATTATGTTTCTATATGCTATGCACATACAGTACTAAAAGTAGGTCAATGGGAATTTAATAATTCAGACTTTTAACTTTAACCTAATTATTAATTTCAAATGAATATGGTAGTCAACCAATATAATTAATGTGTGTTTGTGTGTGTGAAGAGGTGTTGTCATTAACAATGTATAATGGTACTTTTCAAAAGCACAGATGAAAATTTATGAATTTGTGGGTGAATTAGAGATTGTACTGACTATTAAAGAAGCAAAATTATAGAATTCTTGTGGTTTTAGAGTTGTGGCCTTATAACTTTAAAAATAAATCTAGTAAATTTCAGTGAAGATGAAGCAAGAGATCTTGGGTTTACCAACCCCATCCCCCTCCCTACCCTACACAACCACTCAAAACTTAAACAATATAAAATCAGACAGATAGGGAGACAAACAAGGAAAACTCGTGATTGTATTAGCTAAAAGCTTGGAGGGAGTTCCAAGAATGCACAAATGGAAGAAGAACCCAAACAGAGCCTACAATTCCTTCTGAGCTGAGGAGAGAAATAAAGCTCAGAGGCTGGCAGCTGCAATGTGTGGTACAGGAAACCATTAAGGAGGGAGCTGAGCAGAGAGCTGCAGATGGGTCACATGAGGCTCCAGCTGAGCCATGATCTGTGTATGCAGGAGAGGAAGTGACTCAAGGCTAGAGAAAGAAGAATAAGGAAAGAGAAGGTAGTAAAATCCCCAGTATCTACACAAAGCTGGAAGTAGTTTGTGGTTCCACTTGTTGGTAAAGCCACTGCAAGTAACATTGCCTAACAGTGTGGCTAAATTCCTTGTAAATTAAAGGCCTATTTGGTTCTGAAATAACAATATGTAAGGGAAGCAGAGACATAGAAGCAACAAACAGACTGTCCAACCTATGATGAAAGGCAGGGGGTGAGGGGTAAGAGATTAACCAAAGGACTTGTATGCATGCATATGAGCATAATCAATGAACACAGACATTGGGGGGGGGAGGGCATGTGCTAGGGGGGGGGGGTGGCCAGGGAGAGGTCAATGGGGGAAAAAGGAGACTCATATAATATTTTAAACAATAAAGAATTTAAATTAAAAAAATGTAAGGGGAATTTTAAAATAATCTAACTGATAGTAAGTAATATAATTGCAAGCCAGAAAAATAATCCAACATTATTTAAAGGAATACAACAAAATCCAGCAGGGACCAATGTAACACTCAAAATATCTGCCATTCAATCAAAAACTACCAAGCAAACAAAAAAGCCTGTGACTAATAACCAAGAAAAAGACATGAAGACATATACTGTATTATTCTCTATATATAAAATTTTAGAAAAGATAAAACTATCATTTCAGAAAATGACCAGTGGTTGCCAGAGACCAGGAATTGGGTAGGGGGCACAGGGGATGGGGAGTCACCAGCAAATGGGCACTGGAGAACTTTGGAGTGATGGAAATATTCCATATCTTTTTAAATTATCTTTATTATTGAGAGTATTATAAATGTCCCTCATTTTGCTCCCCATTATTCTTCTCCATCTGGCTTCGGTCCCAATCCAGGCCTACATTGCACTATTGTCTGTATCCATGGGTTATGAATATGCATATACATATAAATTCTTTGGTTAATTTCTTCCAATCCCCCAGTACCCTCTTTCTTCTGAGATTTGTCAATCTGTTCCATGGCTCTGGACCTATTTTGTTTGTCAGTTTATTTTGTTCATTAGATTCCACATATAAGTGAGATCATGTGATACTTGTCTTTCTCTCACTGGCTTATTTCACTTAGCATAGTATTTTCCAAGTCCATTGATGCTATCTCAAAAGGTAAGACGTCTTCAATTTTTACAGCTGCATAATATTTCATTGTGAAAATGTACCACAGCGTTTCCCCCCACTCATCTATTGGTGGGAACTTGGGCTGTTTCCATATCATAACTATTGTAAATAACACTGCCATGAACATAGAGATGAATATATTTTTTTTCTTATCGGTGTTTCAGGTTTCTTAAGATATATTCCTTGAAGTGGAATTACTGTGTCAAATGCCAGATCCACTTTTAATTTTTTGAGGAAACTCCATACTGTTTTCCACAGTGGCTGCACCAGTCTGCATTCCCTTTTCACCAAATCCCCACCAGCAGTTGTTGATTTATTGATGGTAGCCATCTTTGCAGGTGTGAGGTGATATATCATTGCAGTTTTAATTGGAAAATCTCTGATGATTAGTGACTTTCAGCATTTATTCATATGTCTATTGGCCATCTGTATGTCCCCTTTGGAAAAGTGTTTACTAAGGTCCTTTGCCCATTTTTGTAATTGGATTCTTTGTCTTCCTTGTATGAGTTCTTTATATGCATCATCGACCATCTGACCAACTGATCAGCCAGTACCTATGATGCGCACTAGCAATCTACACTAATAAAAGAGAAACATGGTAATTGGCGTACGACCGCTACCCTTCCCATTGGCTAATCAGGGAGATATGTAAATTAACTGACAGCCAAGATGGCGGCCGGCAGCCAGGCAGCTTAAAGCGAACATGAGGCTTGCTTCCTTCATTGAAGGAGAAAGCCAACGTTCCCCGCCTGCTGCTGCCAGCCTCTGAGCTGGCAGTTTGAAACTTTGTAACACTTTCAGCC
>NW_005370740.1:1994659-1995505 GCF_000412655.1 Myotis brandtii
ATCTCCTGAGGGGTCCCAGACTGCGAGAGGGCACAGGCCGGGCTGAGGGCCCCCCCCTTTCCCCCCTGAGTGCACAAATTTTTGTGCACCGGGCCCCTAGTTTAAAAATAAATGTTGACTTGCTCATGCACATATAATGCACATATAAATACATATAAAGGTCTCACTGGCGCCAATCGCATGTGTGCTTTAATTTTATAATACTATATTATATATACTATTTTGACATGTAATTTTTGCAGTAGCATAATTATCACACAAATCTTTCTTCTAATTAATTTCCTTTCAATGTGCATGAATCTGTGCACCTGGCCACTAGTAGTATTATAAAATTAAAACACGCGTGCGATTGGCACCAGCGAGAGCTTTATATGTATTGTGCATGCACGAGTCAATGTTTATTTTTAAATTGCCAGTGCATGTCATATGTACCGGCTGGTTGGTTGGTCAGACGGTCAGATGGACTGTGGTCAGTAACTTAGCCTTTTATATAATAGACTAGAGGCCCGGTGCACAAAAATTTGTGCACTCGGGGGGGAGGGGGGTCCCTCAGCCCGGCCTGTGCCCTGTCGCAGTCTGGGATCCCTCGGGATATAACGACCTGCTGGCTTAGGCCTGCTCCCGGGTGGCAGAGAGCAGGCCCAATCCCTAGGTGCAGCCCCTGTTCGGGCTTAGAGCAGGGCCGATTGGGGGGTTGGGACACCGCCCCCTGTCACACTCAAGGCAGGGTTGATGGGGAGGTTGCGGTGCCACCCCCTGTGACGCACAGAGCAGGGCCAATCAGGGGGTTGAGGAGCTCCCCCCTGTCACTCACAGAGTAGGGCCAATAGGGGAGTTGGGGCACCG
>NW_005370740.1:1996532-1997117 GCF_000412655.1 Myotis brandtii
AATTTGCATAAGGATACACTGATTAGCCAATGGGAAGGGTAGCGGTCGTACGCTAATTACCATGTTTCTCTTTTATTAGTGTAGATGTACAGGGGGGGACAAAAGTAGGTTTACAGTTGTTCTATGGAAAATGATACAGTAATTAATAAATAACACAAGAATAAACTCTGTTTCATATATTCACAACTGTAAACTTACTTTTCCCCCACCCTGTATATTCCTTTTGTATTTCTCTTTAAATTTTTGAAAGCATACACATGTATATTGCATAGTTGTTGCTTTGAAGTCTGCATCTACTCCCACTTGGAGACAGTCTTTTATTCACTGCCTTTTCCCTAAGTATAGGTACACATTTGGTGTCTTTTATTGTATGTCTAATAATTTGGGGTTGAAAACTTGGCATTGTAGACAATATATTATAGCAATTCTGTATTCTATTATGTTCTGATACTGTTTTAGTTATCGCGGGTTTGGACTCAAATTTCAAACCTTGTCTCCCTCTCCCTACTCCCAGAGTGCAGCTGTCATACTGCATATCTGTTTCTATAGCTCTCAACTGCTATTTTTGTAGTGCAACTCCCTGCG
>NW_005370740.1:1997274-2012447 GCF_000412655.1 Myotis brandtii
TGGGGAGGGTCTTCATTAGGCCCCTGCTTGTTTCATGGTCAGCAATGGATTTGAGTAAACTTATCATTATACTTGGGAGTTTCCCTCTCTGTGGTTTTCCTTCTAATTTCAAGCTGTTATGAAATCCTGTGTTTTGTCCTTTGACTTCTCAAGCTTTTAATGGTTCAGATGGCTGTGTACAGTGTTGGGTGCACTCAATGAAAAAGCAGCCAACTCACAACTATTACCAGATAAACTATGTCTTTCAAAGGTAGATTATAGTATCCATCTGCTTTTCTGATACCATTTTTTATCTCATGTCCCACATAGCTGCTGAAATATCTTCTCTGCTTTCCTTCTTTTTAACATCTATCTTAGCCTCAGTTTCTTAGTCTCCCTAACCATAAAACTAATGATTTTCAAAAGCTCCAAGGGAAACAGTAGCACAATGGTTCAGGTTTACCCACATAATCTCCCTTGTCCCTCTGATATTGACTCCTTGGTGTTTACACTTTTTCTCAGTGGGAGAACTGTTTTGTTAAAAGTGGAATTCCTAAGGCATTGTTTTGAACTATCTTCTTGGATCCCATACTTATTTCCTCTATCCACTTATGATTTCTAAGTCAGGAAAAGATGGAAATTTGTCTCTCTTTTTCTCCTCCTCATACCATTTTAGGTGTATAGGTGTATGAGATGTCAAATGTACATACCCATGTAAGTATGACTACATCCAATATGTAAAAAACTTCGATTTTCCCAAAATGTTCCTTCATGACTATTAGCAGTCAGTTTCACCCAAGCTTGCTCTGAGAAACTAATGATATGGTTGATATCAATACAGAGAATTTTTGCAAGAAATTCCTATAAATGAATTCATACAGCATGTGGTCATTTGTGTCTTTCACTTATGTTCACCCATGTTGGGTTATATATCATTAGTTTCTTCATGTGATTTTTAGTGACAGGGCTCACAAATATTTTATTAATTCATCTAAAATGTTTAATATATTAAGGTAACATTTTGTTTTTTAATGCCAGTATTAAAATGCTAGTATATTGACTTACAATTGGTATTTTTTATTTTTTTGGCTTAAAACACAGAGATTTATTTATTTTTATTAAATTTATTGGGGTGACATTGGTTAATAAGATCATATAGGTTTCAAGTGTACATTTCTATGTTACAAGATCTGTATATCACACATTGTGCTCACCACCCAGAGTCAAATCATCTTTTGTCACCATATATTAGGACCCCTTCACCTCCCCATTCACTTCCATCTGGCAACCACAACACGAGTTTATATTTTATATCCCACATATATGTGAAATCATATGGTTCATAGCTTTTAAGGACTGACTGACTTATTTCACTTTTTTTAGTTTAATTTAATTTTTTAAATTAGAGTTGAGGTACAGTATAGTTTCAGGTGCACAACTCAGTGATTGGACATTTATATAAGTTATTCAGTGACAACCGATAAATCTAGTACAATCTAGCACCATACATAGTTATTATAATATTATTGACTATATTTCCTATGCTGTACTTTAGATCCCCATGACTATTCTGTACCTGCTAATTTGCACTTCTTTTCCTTTTTTTTGAATACTTACTGTTGAAAGTACTACATATGCCCCCCTTATCCCCCATTGTCCTCTCTCAGGCCGCCCTTGCCCCCAGCCCAGTCCTTCACCTTCCTGTTGTCTGTGTCCAATGGTTATGCTTATATGCATGGAAGTTCTTTGGTTGATCTCTTACCCACCCCCCAAACCCCCTATCCCAATGCCATACTCTGCTGCCTTCCCTCTGTGGTTTGATGGTCTGTTCAATGCTTCTACGTCTCTAGATCTATTTTTGTTCATCAGTTTATGTTGTTCATTATATTCCACAAATGAGTGAGATCAGGTGATATTTATCTTTCTCTGACTGGCTTAGTTCCCTTAGCATAATGCTCTCCAGGTCCATTCATGCTATTGCAAATGGTAAGAGTTCTTTCTTTCTTTCTTTCTTTCTTTCTTTCTTTCTTTCTTTCTTTCTTTCTTTCTTTCTTTCTTTCTTTCTTTTTTTTTACAGTAGCATAGTTATCCATTGTGTAATGTACCACAGTTTTTTAATCCACTCATCTGCTGATGGGCACTTAGGCTGTTTCCAAATCTTAGCTATTATAAATTGTGCTCCTATGAACATAGAGATGAATATATCCTTTCTGATTGGTGTTTCTGATATTTTGGGATATATTCCTAGAAGTGGAATTACTGGGTCAAATGGGAGATCCATTTTTAATTTTTTGAGGAAACTCCATACTGTTATCCACAGTGGCTGCACCAGTCTGCATTCCCACCAGCAGTGCACAAGGGTTCCTTTTTCTCCACATCCTCGCCAGCACTTGTCTTTGATTTATGACTTTGAGCATGTTTTCATATGTCTCTTGGCCTTCTGTATGTCCTCTTTTGAAAAGTTTCTATTTAGGTACTTTGCCCATTTTTTGATTGGATTGTTTATCTTCCTTTTGTTAAGTTGTATGAGTAAGCTATAAATTTTTAAGATTAAACCCTTATTTGATGTAACATTGGCAAATATGTTCTCACATGCAGTGGACTTTCTTGTTTTGTTCATGGTTTCCTTTGCTGTGCAGAAGCTTTTTATTTTGATGTAGTCCCATTTGTTTATTTTCTCCTTAGTTTCCATTGTCCTAGGAGATGTATCAGTAAACATATTGCTATGAGATATGTCTGATATTTTGCTCCTATGGATTCTTCTAAGATTTTTATACTTTCCCATCTTATGGTTAAGTCTTTTATCCATTTTATTTTTGTGTATGGTATAAGTTGGTGATCCAGTTTCATTTTTTTGCATCTATCTGTCCAATTTCCCCAACACCATTTGTCTTGATTCCATTGTATGACCTTGCCTCCTTTGTCAAATATTAATTGAGCATAATGGCTTGTATTGATCTCTGAATTCTCTGTTCTGGTACATTGGTCTATATGTCTGTTCTTGTGTCAGTACCAGGCTGTTTTGAGAACAGTGGCTTTGTAATATAGCTTGATATCTGGTATTGTGATCCCTCCAACTTTGTCCTTCTTTCTCAGGATTGCTGTGGTTACTCAGGGTCTTTTTAAAATTCCATATACATTTTTAGAGAATTTTTTCTAAAAATATGCCATTGGTATTTTAATGGAGATTGCATTGAATCTATAGATTGCTTTGGGTAGTATGGACATTTTAATGATGTTGAGTCTACCAATCCACCAACATGGTATATTCTTCCACTTCTTTATATCTTCCTCTATCTCTTTTTTCAATGTCCTGTAGTTTTCCGAGTACAGGCCTTTTACTTCCTTAGTTAAGTTTATTCCTAGGTCTTTTAACTTTTTGTTGCAATGTTGAATGGGATTGTTTTTTTTAGTTTCTCTGTCTGTGAGATCATTATTGGTGTATAAAAATGCCATAGATTTTTTGGGGTGTTAATTTTGTATCCTGCTACATTGACAAATTCATTTGTTAAATCTAGTAGTTTTCTGATGGAGTCTTTAGGGGTTTCTATGTACAATATCATGTCATCTACAAATAATAACAGTTTTACTTGTGCTTTTCCAATTTGGATGCCTTTTATTTCTTCTTCTTTTCTGATCACTATGGCTAGCACTTCCAATACTATATCAAACAGGAGAGGTGAAAATGTGCATTCCTGTCTTGTTCTTGTTCTTAGGGGGAAGGGTTTTAGAATTTGCCCATTGAGTATGATGTTGACTGTAGGTTTGTCATATAAGGCTTTTATTATGTTGAGGTATTATCACTCTATTCCCAGTTTGTTTAGAGTTTTTATCAAAAAAGGGTATTGGATTTTTTCAAATGCTTTTTCTGCATCAATTGATATGATCATGTGGTTTTTTACTTTCAATTTGCTTATGTGGTGTGTCATGTTTATTGATTTGCAAATATTGTACCAGCCTTGCATCCCTCGAATAAATCCCACTTGGTCATGTTGCATGATCTTTTTTAATGTATTGCTGGGTGCGATTTTCTTTAGGATTTTGGCATCTATGTTCATCAGGGATATTGGCATGTAATTATCTTTATTTTTAATGTCTTTATCTGATTTGGGGATTAGGGTAATGCTGGATTCATAGAAAGAGCTTGGAACTTTTCCTTCCTTTTGAATTTTTTGGAATAGTCTGAAGAGGGTAGGTTTGAGGAGGTGTTTTTTTTTTTGTTTTTTTTTTTTTTGTATTTTTGGTAAAACTCCCTGTGAACCCACCTGGAACAGGGCTTTTGTTTACTGGAATGGTTTTTTGTTTGTTTGTTTGTTTTTTATTACTTCTTCAATTTCATTAGTTGATGTCAGCCTATTCAGGTTTTTTTATTCTTCCTGATTGAGTTTTGGAAGATTGAATTTTTCTAGGTTGTCCAGTTTGTTGGAATAGAGTTGTTCCTAGTATTTTTTATTTATTTATTTATTTATTTTTACATTCCTTTATATGTCTTTGGGGTCTGTTGTTACTTCACATCTTTTATTTCTGATTTTGTTTATTTGGGTCCTCTCACTTTGTTTCTTGGTGAGTCTGTCTAGTGGTTCATTAATCTGTTTTATCCTTCAAAGAGCCAGCTCTTGATATTATTGATCTTTTGTATTGTTGTTGTTTTTAATCTCTATGTCATTTATTTTTGCTCTGATCTTTATTATTTTCCTCCTTCTGCTTACTCTGGGCTTTTCCTGTTGCTCTCTTTCTAATTCTTTAAGTTGTATTTAAGTTGTACAGTTAAGATAGTTTATTACCAGTTTTCCTTATTTTATTTTATTTTTTTTTAGGTAGGCCTGTAGAGCAATGAACTTCCCTCTCAGGACTGCTTTCACTGTGTCCCATAGATTTTGGATTGCTGTGTTTTCATTGTCATTTGTTTCCAGGACACTTTTTATTTCTTCATTGATCTCTTTGGTGACTCAATCATTGTTTAAAACATGCTATTTAGCCTCCATATGTTTGATTATTTTTATTGTATTTGGTATCTAATTTTATGCCATTTTGATCTGATAAGATGCTTGATATGATTTCAATCTTCTTGAATTTTTAGAGACTTAGCCTGTGTCCTAATATGTGGTCTATCTTTGAAAATGTCTCATGGTCACTTGAGAAAAACATATATTCTGTAGCTTTGGGGTGAAATGTTCTGAAGATGTCAATTAAGTCCATCTCATCTAGTGAATCATTTAGTATTGCAGTTTCTTTGTTGATTTTTCTGTCTAGAAGATTTATCCAATTATGTCAATGGGGTATTAAAGTCTGCCACTATTAATTTATTGCTGTAGATATCTCCCTTGATATCTTCTAGAATTTTTTTTTTTTATGTATTTGAGTGCTCCTGCTTTGGATGCATGTATGCTTACCAGAGTTATACCCTCTTTTTGTATCTATCCCTTTAGTATTATGAAGTGGCCTTCCTTATCTCTTGTTATGGCCTTCACTTTGAGGTCTATTTTTGTCAGATATAAGTATTACTACCCCAGCTTTTTATCCATTTCCCTTTGTCTGAAAAATATTGTTCATCCCTTCACTTTCAATCTGTGTGAGTCCCTTGTTCTAAAGCGGGTCTGTTGTAGAAAGCATATATATGGGGCATGTTTTCTAATCCATTTAGCCACCCAATGTTCTTTGATTAGAGCATTTAATCCATTTATGTTTAAGGTTATTATTGATACATGCTTGTTTTTAGCCATTTTAATTCTTAATGCTTGTGCTCCTTCTTCCCTTTCTATTTCTTCTTTTTACAACAGTTACTACCCCAGCTTTTTATCCATTTCCCTTTGTCTGAAAAATATTGTTCATCCCTTCACTTTCAATCTGTGTGAGTCCCTTGTTCTAAAGCGGGTCTGTTGTAGAAAGCATATATATGGGGCATGTTTTCTAATCCATTTAGCCACCCAATGTTCTTTGATTAGAGCATTTAATCCATTTATGTTTAAGGTTATTATTGATACATGCTTGTTTTTAGCCATTTTAATTCTTAATGCTTGTGCTCCTTCTTCCCTTTCTATTTCTTCTTTTTACAACAGTTCCTTTAGCATTTCTTGCTAAACTACCTTAGCCTTATTTTGTCTGTGAGCTCCTGATATCCCCTTCTATTTTGAATGATAGCCTTGATGGATAGAGTATTCTTGGATTCAGTCCCTTGCTTTGCATCACTTTGTATACTTCATTTTATTCTCTTCTGGCCTGATGTGGTTCTGTTGAGAAATAATTTGATGATCTAATGGGAGACCCCTTGTAGGTAAGTTTCTGTCTCTTGCTAGCCACTCTTACAATTCTCTTTTTGTTGTTAACATTTGCCATTGTAATTACCATGTGTCTTGGTGTGGCTCCTTTTGGGTTATTCTTGTTTGGGGCTCTCGGTGCTTGTGTGACTTTTTCTTCCCTAAATCAGGGGTCAGAGCTCTCTGGCATGCAATTCATTGCGCGGCCCCGGCTCCCAAGGCAGAATGGCACCCTATGGCCCTCTGACCAGGCACAGGCAGCATGGTCCTGTGACACAGCAGGTCACATCAACAGCTCTGACTTGTCCTGGGGGTAGGGCATGTGCCAGGTCAAAGCTCTGTCTGTGCTAAAGTGTGGAGCCCACACTGGCCAGAAGGCTCTGACCTACCCCAGCCTGAAGCCTCTCTCAGTGCTGTGGGGTACCGCCCATGCTGGTCAAAGGTTATATCTGTGCCCTGGGCAGAACGCGCACTGGTCTACCTCTCTGTACTGGGATGGAGGATTGGGCAGGAGTGGGGTACCCCCAGCTTACACTCAGTGCAGCGGCTTGTAGCACAGGATTCTGGGATGCTGGGTTTGGGCTCTGGCAAGGAGGTGCAGCTCGGGAGGTCTCTCTGGCTGCACTCACTGAAAACGTCTGGGACCAGCAGCATGGTACTGTGCTGCTCACTGCTGTGGCACGGTGGTGGTTCCACATGGGTTATGGCTGCACGTGGCTCCCTGAACAGGTCTAGGGGTGGTGTCTGGGTTTTGGTGTTGCTGTACTTCTGGCCTCCGTTGCTGCCCTCTACAAGATGATGTGGATTCCCATCCATTGCAAGGCCTCTTGGAAATAAATAAACAAAAATGTGCAGATCTTGATGGTGTGCCAAGGAGCCCAGGAGCTGAGACCCGGGTCATGTGATGTCTGAGGCTGAAGCACGGGCTTGGCAGGAGGGGTGCACAGCCTGAGTCTCACCAAGAGGTCCAGGCACTGAAGCATGATTCGCGTGGGGTCTGTGACTGAAGCAGTGTTTGGCAGGGGTGGTGTGCACTCCGAGACTCACCAGGGGTCCAGGCACTGAGGTGAGGGTCGCGTGGGGTCTACGGCTGAAGTGATGGGCTTGGCAGGAGAGGAACACTCCCTGATACTCACTGAGGTGGTCAGATGCCGAGATGCATGGGGTCAGCAGCTAAAGCAGTGAGTTAGGCAGGAGGGGCACGCACCCAGATACTTAACTAAAGTAGTCAGGCACTAAGGTGCATGGGGTCTGAGTTTGGAGCACAGGCTTGGCAGGGATGTGTGCATTCTGAGACTCACCGAGGGGTCCAGGTGCCAAGTCTTGCAGGTTCTGTGGGTGAAGCAGTGTGGGCTTGGCAGGAGGGGCACACACTCTGGGGCTCACAGGAGCCTGCAGCTGGGGAGGCTGGAATCCAGGGGTCTGTGGGTCTGAATATGAGGTAGCAGGTCTTTGGTAGGAGTAGCTACAAGGTCCGGGATGGTGTCTGAAGCCAGTCTGGGTGGTGGTGAGTCTGGGCTTCTAGTAACAGCAGTTCTCCCCTTAAAGATGGTGTGGTTTCTGAGCTGGCTGGCCCCTGAGTGCTTGCAGCAGTAACAAGGGCTCCCTGTTCAGTAGAGCCCTGTCTGACAGCCCCAGAGACTCCTGCAGGATCTAACTGTCCATCACTCACACACACACACACCTCCCCCCACATCCTCACACTCCCCTTTTGCTCCTTTAGTCACTTCACACTCTCTTCTTCACTGCTGTCCTGCCAGCCACCATCTTGTACAGCCCCTACTAATTGTTGGGTCATGTTTTCTTTTTTTTTTTTTTTTTTTAAATATATTTTATTGATTTTTTACAGAGAGGAAGGGAGAGAGATAGAGAGTTAGAAACATCGATGAGAGAGAAACATCGACCAGCTGCCTCCTGCACATCTCCTATTGGGGATGTGCCCGCAACCCAGGTACATGCCCTTGACCGGAATCGAACCTGGGACCTTTCAGTCCGCAGGCCGACGCTCTATCCACTGAGCCAAACCAGTTTCGGCAGGGGTCATGTTTTCTTATCCATTCAGTTACCCTATGTCTTTTGATTGGAGCACTTAATCTGTTTACATTTAAAGTCATTATTGATAGGGACTTGTTTGTAGCCATTTTTATTCTTTATGCCTGTGTTCCTTCTTCCCTTTCTATTTCTTCTTTTTATAACAGTCTCTTTAGCACTTCTTGCATTGCTGACTTGGTGGTAAGAAACTCCCTTAGCCTTTTTTTTTTGTCTGTGAAGCTCCTGATTTCCCCTTCTATTTTGAATTATAGCCTTGCTGGATAGAGTATTCTTGGATTCAGTCTATTTCTTCTCATTTCTTTGTATACTTCATTTTATTCTCTTCTGGCCTGATGTGTTTCTGTTGAGAAATCATTTGATAATCTAATGGGAGATCCCTTGTAGGTAACCTTCTGTCTCTCTCTTGCAGACCTTAATATTCTTTATTTGTCATTAATGTTTGCTATTGTAATTACAATGTGTCTTGGTGTGGGCCTTTTTGGGTTTCTCTTGTTAGGAACTCTCCGTGCTTGTGTGACTTTTTTTCTTCCCCAAATCAGGGAAGTTTTCTCTCATTATTTCTTCAAATAGGTTTTCTATTCCTTGCTCAGCTTCAACCCTTCTGGCACCCCTATTATGAGAATGTTGCTTCATTTCATATTGTCCCTAAACTCCCTAAACTCTCTTCCTGCTTTTAATTTTTTTCCCCAATTGCTGTTCAAATTGGGTGCTTTTTCTACCCTCTCTTATAACTTGCTGATTTGGTCCTCCACTTTTTCTAGTCTTCTGTTGAAATCTTCCATTGTGTTTTTTATTGCAGTTATGTTATTTCTCATTTCTTCTTGATTCTTATGTATGTTGGTAAATTGCTCACCCAAATGGTTTAGCATCTGTATAACCATTACTCTGAATTCTTTCTCTGATATATTGCTTGCCTCTATTTCATTTATTACCCTTTCTGGTGATTTCTCTTTTCTTTCCTCTGGGGAGTTTTCTTTGTCTCCCCATTTTTGCTGCCCCTTTGTATTTGTTTCTATGTAATGTGTGTTGTAGACAATTTCTGTCCCTGGCAACCTGCTTCAGGCCCAAGAAGTTGAGGCCCCTAGTTGTCCAATGGTCCAGGACTCCTTAGCCCAAAGGCTGGGAATGCCTTTATTCTGACATCTTTAATATCTCTGCTCTCAGTTGTATTCCCTTCCTCCATGGTTTGGGTCCCTCAGTTGTCTGCTGCAGGTGCTCAGAGTAGGCTGGAGACTGATGTGAGACTCCCTCTGAGGCCGAAGAGCCCTCTGGCATGCAATTCATTGAAGAACCCCGGTGTCCAGGACAGGGTGTTCCATAGTAACTTTTGGCTTGCCTCGTCAACCTGGTCCTGGGGCTCAACAGGGTACTGCGTGGGGGTTCCTAGCCAGCACCATCGGTGCTGTCCTTGGGACTGGGAAGTTCCTGGACCGAGTGACACTGGCTGGCACCATCTGCACTGTCCTTGTGTCTGGGCAAACACTGGGTCAGGTGTCCCTGGCTGGAACCGTTGGTGCTGTCCATGGGCCTGGGCATGTGCCTGACTGAGTGTCCCTGGACAGCACCATTGGCACTGTCCTTGGGGCTGGGTGGGCCCCTGACTAAGTGTCCCTGGCCAGCATAGTAGGAGCTGACTCTGGAGCTGTGTGAGCCACTGGGTTGGGGTTCCCAGGTCACAACAGGCACACAGTTATCATGGTCCAGATGGCTGTGTGGTGAGGGGCTCATAGGTCCCTCTGCCTTGCACTAACCATTCATGGTCAGGAGCACTGTCTCTGGGAATGTTGGGGTTGGGAGCACTGGGTCTGGAAGCGCTGGAGTCCTGGAGCACCAGGGTCAGTAGTACCAGATCCTAGAGCAGTGATGGTGAACCTTTTGAGCTCAGTGTGTCAGCATTTTGAAAAACCCTAACTTAACTCTGGTGCTGTGTCACATATAGAAATTTTTTGATATTTGCAACCATAGTAAAACAAAGATTTATATTTTTGATATTTATTTTATATATTTAAATGCCATTTAACAAAGAAAAATCAACCAAAAAAATGAGTTCGTGTGTCACCTCTGACACGCGTGTCATAGGTTCGCCATCACTGTCCTAGAGTGCTGGGGTTGGTAGCGCCAGGTCTGGGAGCTCAGGCAGGGATTTGCATCTCAGGAGGTCTCTCTGGCCTGTGGTCACATTGCAGGTCTGGGAGCTGGCAGCATGGTTGGGTGCCACTCACTGCCAGTGCATGGTGTTACCAGGCAGGTTATGTATGGCAAGTGGCTCTCTGCGTGGGTTGGGGTGGTGCCCGAGGCCAGTCTGGGTGTTGGTGTTGGTGTGGGTGCACTCTGGCCTCTGCTTCCCCTCCCTTCAGAATGGCATGGGATCCATGCCCAGCCACATTGGTCTGGGAGTGCCCACAGGGGTGGCAGGGGCTCCCTGTCCAGGAGGGCCTGATCCGCCAGTCCCAGGGACTCCTGTGAGATGTAATGGTTCCTCACTCACCCCCCACACACCACACACATCCCTCTCACTCCCCTCTCAGTCCTTTACTCACTCACACTCTCTCCTCCCTGCTGTCCTGCCAGCCACCATCTTCTATTATCTCACAATTGGTTTTAGAAGCTTAGTTTGTATCCTCATTCCTCCTCCTTGTTCATCCCCTTATTTAGTTCCAGTAGTTTCTTTGTTAATTTCTTCCTATCTCATAATGGTTTCTATGAATAAAAGCAATATCTTGCTAAGATAGTTATATGGATTGATTTGAAATGTTAAAATACTATGCAGTCATATAATATATAAGCACCATGTTAGTCATGTATCATCCTTTTAGTAATTGCTGGAGATTTAGCTTACTTAAGTCCAGAGCTATTAGTAAGCACATGTATAAAAGTATTTATTTAATTTTAAAAATATACCTTTAATGTGTGAATTTTATCAAAGCAGTAATAGTTCTAAGTAAGTACCTAGTTAAAATTAGTTACAATTGCAAGAAAACCCAATCTTTAATGTCTAGAAGGGAATGGTAGTGATGTATTACATGTTGAGTTACTTACCTTAGATGTTTGCTTCAAGAGATAATGTCTAATATGTTTTAACTGTTTACATGGCTTTGACAGCAAAAGCCTTTAACATTAAGCAGTCTGTTATTAAACTTTCAGAATAAAAAGAAAGTCCACTGAAAAATTATGGCTAGAGTTGATAATAAAATTATTGTGAATTTTCCACTGACTTTAGTATAATTGTGACCAAGATACCAGTTTTCATAATTCTTCTGAACTCCATAAATATTTTAAAAGGTATTTTTGTTTACTTTTCAGAAAGTTTGTCACATTTTAATGTTTATTACAATATTGAGTCCCAGGCATCTATATTACTAAAGGTGGATTTTTCTTTTTCTTTCTACTAACTGAGGTGAGGACAGATTGTGAGAACTGGTGAGCGGTCAGCATTATACTTAATTGCTAATTTGTTCAAACATCTGGCTACCACTGTTAAATATGTTAGGGAAGAACATATGGTTCACATTTAAAGTATTGGAAATATTATCATGATGAAGAATGTGAAATTTTAAGAAAGACCAATACTGTTTTTATTATAATCTCAGAAAAAACGCATGCTAAGCTAAGAATTCCAGTGTCTTATTTATAGAAATTTCTATTCTGTATTGTGTTATTTTTTTCTATTTTCATTTTTAAGAACAAGCAATACAGAAAGGTAGCTGTTACCCTTTATATTTATTTAAAAATGAAATTAAACAAAAAATGAAAATAAAATATATATTGAAAGTAATTATAAATTTATGAACTTTTACTTTTAATAAAATCTTTCATTTGGAATTTCAAAGTTACATTGTTGTGTCATAATCCTATTAATCAGGAATAAATGTGTACATGTTTTCTAATAATTCTGTAGTTAACTAGTAGCCTTCTGCCTCTGTAGAACAGATGAAAGGATTCTAATAAGGGCTGTTAGATTAATCCAGCTGCTTAAAATGTGAGCTGTATTTGACCATTTGCCAAAAATGTGTGAGGATACATGAGCCAGCTGGCATAAGATTGGAGGGTGGGAATCTCTCTGTGGATTAGGACTATGGTTACAACATTTTTATCAACTCTACTTTTAAAATGTCAAACAATGAAAGACTCTATCTTGGCTGCCCTACAATTTTGACAAGCAATAATATCTTTAAACATTTTCTGCTTAAATATCTCTTCTGATTCATATTACTTGATCTCCTAAAACAAGTCATTTACTTATATTTAAAAAAAATAAATGGTCTCCAGAGAAAAGAAATACTGAAGCTGCAATTTTATCAGTTAAGGAGACTCAGATTTAAATTTCATCATACCTTCTTACCTAAAAAAAGAAAAATTAATGTTAAAGTAAGAAACACAATAAAGATATTTATGTCAAAAAGTTAACTATTCATTGTGTTAACTTCAAAATATTTTTTTAAAATTAGAGACCAAAAATTAAATATCACTTTTTTTCTTTCATTTTCTGCATCATGTGAGTGAGTTATGTTACATTTGCTCATTAGGATAAGAACCCAACCTTATAATCCCAACAATAATCTGGAATTATTTATGCATTGGTTCATATGCATAAGTATTTATGTGTTTGTGTTCGTGATTCTGCCAGGCCTTGATATGCAGCCTGCTGCACTAACGAGTCTCTTGTCACACTTTCCTTTGCTTTTTCCTTGCCTGCTGCTTTCTACAGAAACATTTCTGACTGGCCATTGGAGTTAACTGAGAAGCTGTCAAAATGCTGGGAAGATTTGGGAAGATTTCAAAAACTTTGCTGGGCTTGCATTCTCAAGAATAATAGTGTATGACACTTTTATCCTCTATCCCAAATCTCAGATGTTTCATTTTTTTTTCAACTGCTGAAATAGGGTCAATAAGATGCCTAGGTTAAATTAGGATAATTAAAAAATATAAAAATCACAGAATTTTTCAGCTTTCCCTGATTTGTGGACACATATTTTCAAATTACAGGATGATAGATGGGACCTATTTTCACTATCAAGAGAATATAAATGAAATCTTATTTAATGGCTAATGGATTTTAGTAGTTCATGAATATAAATATTTAGCTTTATCTATTTGTATTTGCTTATATTTATTTATATTATTTTAATAGGTAATGTGTTTACTTGGTTTTAAAATCAGAAAGTATAAAATGTATAAAGGAAAAGGACCCATCTCATGATTACTGATGAGTACTCCAGATACCCGACCTTGCAGTGAAACTTTATACATTACTTGTGTACCCTCCCTAGCACCACCAGATTTAGCAATTAAAAACATGAACTCCTGATTGAGTTTAAGTTTCAGATAATCAATAAAATATTTTAAGTATATCTCAAATATTGCACGGGAAATATATATATACTAAAAGAAAACAAAACATTGTTTTTAAGACATTCATATTTAAATGAGTCTCCTATACTTTTTCCTGGCAACCCTAGTTGTATTTCTGTGAAAAGTGCTTTGGAATTTTGATAGATACTATGCTGAATTAACTTATCACGTTGGCTCAAATGGACATTTTAACAATATTAATTCATTTAGTTTTTAGTATGCATACCATGAAACTTACATAAAAATCTTATATCAATCTATTTTAAAGTGATAACAACTTAATTTTTTTTCAAATAAAAGCTCAAGTTTTATCGCCTCCTATTTTATATTTTGATGTCACAATTTACATCTTTTATATATCAATTAAAATTATTATAGCTGGAAAATGGCGACCAGCAGGAAGGTAGGGAGGGAGAGAGTGTGAGAGCGCAAGGAAGTGATAGAGGAGTGTGTGGACGTGTGTGGTGTGTGTGTGTATGAGCTAGGGACAGTTAGATTCTGCAGGTCTTCAAAGGGGATGCTAAACCAGGCAGTCTTAGACAGCAGAGCCCCGCTCCCTGCGCGGACACTCCTGGGTGGCCGGCACGGGCACAGCGACCACGCCATCTTGGGAAACAGAGCTGCTTGAGACTAGGATCCTGGCCTCAGCACCACCCAGTCTGATATCAGATGCATACCAGGACCCTTCACCACTGGGGACAGAGACCTGTGACCACAGCTTCAGACCTGCAGACACCAAAAGTTCAGAAATCCCCGCGGCAGATCCGTGAGTAACAGAGCCCATCCCCACTTCCCCCAGGCTCCCGGGCAGCGCCATAGTAACTGATAGACCCACCCCTTGCCAGGGCCTCAGCACTGCCACAGGAACTTTAGCCTGGAAGTGCGTGAGCACCTTGGAACTGATCCCGCTTAGGGCAGGGTTCAGGAGTCCTGGGCTGGGAGTAAACGCACGCGCAAACACCAGGAACTGATCCTACGCGCACTGCCAGCTTCGGAGCCCTGGGCTGGGAGCAATTGTGCGAACACTGGGAATTTGTCCCACAGAGCACAGGCCCAGGGACCCAAATTCTCTGGGCAGGAGGCAGCACCAAGCACCAGTGACTTGACTGTGTTTATTATCACCTGCTCCTGAGATCCTGATTCCCTGTGGATTCATACTAAGAGCCAGTGACTCCAATTCCTGGTGCAAGGGCACACAGGGACCCTGATTCTCAAGGCAAGGTCGTGCGAAGCAACAGAGACTATGATACCGGATTCTTGGGGAACTCTGACTCCTGGTGCATGCTAGTGGGCGCTGATTTTCAACACGCCCCAGGGGGGTCTCTGTTTCAGCATGGTGCAGGCAGGGTCCCTGATTCTAAGGGCGCGCACCAGGCAACATTGAGCGCTGGCAACACTGACTCTGAGCGAGCCTGGTTCAAACCAACCCACAACAACCACACATCTTAGTGTCAGAGCTCTTCAGTGACACTAGGGTGGTGGGAGGCTCCCACTGCACACGGCCCAGGCCCACGCAACTCGACGTTTGAATCA
>NW_005370740.1:2017683-2033793 GCF_000412655.1 Myotis brandtii
GCTGGGGGATTGTCAAGGGTGGGGGAAAAAAAGGAGACATATGTAATACCCTTTGTAATACTTTAAGCAATTAAAAAAAATAAAAAAATAAAATAAAATTATTATAGCTATATTTATTTTTAATTCTTTGTATTTTTAATCTTAATACTATATTATCATTACAAGATAATAATATTTTAAATTTGACTATATGTCTGCCTTATCAATTAGTTTTATATTTTCATATGACTCATTTTATTAGTCACCATCCTTTCTTTTCAGCCTGAAGAACTCCTTTAGCATTTCTTGTAAGACAATTTTAGTACTAATGAACTGCTCTTTTTTTTTTTTTAATGTCTTTCTGTGTCCTTCAATTCTGAAGAACAGCTTTGCAGCGTAAAATATGCTTGGTTGCCAGGGTTTTTTTTCCTTTTAGCACATTGAGTATAACATCTCACTCCTTTTGGCTTGCAAGGTTTCTGCTCAGAAATATGCTATAGCCTAAAGGCTATTTCCTCATATGAGATGAGCTTCTCTTCTCTTGCTGCCTTCAAGATTTTCTCTTTGTCTTTGATTTTTGACAGTCTATAATAATAAAAGCATAATATACTAATTAGACCTGATGTCCTTCCAGACAACCTTCCCGACGAAGCCGGGGCTGCGAGGGAAGCCTGGGTCCTGGGTGCTAGAGGGAAGCTGGTGCTGGCACCTGGGGGAAGGAAGGCCTACTCTTGCAAGAATTTCATGCATTGGGCCTCTAGTTTTATTATAATATATCTTCCTTGAGTTGATCCTGATGGGGCTCTATGAGCTTCATGACCCTGAATGTCTTTATCTCTTCCTATATTTGGGAAGTGTTTAGCCATTATTTGTTTAATAAGTTTTCTGTCCTATTCTACTTTTCTTTTCCTTCTGGGATTTTCATAATGTAAATATTGTTTATTTTGATAGTTTCCCTTAAGCCCCAGGTTTCTTTCACTTCTTTTCATTCTTTTTTTCCCTCCTCTAACTGGATATCTTCAAATAACCTCTTAAAGTTTGTTGATTCTTCTATTTGACTGAGTCTACTGTTGAAGATCTCTATTTTACTTTTTAGTTCATTCACTGTATTTTTCAGCTCCAAGTTTTCTGTTTGGTTCTTTTTATATTTTCTAACAATTCATTGAACTTTTAATTTTGTTCCTGTATTGGTTTCTTGATTTTAAAAAATTGTCTGTGTTCTCTTGCTGCTCACTGAGCTTTATTAGAGAAACTATTTTTAATTCTTTGTCAAGCAATTCATGAATCTCCATTTCTCTGGGTTCAGTTACTGAAAGTTTATTGTATTCCTTTGGTGGTGTCATGTTTCCCTAATTTTCATGATCCCTCTAGCCTTACATAGGTGTGTGTGCATTTGAAGAAGCAATTGCCTCTCCTAGACTTTATGGACTGGCTTTGGCAAGAAAATACCTTCACATGCAGGTGGAGACACATAGGGTCTAATGGTGTGAAACACCAAGTGTGGAGACATGTGGCAGCAGTATGGCCAGGGGTCATGGTGTTTTCTTGGCTCAGGCAGCTGAGTCCTGACATGAATAAATGCATGATCTTCTGTGGTGAGAGCTAGGGAGGATCCTTAGTGGTTGCAAGGTTTATTGGGGCCTCATCAGTGCTGGTGGTAAGGGACTAGGTCAGTGGTTGGCAAACAGCGGGTCGTGAGCCACATGCAGCTCTTTGGCCCCTTGAGTGTGGCTCTTCCACAAAATACCGACTTCTGCACATGGGCCACGAAGTTTCAATCGCACTGTACATGCACGCCAGCATGTGGTATTTTGTGGAAGAGCCACAGGACTGGCTTTGGCAAGAAAATACCTTCACATGCAGGTGGAGACACATAGGGTCTAATGGTGTGAAACACCAAGTGTGGAGACATGTGGCAGCAGTATGGCCAGGGGTCATGGTGTTTTCTTGGCTCAGGCAGCTGAGTCCTGACATGAATAAATGCATGATCTTCTGTGGTGAGAGCTAGGGAGGATCCTTAGTGGTTGCAAGGTTTATTGGGGCCTCATCAGTGCTGGTGGTAAGGGACTAGGTCAGTGGTTGGCAAACAGCGGGTCGTGAGCCACATGCAGCTCTTTGGCCCCTTGAGTGTGGCTCTTCCACAAAATACCGACTTCTGCACATGGGCCACGAAGTTTCAATCGCACTGTACATGCACGCCAGCATGTGGTATTTTGTGGAAGAGCCACAATCAAGGGGCCACAGAGTCGCATGTGGCTCGCGAGCCAGTTTGCCGACCACTGGACTAGGTCAAGTGGTGGTGTTGGTGATTGGAGCTAGTGATGTGTACATGCTTGACTGTGAGGGTCAACAGCGATTGCCTGTGAGGTGGCAGAGGCTGGCTGCAGACACTTTTGCAGTGGTGAGGGCTAGAGTGAACAACAGAGGCTAAGGCCAACTGTAGGTGCATATGCAGCTGCTGGGGCCATAGCTGGTAGTGTGCATCTGCACTGTAAGGGCAAATTATGAGAATGTGTGTATGGCTGCAGGGACCTGGGCTGTTGGTATGCACTCATGTGACTGTAAAGTGGAGTAAAATATTTAAAATGTTGGGAGAAAATTACCAACCTAGAATTCTGAACCTTGAAAGATTATCTTTAAAAAAAACAAAGAATTTCTCATACAAACAAATCATTAAAGAATTTTTTGCCAGTATATTTGACTTGCAAGAAATGTTAAAAGAATTTCTTCAGAGAGAAATAAAATTATATAGGTCAGAAACCTGTATCTGGGATAATCATCATAATTAAACTATATATACTGTGTTTATAATATATTATAATTATAGCACATAATATTTCTCAACAGCATCTTCTAGAACTATATTTAAAATCATTAAAGTATGAATAAAGTTTCTATTTTATTTTCCTAACTATAATCTGTTGTAAAATTATATCATTTCTTATTCTTCCCCTCTTTTTTCTTTATCATCCAATTTCCGATAATGTTATCTCTCTTAGTGTCTATCCTTTTACTTTTTACTTGAGTTTTTAGCATTATGTGGTCTAGAATCTTTGTCTCTAAGCTATTAAAGATTAAACAAACAGCATTTCAGCTCTCAGTATTTTTTTTAATTTAAATTCTTTATCATTAAAATTATTACATATTTCTCCTTTTTCTTCCATTGACCCCTCCCTGGACGTTCCCACCCACTAGCAGATGCCCTCACTACTGTCTGTGTCCTTGGGTTATGCTCATACTCGTGCATACAAGTCCTTTTGTTGATTTATTACCATCACCACCACCCTGACCCCGGCCTTCCCTCTGTGGTTAGAAGGTCTGTTCAGTGCTTCTACATCTCTGGATCTATTTTTGTTCATCAGTTTATGTTGTTCATTATATTCCACAAATGAGAGAGATCAGGTGATATTTATCTTACTCTGACTGGCTTATTTTGCTTAGCATAATGCTCTCCAGGTCCATCTATACTGTTGCAAATGGTAAGAGTTCCTTCCTTTTTACAGCAGCGTAGTATTCCATTGTGTAGAAGTCCACAAGTTTTGAAACCACTTATCTGCTGATGGGCACCTAGGCTGTTTCCAAATCTTAGCTATTGTAAATTATGTTGCTATGAACATAGGGGTGCGTATATTCTTTCTGATTGGTGTTTCTGATTTCTTGAGATATATTCCTAGAAGTGGGATTACTGGGTCAAATGGGAGTTCCATTTTTAGTTTTTTGAGGAAACTCCATACTGTTTTCCACGGTGGCTGCACCAGTCTGCATTCCCAGCATCAATGCACAAGGGTTCCTTTTTCTCCACATCCTCTCCAGCACTTGTCGTTTGTTGATTTGTTGATGATAGCCATTCTGACAGGTGTGAGATGGTACCTCATTGTTGTTTTGATTTGCATCTCTCGGATGATTAGTGACTTTGAGCATGTTTTCATATGTCTCTTGGCTTTCTGAATGTCCTCTTTTGAAAGGTATATGAGTAAGCTATAAGTTATAGTGAGTAAACCCTTATTGGAAATAGCACTGGCAAATATGTTTTCCCATGCAGTGAGCTCTCTTGTTATTTTGTTGATGGTTTCTTTTGCTGTGTAGAAGCTATTTATTTTGATACTAGAGGCCCAAGGCATGAGAATTCATGCAATGGAGGGGGGTCCCTCAGCCCGGCCTGCCCCCTCCGACAGTCCGGGAACCCTCAGGGGCGGGAGGTAACCGGGCGATCAGGGGAAGGTGATGCCCCCATCACACCACTGCTGCTGCCATTGCTGGCAGTGCAAGCCTCGGCCAGCCCTGGTTACCTAAGCCTCAGGCGGCCCTGGGCGGCTGGGAAGCCACCATCCAAGGCTTGCCTGCACCTCAGTCCTGCCCTGGGCAGCTATGGGGCTGAAGGGACTGGGGGACTCTGGAGGCAGGCGCAAGACAAGGTGGACAAGCCTGGGGAGAGCCAATTTAAAGATATTGCTATGAGATATGTCTGATATCTTGCTGCCTATGGATTCTTTTCAGATTTTTATGGTTTCCTGTTTTATATTTAAGTCCTTTATTAATTTTGAGATTATTTTTGTGTATGGTATAAGTTGGTAGTCTAGTTTCATTTTTTTGCATGTATCTGCAATTTTCCCAACACCATTTATTGAAGAGACTGTCTTGACTCCATTGTATGCTCTTGCCTCCTTTGTCAAATATTATTTGAGCATAATGGCTTGTGTCGATTTCTGGGTTGTCTGTTCTGTTCCATTGGTCTATATGTTTGTTCTTCTGCCAGTACCAGGCAGTTTTGAGAACCGTCGTGGCTTGGTGTAGCTTGATATCTGGTATTGTGATCCCTCCAACTTTGTTGTTCTTTCTCAGCATTGCTGTGGCTATTCAGGGTCTTTTTTTATTCCATAAGAATTTTTGGAGTTTGTTCTGGGTCTGTGAAATATACCATCGGTTTTTTAATGGGGATTGCATTAAACCTATGGATTGCTTTGGGAAGTATGGACATTTTAATGATGTTGATTCTACCAATCCATGAACACGGTATATTCTTCTATTTGTTTATGTGTTCCTCTATCTCTTTATTCAACGTCTTGTAATTTTCTGAGTACAGGTCTTTACTTCCTTAGTTAAGTTTATTCCTAGGTATCTTAATTTTTGTGTTGCAATGGTAAATCGGATTGTTTTTTAGTTTCTCTTTCTGTTAGTTCATTATTGGCATATAAAAAAGTTATAGATTTCTGGGTGTTAATTTTGTATCCTGCTACATTGCCAAATTCATGTATTAAGTCTATTAGTGTTTTTATGGAGTCTTTAGGGTTTTCTATGTACAATATGATGTCATCTGTGAAAAAGGATAGTTTTACTTCATCTTTTCCAATTTGGATGCCTTTTATTTCTACTTCTTGTCTGATTGCTATGGCTAGCATTTCCAGTACTATGTCAAACAGGAGTGAAAGTGGTCATTCCTGTCTTGTTCCTGTTCTTAGGGGAAATGAGTTTAGTTTTTGCTTATTGGGTATGATGTTGGCTGTACGTTTGCCATATAAGGCTATTATTATGTTGAAATATGATTCCTCTATTCCCACTCTGCTCAGAGTTTTTTCAAGAAAGAGTGTTGGATTTTGTCAAATACTTTTTTCTGCAACAATTTATATGATTATGTGTTTTTTATCTCTCAATTTGTTCATGTGCTGTATCACGTCTATTGATTTGCAGATAATGTACCAGTCTTGCATCCCTAGAATAAATTCCACTTGGTCAGGGTATATGATCTTTCTAATGTAATGCTAGATCCAATTTGCTAGAATTTTGTTGAAGATTTTAGCATCTATGTTCATCAGAGATATTGGCCTGTAATTCTCTTTCTTTGTAGTGTCTTTATCTGATTTGGGGACTAGGGTAATTCTGGCTTCATATAAAAAGCTTGGAAGTGTGCCTTCATCTTGAATTTTATGAAATAGTCTGAGGAGATTTGGTTTAATTATTCTTTGAATGCTTGGTAAAACTCCCCTGTGAAGCCATCTGGACCAAAGCTTATGTTTGCTGGAAGTTTATTATTATTATTATTATTATTATTACTGCTTCAATTTCATCAGTAGTTATCAGCCAATTCAGATTTTTTGATTCTTTCTGATTGAGTTTTGGAGATTGTATTTTTCTCGGAACATGTCCATTTCATCTAGCTTGCCCAGTTTTTTGGAGTAAAGTTGTTTGTAGTATTTTTTTTTTACAATCCTTTTTATTACTGTGGCATCCGTTGTTACTTCACCTCTTTCATTTCTGATTTTGTTTCTTTCTGTCTTCTCTGTTTCTTGGTGAGCCTGGCTAGAAGTTCATCAATCTTGTTTATTTGTTTAAAGAGCCTGCTCTTGGTTTTATTGATCTTTTGTATTTTTTTTGGGGGGGTCTCTATTTCATTAATTCTGTCTGATATTTATTATTTCCTTCCTTCTGCTTACTCTGGGCTTTTCTTGTTGCTCCTTTTCTAATTCTTTAAGTTGTAGGGTTAGGTAATTTATTACCATTTTTTTCTTGTTTTTTGAGGTAGGTCTGTAGAGTTATGAACTTCCCTCTCAGGACTCCATTCACTGTGTCCCATAGATTTTGGATTATTGTGTTTTCACTGTCATTTGTTGCCATGATGCTTTTTATTTCTTCTTTGATCTCTTTGGTAACATAATCATTGTTTAATACCATGCATTGCTTGATTTTTTTCATTGTTTTTGTTGTAGTTGATTTCTAATTTTATGCCATTTTGATTTGAGTAGATGCTTCATAAGATTTCTATCTTCTTTGATTTGAAGAGACTTCGCCTGTGCTTCAGTATGTGGTTTATCTTTGAAAATGTCCTACGTACACTTGAGAAGATTGTATATTCTGTAACTTTGGGGTGAAATGTTTTGAAGATGTCAATTAATTCCATTTGATCTAGTTAGTCATTTAGGATTGCTGGTTCTTTGCTGATTTTTTGTTTAGAGGATTTATTCAGTGGTTTCATTGGGGTTTTAAAGTCCCCTGCTATGATTGTATTGCTGTTAAACTCTCCTTGATATCTTCCAGAAGTGTTTTTATGTATTTGGGTGCTCCTGCTTTGGGAGCATATAAGTTTACCAGAGTTATATCCTCTTGTTGTATTGCTCCCTTTAATATTATGAAGTGGCCCTCCTTATGTATTTTTATGGCCTTCTCTCTGAGGTCTATTGTGTCTGATATAAGTATTACTACCCCTGCTTTTTTTTTCATTTCCCTTTGTGTGAAAATTGCTTTTCCATTCCTTCACTATCAGTCTGTGTGTGTCCTTTGTTCTGAGTTTGGTCTCTCATAGACAGCAAATATATGGGTAATGTGTGCTTATCCATTCAGCTACCCTATGTCTTTTGATTGAAGCATTTAATCCATTTATGTTTAAGGTTATTATTGATAGGTACTTGTTGGTTGCCATTTTTATTTATTATGCCTGTGTTCCACCTTTCTTCTCTATTTCTTCTTTTTACAGCAGTCCCTTTAGCATTTCTTGCATTGCTGGCTTAGTAATAAACACCCTTAGCCATTTTTTTTGTCTGTGAAGCTCCTGATTTCACCTTCAATTTTGAATGATAGCCTTGCTAGATATAGTATGTTTATATCCAGTCCCTTGTTTTCAATGATTTTGTATACTTCATTCCATTCCCTTCTGGCCTGATGTGTTTCTGTTGAGAAATCAGTTGTGAGTCTAATGGGAGATTCCTTGTAGGTAACTTTCTATCTCTCTCTGGCAGTCTTTAACATTCTTACTTTGTCATTGATGTTTGCCAATTTAATTGTGATGTATCCTAGTGTCTGTCTTTTTGGGTTCATCTTGTTTGGGACTCTGTGTGCTTCTTGGACTTGTGTGACTTCTTTCTTCTCCAAATCAGGGAAGTTTTCTATCATTATTTCTTCAGACAGTTTTTCTTTCCTTGCTCCTCTTCTTGTCCTTCTGGCACCCCTATTATGAGGATGTTGTTTTGTTTCGTGTTGTCCCAAAGCTCCCTTAGGCTCTCAGTTGCTGCTCTGCTTGTGTGTTTTTCTACCTGTCTTCTAACTCTCTGATATGGTCTTCAGCTTCTTCTAGTCTACTGTTGAAACTTTCCATTGTGTTCTTTATTGCACTTATGTCATTCTTTATTTCTTCTTTATTCTTCTTCATTTCCTTTTGATTCTTACACATGTTGTTGAATTTGTCTTCCATTCTTTTCAGCATCTTTATAACCCTTGCTCTGAATTCATTCTCTGGCAAATTGCTTGCCTTCATTGCATTTATATCCTCTTCTGGTGATTTCGTCTTTTCTTTTGTGTGGGGTTATTTCTTTGTCTCCCCATTTTTGCTGTTCTTTTGTGGTTGTTTCTATGTATTAGTTCAAACTTCTATGTCACCTACATTTTTTGAGTTTGTCCAATATAGGAGATGCTTTTTGGGACCCAGTGGTCCAATCTCTCATGTCTTCTTGCCTGGGTATCCTATGGATGCACCCTACTAGGGATATTTGGGTTGTCTTGGTGTAGTTGGGACTTGAGTGTTATTGTCCTGTTCATGGATGGAGTCTCCTCTCAGGGTGTCTGGTTATGTGGCTCACTCTCTACCATGTTTACTGAACAGCACAAAATACAACTCAACCAGACACAACACAAAGGGAACAAAACATGCATGTACCTACAACATTGATAACCACAATAAAAGTTACCACTAGATAAAAGAGAATTAAGCGAGAGAAAAGAGAGCAAAAATGAAAAAGAAAAAAGGTAAGAAAGAAAAGAAAAAGAAGCAGAAGAAAAAAGAAGAAAATATGGGGAGGAAACACCACAAAACAAATAAACCAAGGAATGCAAACAACAAACTCCCCCAAAAAGGGCAGGGCAGTATCTGTAGAGATAGAGCTTATATATAGAAAGTAAGGTTAAGGAATTGAATGAACAGGGGACAGACCATGGTTTAGTATAGAGAAGGTAGAAACAGAATGAATGGATAAGTAGGAAATCAAAAGATAAAAATAATCTTTGTTCTCCTCAATTTACCCATCTATTTATTCATCTCTTTTTGGAAAAGGAAAATAGAAGAGAGAGTAGATAGGCTTGAGTTTAGTGAGTGAAACTAATTAAACAATTAGGAGAAGAGACCCAGAGAGGAGTTGAAAAACAAAAGCATAGAAAAAATTGACTAGCAAAGAAAGAGAAAAGAGTAGGATGCATAGACTTGGAGCAGGGGAGAGGAAATTAGATATATGAGTAAGTCAACAGAAACTACAATAATGATAACATGTTGATAGAGCAGATAAAGAAGATCATTTTTTAACAAGGGAGAAAAAGAAAGGAGAAGGAAAACTAAAGTAGGGATAGGAGAGAGAATAGGATGAAAAAGGGAAAAGTGAGGAAGAAAAGGGTGGAAAAAATAAAAAAATAAGATAAGATAACAATAGTAAAATAATAAAAATAAAATGAAGAAAAAATAATACAAAAAATAAAAGACAAAAAAATAAAACAAACAAAAAAGATAAAGAAAAAAATTTTAATAAAAGATAAAAAATAAAAAAGTGAAGTGTTATTCACTTCAGCTGAGTTTTACTAGTAATGTCCTATAGGGTCTGGTTTAAGACCCCATTCTTCTGTTCTGTCTGCCACTTCTCAGTTTCCTGTTAGGTAGTCAGCATCGTGTTGAAGTTCCAAGCCATCTACTGCTCCTCTGTGTCTGTCTTCACAGACTTGGCAGCAAGCAGGCAGGATCAATCCGCCTGCTGTGCCTGTCTGCATGCTGTCAATCTTGATCACTCCAGCGTCTGTTTTTGACAGGGTTTTAAGTTGGGGTGGTGCTGTATTTCTTTCAGGGGCTGAATGGCCCCTCCTCAACACAGTCACCAGGGCTCCCTGAAGCTATTTAGAGTCTTTATTTCCTCTGCAAAGCTTGAGGCTGGGGTGGCTGCACTAGCTGCCATAAGACTGAAGGAGGGGCTGCTCTTCAGGAAAAAAAATTGGCTGCTTAGGTTTGGAGAGTCCCGAATGTCCCAGTGCCGGATTCCTGGTCACCTCTCCCTGTCCTGCTCCTCTCCACAGCCTCTCCACAGCCTCCACAAAACTGAGCCTCCACCAGCACTGCAGCTTTGGTGAGTGCTTGTAATGGAAAGGTCCTATGAACTGGGTTTAGTGATAAAAGCCAAGACAAAACAGAGGCAAAACAACCACGTGACTGCAAGTTCTCTTCCCCTGGCACTGCTAGACTTGGGCAGTTCTTCAGGCCACCTTTCTGAGAACAACCTCTCATGGCTGTGGACTTAGATCTAGATTCCCCAGCCTCCGAAGCCCTGTGGACTTCTTTTCCACAGTCAGACCGTAGGCCTGTCCTCAAGGGACGCAGACTTGGTGCAGTGTAACTTCTTTCTGATCCTCTCGGCCTGGTGGTCGCATGTCTCTCTCCAGCCCAGAACCCCAATCCAACCATTCTGCAGGCATCCTCTGTCCTTTCTGGCTGTGAATTATCTCACCAGCTGTGTCTAATTCACCAATTCCAGGTGGATATTATTTGATTTATCACTTCTATCACTCTGGGACAAGGCTCAGGACACGTCTGTTTATTTGGCTGCCATTTTTTTCCCTCCCTCTTAGTATCTTTTCCACTCCTAATTTTTGTTTATTGTACAATTTTTACATTCTCAATATAACATCTTCCCCCCACCAATCACCCTATTTCTGTTAGTTCTATAGATACATACACATGCTGCTCACCTTTAGTCTCATTGTTCAGGGCAGGTTTCCTAATTATTATCTTTGCTGAGAACTCATCCTCAGTTTCACTAAGAAGGAGTCATAGAAACAATGTTACCTGAATCTTTTGTATTCAACTTGGTTTGTTTGTTGCCTTTATGCATTAAGAATGCTTGAAGAGCAACCTGTGTTATTTTGTTTTCCCTGAGGTGACTTATTCATCAATAAATGCTTGAATTTCACTAAACCCCTCTTATTTTAGTATCATCAATGTTATGTACTTTTATTCTACATAGATTTTCAAGCATATGACATTATAATTATTGTTCTGTAAAGAAGTAGTCATTAGCTTTACCTATAAATTCATTATATTCATTATTGTTTATTCCCTTCTGCAGTTCCACATTTCCACCATTTTTCAATTGTTTGATAATTTATTATTTCATTGCAGGTTGTTTGCCAGTGAATATTTCAGTTTCTCTGTATCTAAAGGTCTTTATTTTTCAGAGATTGATTTTGCCAAATAAAGGGTTCTGGATTGGCGATTATAACCTTTAGCATGTTAAAGTTGTCATTTCATTTTCATTGTATTTAGATAATTTCTGTTGAGAATTCAGCTTTCAGGACCATTGTTGCTCCTTTTTAAGACATTGTATCTATTTTCCCTTGGATACTTCCCAAATTTTCTTTTTTTGCCTTTTAGAAGTTTTATTATGCTGCTAATGTACATATGGATGGTTTTTCTTTTAATTTAATTGTGCCTGTGGTCCACAGTTAATTTTTCTTTAATCTTTGACTTGCATCTTTTGTCAGTTGTGAACATTTAGAGCTATATATACTCAAATATTGTATCTGTTCCATGGCCTCTCTTCTCTATCTGGAATTACAATTATATACATTTAAGATCTTTTGCAATGTCATTTCTCTATTTTTTCATACTTTTTTATTATTTAAAGTTTCTTTCTGTATTTCAAAAAAGGGTATTTTTTACAGACAAATCCTGCAGCTTACTAACCCATTCTACTGTGACTGACCTGCTGTTCAAATTGTTTAGTTTCTGATTTCAGTTATTTTATTTTATAGCTTAATAATTTCCATTTGGTTCTGTTTAATAGATTTTCATTCCATCTTGTTTCTTATTCATTTGAAGGTATTAATCAATAATTCTTTATCACCTGGGAGCTGCAGCTAGTCTCTATTTTTTTTTCTCTTGGGTTTTGATCAGCTGGTTCTGTCTCTTAAGGGCTGGATAATGAATGGAGGACATTGTATACAATTGTTATAGAGAAGTGAAAAATATTACCTTCACCTACAGATTATTTCCTTTAATCTGGAAGACAGAATAGGGAAAATCAACTTGATCCATTTGCGAAAATGATTCAAAAAGGGCTTCTATCCAGGTGAAGGACAATCTATTTCTATTTTGCTCTTTCTCTTAGAAAAATCATATTTTGGAGATCTCACCTGAAAGCTCATAGTGTTTACATGGCTCCTCCTTTTAGTCTTGTCCTGTACTTCAATGTTTGTATTCTCAGCCTAATACTTAATTACCACCTTCAATTTGTCTATAATTGTCATTGTAGTTTTGTTTGATTTTGTGGCCTCCCACCCCCACTAGTTCCCCTCACCCCATCCAGCTCGAAAGCAAGCAAATGGCTCTCTGGGAAATACTGTCACCTTTCTATGATGACTATTTATCCAGGCTTTTCACTCAAATCCAGGCTGCCTTGGAACATCAACATTTGTCTCTCTGATTCTGTGAAATTGCTATGGTCTCTGCCACTGCTTTCATGTCCTTAGAAATTGGAAAATACCTAGAGGAGGAAAATGGTGAGTGACATAAGCCTCCCCTCAATGCCCATTTTCATCTCTGAGCATCTTGGCAACTGAAGCTGCAGATGCCTTAGCTGGTGACCACTGCTTCACAAGGTTGTAATTGCTGTTGTGATTTTATCAATGTTTATAGTGTTCCAGGCAGAATCGTTTGATAAAAGACTACCAGTTCCATTGCTAATACCTGGATGTGAGCCCCATCCAGGAATACTACAGTAGCTTCAGAACTCATCACCCTGCTTTTACACTTGCTCTTCTATTCTCAACAGAGGAGCCAGAGTGATGGATCAAAAATGTAGAGTTCTGGGGAATCCTATATAATAAAAGGGCAATATGCAAATTGACCCTAATGGAATGACCAGGATGACTGGTCGCTATCATGCGCACTGACCAACAGGGGGCAAACCCTCAATGCAGGAGCTTCCCCCTGGTGGTCAGTGTGCTCCGACAAGGGGAGCTCTGCTCAGCCACAAGCCGAGCTGACCACTGCGAGCGCAGTGGCAGTGGCGGGAGCCTCTCCTGCTTCCTTGGCAGCACTAAGGATGTCCGACTGAGGGCTTCCGGGCTGCCAGAGGGATATCTGACTGCCAGCTTAGGCCCACCAACCCCCCGAGTGGGCCTAAGCTGGCAGGTGACATCCCCTGAGGGGTCCCAGACTGCGAGAGGGTGCAGGCCGGGCTGAGGGACCCCCCAAGTGCACGAATTTTCGTGCACCAGACCTCTAGTTTGAGAATAAAATCCCATGTCTATAAAACCCTACATAACACCCTGCAGAGTCCTGATATTTCCTACCCACTCAGCTTCCCCCACACTGGCCTCTTGACTATGTTTGAAATACCAGGTACCCTTCTACTTTAGAGTCTTCTGCTGATTCCTCTTTCTGGTATACCCTCTCTCCACATAATTTCATGGCTAATTTCTTCATCTGCTTTTAAGATTTTGCTTAAATGTCTTCTTTCAAAAAAAAATCTATACTGAAATGAAGTCTTGCTCACCCCTCCCAACCAGGTACTTTGACTCTCAACCTCATCAATTCTACTTTCTTCTTTTGCTTCATCCATTAATATTGAACACTTTCTAACATAATATGAAATTTTCTATTTATTATATTTATTTATTTTTCTCCATCTAAACCCTATTCTGTCCCTTTCCAGAAAGTTAACTCTAGAATGACTAAAATCTGTGTTTCTTTCATTGATAAATGATCATGTGCCCCATAATGACATTTCTGTCAATGACTGACTGCATATAGAATGGTGGTTCCATAAGATTATAATGGAACTGAAAAATTCCTCTCACCTAGTAGTTTTGGTAATGTGGTAACATAATGCATTCTGTGTTTGTGGTAATGCTGATGTAAACAAACCTACTGCATTGCCAGTCCTATAAAAGTGTAGCATATACAATTACAGTAGTTGTCTATACCATCTAGGTTTGTGTAAGTACTCTCTAAGATGTTTACACAACAACAAAATTGCTTAACCATTCATTTCTCAGAATGTATTCCCACTGTTAAATGGTGAATGACTGTATTCTGAGTATGTGGAATTTTAAAAGATGTATTCAAAGGATCAAATAAATGGTAAAGACAGAAATATTTTGGTATAGAGGGTAATCAAGATAGCCTAATAATCAGGGAATTTAATTCATTCATCAATTATTTATTGAATTACAGCATGTATAAGGTACTAAAATAATAAACAAGACAGGCACTTGGAGCGCAAAAGCCTTTCTTTATTTTTATTTTTTAAACAAACTATACATATATATGTATAAAAGTATACAATGTATACTACATCATCATGTTGTATATACTTGAAATATCTTCCAATTCTATTTTCATCAATTATGCCTCAAAAAAGATGGGAACAAAAGAGTTATTAGCTTCTTTCCTAGTATTCTTAAATTATTGCAAATGCTCCATCATGGCTCAAGAATTCCCACATTTTCCACAAGGAAAAGATAGTATTATATTACTAAGAATCACAGTAAGAGCATTTCCCCCCAGAACTCTATTTTGATTAGTTGCATACTATGGCTCCAAGGAAGCTGTAGCCCAAATCTCTTTTAAAGAAGCATTTAAATATTAACACACATCATATTATTTATCAAAAGATAGTATCATACTCAGGGAAATTGTGGAATTTTTACTTTTACTTTCAGGTTATTTACAATGCACACATTATGATGTTTCATAGTTCTCCAGTTCAAATACCACCAATGCTATAAACAACATATTCTATTTTTAGCTTATGTAGATGTTTACTCTTCATTTTTTTCTTATCAGTTTAATAAAAATGGCTAAGCCAGCTAGATTTCAGGAACAAGAGTGAGTACTTTAAGTATGCTCTCCAAGACCTTACATAAAAATTATTTATTTTCATTTTGTAAATTTGTTCAAGATCATAGAACTATCTATTCAGTTCTATGATTTATATACTTATAATATAATCATATATATATCACATATATGTTAATCCATCTATATTTATACCTATGTAACTACATATATTTATATGTTTACATATAGTTATCTCTATTATCTACCCACTTATCAAGGAGCATTTCATCCATATTCTTATAATAATCTTTTACATAAATGTTTAACTAGCCTTGGAAATAAACACTTAACTACAGTGATGGATATCTGAGAAACCAAGAAACAAAGTAAAAAGAAAATTAACATGACATAATTAATATACTTAGGAGCTCTTCTATTTAACAGATCAAATTATGAAAGTCTGAAAATGTTATTTGATCATAAATTAATATTTTTAATTACTTTCAAATTTTCAAAAGTTGTATCTACTTGCATTTTTGCTGGGCTAGAGAGTTTCCACATTACAGCTCAGAAACATGTTCTGTTAGGACATATCTAAGGCTTGCAGTCCCCCAAAGCTAATGTGTTTCTCCTCACACAACTCAAGTTTTTAATTCTGATACCTGTAGCCTTTGTATCTCTCCACCAAAAAGACATAGGAGAAAGGGAAATGGAGGTTGTGACATTTTCTTTTTCCCTATAAGAGCCTCTGCAAGGAGGACATAGTTGAATGACATAGCAGAAAATCTTAAAACATTACTTAATACTTGGCTCTAATATCCAGTCTTTGAACATACCCATAGAATTAAAGTTAAGTCTGTACATTTCCCATGATAAATAGTATTTGAAATGTTTTTAAAATAGCCAATCATCAGATTTGTCTAATTAGAAACATTCCTGTTATTTTCTATGTAAGGCAACTGCACTAGCATCAGGACAATCCAGAATGGTAAGTGGAAGCAATAACAGCAGGGAGATTCTAAAATCTACAAATACTCAGGGAAGGGGCTGGTCCTCACACAGTTGTGGCACTAGCTTAAGCTTAGTAACAGTGCTAATCATCAAACAAATGATGGAGAGTTTCTCTGTGTGATTCATGTACAAAACTACCTTATCATTATTTTATGATTATCCTCTACACTAATAAAAGAGAAACAGGGTAATTAGCGTACGACCGCTACCCTTTTCATTGGCTAATCAGTGAGTATATGCAAATTAACTGTCAGCCAAGATGGCGGCCAGCAGCCATGCACTGAAGCAAGCAGGGAGGCTTGCTTGCTGCGGACTCCAAC
>NW_005370740.1:2034478-2043619 GCF_000412655.1 Myotis brandtii
GTGACAGGGTACGGAGCCCCAACCCCCCTGATAGGCCCTGCTCTGTGCGTCATAGGGGGCAGCGCCCCAACCCCCTGATTGGCCCTGCTCTGTGCGTGACAGGGGGTGGCACTGCAACCTCCCCATCGACCCTGCCTTGAGTGTGACAGGGGGCGGGGCCCCAACCCCCCAATCGGCCCTACCCTGAGCGTGACTGAGGGTGGCATCGCAACCTCCCGATCCGCCCTGCTCTGTGCATGACGGGGTGGCGCCCCAACTCCCCAATCGGCCCTGCTCTGAGCCTGACCAGTGGCTGCACTTAGGGATTGGGCCTGCCCTCTGCCACCCGGGAGCAGGCCTAAGCCAGCAGGTCGTTATCTCCTGAGGGGTCCCAGACTGCGAGAGGGCACAGGCCGGGCTGGGGGAACCCCCTCCCCGCCCCGAGTGCACAAATTTTTGTGCACCGGGCCTCTAGTATATAATAAAACCCTACTATGGAAATCGATCAAACAGCGAAATGACCAGCAGAACGACCGGTCGCTATGATGCGCACTGACCACTAGGGGCAGAGGCTCAACGTAGGAGCTGCCCCCTAGTGGTCAGTGCGCACCCACAGGGTGAATGCTGCTCAGCCAGAAGCCGGGCTCATGGCTGGCAAGCACAGTGGCAGTGGCGGGAGCCTCTCCCACCTCTGTGGCAGTGCTAAGGAGCAGCGAGCTGAGCTGAGCGGTAAGGAGCAGTGAGTAGGCGGGAGGTAAGGAACAAAGGGTGTGCGACTTCCAGCTTAGGCCCCTGCCCATGCACTGGGCCTCTAGTATTAAAAATAAAATTTCTATTGTTTATTCCAATCATCAAATCAGATTCTCCGAGGGTCCTAGGAATCTTCATTTTAGTGAGCCCACCAGGTGAATCTTACATACACTAAGGTTAAAAAAAAAAACAACCAACAGAGATTAAAAACACAAGCACAAGGATCTCTAACATCTGTTGATGGTGACTGGTGTTGACTCATTCTTCCTCTATTCAACCTTAAATTAAATTTTTGTAAGTGGAGTTGCTTTTGTTTATATTACATCTTTTAGTTTTTGTTTGTTGTTCTGGGAATCTATCTGTAGAAAAACTCTTGGATGTACTGTGGATATATTTTGGAGTGAAATACTTAGCTATGTTTATCTCAGGGAGATTAGAAAGAGTTGAAGACTGAGATGCCAGGGAGTATGAAAGAATTAACATTAACATTTATATTAAAGACCAAAACATGGGCTTGAAAACGAGAAACATTTTGGTAGTGTTTAATGTGCAGTTGAAGGTAAGAGGAGTATGTCTAAAATATTTATACAACTGGAATGCCATGAGTACTAAGTAGTAATCATCACCATCATCATCAATGTGAGTATTGTGCACCACATTTTATTAGGCCCCCTTGCATGCAGCAGCTCATTAAATTATCAAAACAGTCTGAGTGGCTGGGGGGGGGGGGGGGGGAGTAATTGGGGAAAAAAAAGACATATGTAAAACTTTAGGCAATAAAAAATAAAAAAATAAAAGATAAAAAAAAAGCCTCAGGTGAAGTTTCTATGAAAGGCAAGGGATTTGCCCTACAGTTTCATATGTTCTGGCTTTCCTTGGAGAGCATTAATTCATTAATTTATCACACACCTCTATGTTAAGCACTATAGATATAAAGTTACAAAACAAACAAACAACAAACAACCCCCCTCCCCCAAACCTAGCCCACTCCCCCCAGAATCTTACACACAGATATGGAGAGAAAAGAAAAACACATTCAGAGGAGAAGTAACTGTTAGGTCCTGGTAGCTCCTGTACAGCCACCAGTGTGACCTGCGTTCACTCTTCATTAAAGGAGAGAGCTTCTTTGAAATGCCCATGGGATACTTTTCCCTCTTTCCACCAATCAATATCCCTTTCCTAGTCTTCAAAAGTGCCTTCTTCTATGAAAGGAATTGCCACTGTGGACAAAAAAAAAAAAAAGGCCACATGCTAACCTGACCAGCTCAGGGAAGGCCTGCATGGAAGTCTTGCAAACTCAGAGACCTAAAGTAACCACAAAGGATGGTCTGAAATTAAATTTGAACTAAAAGCAGTTTATAGTGGGTAGTCAGGTCCTAGGCCAGTGTTTTCCCTGTCAAAGGTCACTCTTTACCTTAACTGAGTCTATTGTCTTTTTGCATCTAAGATAACCTCCCTGTGAAATGTCAGGGTAACTTTAACTTCCCTTTTTCCGGACCCCTTAGGGCACAACCAAATGCATCTGGGCACCAGGATTAAGATAATAAATTCCTTCATCATTGTTATCATGTTAATTGTTGACTGTTAACTATCCTGCACCCACCTAAGTAAAAGAAGTGTATGTCTATCATTTTACTTTTTATCCAGTCCCAGAGGTTTCCCTGCTTTGCTCTCTCCCACCTCCCTAATCTCTCACCAGTGGAGTTCATGTAACCCACTTACGCCTCCTCCTTTGACTGTAATATGTAAAACAAGGTGAAAAACTGCCATTCTCTGGAGCATTGTCCCAATCTGTTGAGATTCTGCTTCCTGGCAATTGTCTATAGTTTGGTTCAAATAAACTCACAAAAATTCTTTACAGGAAAAAAAAAACCAAAAACAAAAAAACAAGTTTGAGTGGCTCTGGACAGACTTTTCACAATATGAATTTCCTTGTCCTCTCAGTATTCCAATTCCAGTAAATGTCATATTAATCCACTCAATTGGTTATGCCAACAACATTGGAGTGATCCATGATGGCTCTCTCTCATGCCCCTTTCCATTCCTATCCTCCAACATGCACATGTCTGATGGGTTAAATTTATCCACTCGGATGACTGTTTTTTTTTGTTGTTTTTGTTGTTTTAAATATATATTTTATTGATTTTTTACAAAGAGGAAGGGATAGGGATAGAGAGTTAGAAACATCAATCAACTGCCTCCTGCACACTCCACACTGGAGTCTTCAGGCTGATGCTCTATCCACTGAGCCAAACCAGTCAGGGCTCAGATGACTGTTTTTATGTACTCCTAAAAATACCTGGAAGATGAAGACAAGAAGCCCATTGCAGTAAATCATTTGTTTACAGACCTATTAGCATCTCAATAATCAAGTTCAAACACCTCAAATTCTTTCACATAAAACAAGAAACAAATGACAAAAAAGTAATCTCTCTTGTTGACCAGAAAAAAAAGGTTTCAAATAATTTAGTAATGACATCATATTGCTGCCCCTGCTGCTCTACTAGGGCAGCTGGCACCTACTTACCTTTACAAATACTCTGTGGTAGCCCACATTTTACTGATTCATCTAGGTGCACCCACTGTATATAAACTACCTTAATAAACACCCCTCCCACTGACCTCCACTGCCATACCACACATATATTACATTTACATGAAATTCAATGATGGTGATGAGATTTGTTATATACTAGAGGCCCGGTGCACGAAATTCGTCCACAGGGATTGGGCCTAAACGGGCAGTCGGACATCCCTCTCACAATCCAGAACTGCTGACTCCCAACCGCTCGCCTGTCTGCCTGATTGCCCCTCATCGCTTCTGCCTGCCAGCCTGATCACCCGCAACTGTCCTCCCCTGCCAGCCCGGTTGCCCCCAACTGCCCTCCCCTGCTGGCCTGATCGCCCACAACTGCCCTCCCCTGTAGGCCATCTTGTGATGGCCATCTTGTGGCCACATGGGGGTAGCCATCTTTGATCACATGGGTGTGGCCATCATGTGTATTGGAGTGATGGTCAATTTGCATACTAGCCATGACTAATTAGCATATCTGGGCTAATTAGCATATCCCTCTCTTATTATATAGGATTATTAATAGGGATTGAATGATTATGTCCCCCCAAATTCATACCTTAATGATCTAATCCCCGACACAATGGTATTTGGAGATGGGCCTTTTGGAAAGTTATTAAGTTTAGATGAGGTCATGAGGGTGGGGCATTCAAGATGAAATTAATACCCTACAAGAAGAGTCACCAGGGAGCTTAGAATGGAACCTACTTTGCTGGCACCTTGATCTTGGGCTTTCCAGCCTCCAGAACTGTGAGAAAATTAATATCTGTTATTTAAGCAACCTATCTAGGATATTTTGTTATGGCCACCTGTGCTAACTAAGATGATTATCAATTTGAAGATGACAGGATCTTATAATCAATTTTAGGTGCATGGGAAACACAGATTGAAGTAAAAAGTGATTCTGAAGTACTCAGCCTGAACAACTTAGAAATTGTTATTTAGAAAGAAAAAAGAACGTGGGAGAAGCAGGTTTGGGTAGGAAAATCAAGAATGGATGTATTAAATTTGAAACATTTAGTGGAGATGTCAAAAGTTTTATATATGAGAGTGGATCTCAGGTTCAAGGTGAAGGCTAGAGAAATATATGAGAACTTCACCAGTGAATAGATGAAATTTAAATCATTTATTGTATGAGCTCACCTGGAAAATAAATATGGCAAGATTAAATAGGGTCTAAGGCCTGAGCCCTGTATCGCTCAAGCATCTGGAGGTCAATATGACAAGCAGCAAAGGGGACTGCAAAGGTGTCATCAGGAAAGTAAGAAAAAAAATAAAAGAATGGTGTCCTATAAACTGAGTCATCACATTTTTAAAGGAAAGTGTGATCCACTTGGCAAATGTTGCTGAGAAGGTAAGTAAGCAAGATTCATATTGATTATTAAATTTGACACAGTAAGATCTTGGGGGGCTTCTTTAGTTTCAGAGGATGGTGGTAGGTGGAAAACTTAAAAAAACTAAAACCTCATCAGCATTTCCTTCAATTCAGGAAAAAATGAATGACAGATATAAGATTAACAAAAAATGGTGGGAGAAGTGCACTTTCATCTATATATGTATTAACAGCCAATTTTTAAAAAAGTAATCAAAATAGAAATTAGTTATAGAAAGGGCAAACGAGGTTGATTGGTGACAGGAAAAAGCTATTAGTTAACAGGATACTTTCAATAGGAGTCAAATTTAAGATACTTACAGATATAAGGATCTTGTGGTCAGGAGGTGAAAGGGTCTCACTTATATCTTTATACTAGAGGCCTGTTGCACGAAATTCATGCATGGATAGGTTCCCTAGGCCTGGCCAGCAATCAGGGCTGATCTGTGGGGCAACTGGCGGGGTGATTGGGGGGTCCCACGCTGGCACCTTCCTTGGCTGGCCTGAGCCCTGTGGGCTGGGGGCAGCTCCTGCATTAAGCGTCTGCCCCCTGGTGATCAATGCACGTCATCACGACTGGTTGTTCCACCACTTGTTCTGCCTTTTGGTTGATTTGCATATTAGGCTTTTATTATATTGTACTAGTGGCCTGGTGCATGAAATTCGTGCACATTAAAAGGGAATTAATTAGAGGAAATATTTTAATATTGCTATTTGCCCTTTCTCTATAATAGAAGTGTAAGAGATGAAAGAAAATTAGTAAAATGTATATGAAAATCTCTCTCCTGTCAGAGTCTGGGGCATGCCATGGGACTCAGAGTCAAGTCCCCACCCACCCACATGAGCCTTGAAAATGCGTGAGACCCAGACCTGGCCAGCCCCACCCCCTTCAAGCCCCGTAGGGGGGGTGCAGCTCAGGTCCCCTGGCCCATCGCTGGGTGGCGGGTGCAGCCTCAGGTCCCCCCGTGCAGCCTCAGGTCCTCCGGCCCAGCGCCGGGACAAGGGGCGCAACCTCAGGTCCCCTGGCCCAGCCTCAGGTCCCCTGGCCCATCGCTGGGTGGCGGGTGCAGCCTCAGGTCCCCCCGTGCAGCCTCAGGTCCTCCGGCCCTGGCACTAGGGTGCAAGGGCACGAGGGCATGAAGACCATTTGTATATTAGCTCTTTATTATATAGGATTGGAGTAAAAGTCCTAAATCCAGAGTTACTGAAAGAAGCTCCAGTAACCTGAGCTCTGCTGTGTGGGTCCCCTGATAGCAGGTGTGCTGCTCAGGGGTTGAAGGGCCCAGCCCAGGATGGGGCAATGGTATTGTTTCTTATGTAGTCTGGGCTAAGAGCAATCCTGGCTTCAAACACCTGTATTAACCTGAAACCAGTGTCCATATGGGTCGATTCCGCTTATATTTCCGGGAATAACAGGACCAGCAACTGCAAGTGAAATGTTATCCCAAAGAAACAAGCTGACTTCAGGACATGACTGTCCAGAGGTTGGGCCAAAGATGGCTAAAGTGAGGAAACAGAGGAGAGGATAAGCAGGTACTCTGTGACCAGAGTTCTCAACTCAAATACGAGCTTCTCCACTTTCTGCCATCTGACAGTGGTTGACCAGCCTCTCTGTGTTATGGTTACTACCCCTGTAAATGAGAAAGATAGTGATACATTCTTTGAGGGGTTTTGGGAGGATGGAATAAACTGGAACAAGAGACATTCTTAGATCAGTGTGGGGCATATTTACTATGTGCTAAATGTGTTCGATTTTTACAATCACACTGGAATAAATTATTGAATTTAAAGAACATGTTATGTCCCTGTAATTCAGTCGTGTTTGAAGAACCCACAGCCTACAGCCCCAGTGTGAAGCTGCATACAGTTGTAATTAGAAAAAAAGATATGAGGAATGTAAAAAAAAAAAAATCCAGAGTGGAGGGCAGAGAAGAGACTGTGTGTTCTAATGCATGCAGAAGACTGGTGAATTTCCATTGGCAACATGTGTGTCTGCATGTCAGTGAGAATGTATTCAGAAAGACACCTGTGGCTCAGAGTTGCCCCACGTCAGCTCTTACAGGCTGAAACCAGCCCATACTTGGGAGCTTGGAAATAAAACTGGAAAAATCCAAGCTAGTTTTCATAAGGCATTTTTGTATCTTTAAAAGAAATAGCTACAAAGTTTTTTTACTCAGAAGCAAATAACTTATGCTCTAAATGATAATGCAATTTTTAAATGTATAATGGTGAGTATGAGACAGACTTTATAACTTTTATTTTTTATCTGTGGCTAAATACTATAAAAGTGAAATAATTAAATTATGTCTTGTAGTTTTCTGAGGGGGAGAAAAATCTAAAATCATTTTTATTTTCCACATGTTTTTCTTTTAAAGCATACACAATAAATGAGTATTAGACATTCTTCACTTCCATTGTCTCAACTACTCAGGTTGAAAAACAACAGACCAGAGCTGTCTAGTGTGGTAACTACCAGCTCCAGGTGGCTACTGAATGCTTGATTTGTTTGACTAGTGAGGAGCTGTAATTTTAATTTATTAATTTTCATTTAAATAAAAATTCATATTTATTAAGTTATTAAAAACTTTGCAAATATTTGAACAAATATATAAATCTACATTTTCAACTATAATTTTATAAAATATAAATCCAGATCAAGTATTTTCAATGAAAATTTAGCATTCAAATTGAGCTGTTCTATAATTATAAAATACACAGTAGATTTCAAAAACTTAGTATAAAAAACAAAATATATATTATCTAATTAACATATTTTATATTGCTTTTATGCTGAAATTATATTTTGTATATATAGAACTAAATAAATTATATTACTAAAATTAATTTCACCTATTTTTTTTAACTTTCTTTTTAATGTGGATACTAGAAAGTTAAAACTTGTATTTGTAGCTTGTGTTATATTGGTATTGGACATTGTCCTTATCTTCAGGAAGGTACAAATTCCTCATATGATAAGAAATTGTAAATCTAAAACAAGGCTTATCTTTTAATATTAGTCCTTTGAGTAAAAAATAATTTGATACGCATATTTCAGAAACCCAATTCACACTATAGTTTATACTGGGAATTTAATTTGTTCTCCGACATTTTTTGAGAATTTACTAGTACATGAGTCTTATAAGATAATATGGTGGTAAACTTGCTTTGCTTTATTATTGTATCAATGAATGGCTCGTCTGTGACTATCCAAGACATGATTTAGTCATAGAAAGGGTTGGTACATAGTTTTCATGGATCATTTGAAAAATAATAGGTATTATGTAGTTGCTTTTGCTGAATGAGAGTTCTACTTTATATGCAGTATTTTTACAAAATTTGTAGACCTAATTCTAGTACCATATACATATGTACATAAAATGTACGTGCCATATTCATACATACATAATTTAAATTTCATGTAAAATATATTTTAGTTAATATATCAAAATTTTTTTTCTAACTAAGCCAAATGCCAAACTGACTTCAAAAACTTATGCAAACTGACTTCAAACTGACTAAGCATGTAATTTCCTAGTCTCTATTTATAGTTATGTGCACCCTATTGAATAATATACGGCCAACCCAAATTTTTGTATAAATAGGCATTTGTGTTCCTTTTAAAACTAACCACTAACTGCTGAATGGAAATTCAGTTATTATTAAGTGCATATCTGGAGTTTTGTTTACACTATATACATAGAAAAAAAGTTAACTAGTACATTATTTTGTTTTAGTTTTTATTATGGGAATTTTCAAACATACAGCAAAATATTTTAATAAAATGAATTCTCCTATTTCCATTATCAAGATTTATCACCTGTCAGTATTTGGAGATCTTATTTTATCTCTGCCCTTAAACATTTTCCAAAGCATCGTTTTATTCACTCATAAATGTCTTGATAAGAATATTTAAATTTTGTTTAACATAATTACCATGCCATTATAATACCTAACAAAATGTTACATAATAATATGGCCTGCATATGCAAGAATCATTTTAAAATTCATTTGTTAGAATCAAGATGCAAACAAGATTCATTTTATGCCTTTGAAGTTTATTCTCAGAATTAGCCACCTTCCACACTATACCCACAGAGGTACAGGAAACAAATCTGCCCTGTTCTTCAGCACATAAGTATGGTAGCTATGCATGGGCTAAATAGGATTTATCTCAAGAGTTGAGATTCTATATAAACACTGTAATTGGCTTCCCTACCTGGTGAAAGAAATAGACTTACAAGTCCAGGAAGCGCAGAGAACCCCAAACAAATCGAATCCAAAGAGGACCACACCAAGACACATCATAATTAAAATGCCAAGAGCAAAAGACAACGAGAGAATCTTAAAAGCAGCAAGAGAAAAACAGTCAGTTACCTACAAGGGAGTACCCATATGACTGTCAGCTGATTTCTCAACAGAAACTATGCTGGCCAGAAGGGAGTGGCAAGAAATATTCAAAGTGATGAAT
>NW_005370740.1:2043632-2050357 GCF_000412655.1 Myotis brandtii
GAACCAGGGGCATGGAAAGGGAGTGGACTGACAATTCTTGGGGGGGAAAGGGGTGTGGGGGTGCAGGAAGAGACTGGACAAAAATCGTACACCTATGGATGAGGACAGTGGGAGGGGTAAGGGCAGAGGGTGGGGTGGGAACTGGATGGAGGAGAGCTATGGGGGGAAAAAAGAGGAACAACTGTAATAATCTGAACAATAAAGATTTAAAAAAAACACTGTAATTGGTAAAGTTTTGTGGAATTAATAGTTAGCTTTGAAGCTGGTTAAAATAAAATTTATTTTACTTAACAGCGAATTAAGGATAGAAAATGAGAGACAAAAAATGCAAAGTGAAAACAGTGAGTTTAGTTTGAGAATTAAAAAAAATATTTCACCCAGCAGGGTGGCTCAATGGTTGAGCTCATCAACCTATGAACCAGGAGGTTCAATTCCTAGTCAGGGCATATGCCTGGATTGCAGGCCCAATTGCCACTAGGGGGCCTGTAGGAGGCAGCAGATCAATGAGTCTCTCTCATCATTGATGTTTCTATCTCTCTCTCCCTCTCCCTTCCTCTCTGAAATCAATAAAAATATATTTAAATAAATAAATAAATAAAATATTTATATGTATTTATGTATGAATACAGGGTGGGGCAAAATAGGTTTACAGTTGTGAGTATGCAAAACACAGTTTATTCTTTATTATTATTTATTAATTGTTGTGTTATTTTCCATATGAACAACTAAAAGTACTTTTGCCTCACCATATATATATATGCATGTATTTATTTATTTTGCTATAAATAGGAGGAGCCAAATGGAGTTTTAACTGGAAGACTAAACAGGTTTAAAGAAATGTTCCAAAATATATTTTTATTGATTTCAGAGAGGAAGGGAGAGGGAGAGAGAGATAGAAACATCAATGATGAGAGAAAATCATTGATTGGCTGCATCCTGCATGCCCCACACTGGGGATGGAGCCTGTAACCCGGGCATGTGCCCTGACCGGGAATCCCTGAACTGTGACATCCTGGTTCATAGGTTGATTCTCAACCACTGAGCCACATTAACTGGGAATTTTTAAAAATTGTATGCTGAGCCCTCACTGGGTTGCTCAATGGATAGAGCGTTGGCCCACGGACTGAAGGGTCTTGGGTTTGATTTCAGTCAGGGCATGTACCTTGGTTGTGGGCTAGATCCCCAGTAAGGGGTGTGTAGGAGGCAGCTAATCGATGTTTCTCTCTCATTGATGTTTCTAACTCTCTATCCCTCTTCTTTCCTCTCTGTAAAAAATCAATAAAATATATTTTAAAGAAAAATAATTTAAAAAATTGTATACTGAAGGGAATGAGCTAATAGATCAGCCCTGATGGTACAGGAAAGAGAGAGCTACATGTGCAAGCTGAGTTCTTCTATCACTCTAGATTTGTTATCTTCATCCACCACATATAACACCCTCCCCATCACATGAGGTAGATGTTCACCCACTGTGAGGGAAACTGTGAAAGACGTTTAGGATCCTCAAAGCTTGCCACCTTAATTTTTGTCATAGCTTGAGCTACCCAGGGAACCCAAAAGTGCCATAGTTGCAGAATCCTTGCTAGCTTTAGTTGTTGAGTTCCTCTCTAGACTACATGTTCCCTTCAGTTGAGCGAAGTATTATGTGTTTCTCTGTGCAAACTGTGCACATACACTGGCACCATGCCGCTTACACAGTAGTGATGCTAATATTTTCTGAGACTAGGTAACTCGAAGATATTGGAAGTTTAAAAATGACTTACGTTTTACCCCCCAAATAAAAAAAAAAAATTTATAAGCTTTTTCCTAAAGGCGAGAGCTGCAAAAGATTCAATGCATTTAGAAAATTAAATTGCTAATGATTTAAAGAAATTATTTGACTGCAAATAGAACCCACATACTCATTTCCTGGGACTTCAGGGAAAACCCCATATTTGGCCTTCAATGGACTCTCTTTCAAAATTCATTCTGGAGAATTGTATAAGCTATGAAAGACCCCATTAAAACAAGGCATGCCAGGAATTTTCCTCATGAAAGATACTATTTTTCAGGAAAGCTTCCCTGTATCTTTCTCTTCTTGCTTCACTCAATATTTCTGTTTCCTTCTAAACTCAGGAGTCTTGTTTTACATTTCATCTCCTAAAAATCTTTCACAGTTTCCCTCTCCACCCCATTTTCTCTATTCTCTTTAGTTTTAAACAAGTCATAAATTGAAGAACTTGTCATATTTTGTATATTGCATCTTCCTATAATCTACAGAAAGAGGATCATTGCAGAAAACAGAGTCCTGGATGCCCTTTCTCTGAAAGCTAGCTAATCCCAGTTAATCTGCATCTGATGAAAGATGGCTGTCTGCACATTAAAAGGAAGTTTGCCAAACCTAATCTAAGGATCAAAGGTTTTAAGAATCAGAGCTACAATGAAAGACAATGACAGAGTTATTAAACATGACTACATTTCATCATAAAAGATTAATTATTTACTGTAGAATTAAAGGGCTAAAATGAAATTAAAATCCATCAATCATTTTCATTTAACCAAGAAAAAAATTAGACTGTCATAGTGATAAAGAAAACTTGGTCCTTTCTTCAGATTTCTTTTTGTCTTTGGATTATAATTATTGGTGATAATTGCATCCTTGCAGCACAGACATTAGTCAAAATCATAAATATTTTGTTATATGAAGCTATTGTCATTAGATGATTTTCTGGAGTTCAAATACTATCAAAATATGGATTGGGTAATATTTTATACTTACATATTATGATATAATATTAATACACTTACAACTTTGAAAAACTTGAACTGTTTAATTTTGTACACATATACATATTATTTCTTGTATAAATTGCTAGCCAGAATATATTTTCTCAAAATCTACAGCTAATAATTTATATTATGGAACTATACAGAAAGAGTAAAATGCATGTCATTAGAAATTAAATTCCTCAAGATGTATTATTAAAATTAAGATCTGAAACGTTTACAATAAAGTTTGCTCAAAAAAGAATACTTTCGTTTTTATGTAATGTATAATATAGGTTCTCCTGATTACCACTTTGTACATTTTCTTTTGAGATTACTTACATTTATGTATAATTTACCTACAATATAATACAGCCACTTTTAGTCAGTTTTGAAAAATGTGTATACACATGTATCTATCATCCCAATCAAGGTATAGAACATTTCCATCACTGCTAAAAGATTCTTCATATCTTCAATAGTGAGACAATAACTAATCTATTTTTCATCACCATAAATTAAATGTTTTCCTAGGGTTTCATATAAATGAAGTTGCATAGGATATATGACACTCTTTTCTATCTAACCTTGTTTGCTCAGCATGTTTTTGACATCCATGATGTTAAGTGGATCAGTAGATTATTCCTTTTACTTTAAAAAATATGTTTTTATTGATTTTTTAGAGAGAGAGGAAGGGAGAGGGAGAGACATAAAAATATCAATGAGAAACATCTCTCGCCTGCCTCCCACATGCCCCTGACTGGGGGTTGAGCCCACAACCCAAGTATATGCCCTGACCAGGAAACATACCACTTGGTACATGGGACTATGTTCAACCCACTGAACATAGTGGGTTGTGTGCTCACTATGTACGTGCCATGTTCATACATACATAATTTAAATTTCATGTAAAATATCATGCTAAATAGGATTTATCTCAAGAGTTGAGATTCTATATAAACACTGTAATTGGTTTCCCTACCTGGTGAAAGAAATAGACTTACAAGTCCATGAAGCGCATGTAAAGCCACCCTTTACATTGCATACATATGACACAACTTATCCATTCTGTGGCTAATGGGTATTTCCTTGTTTCCAGTTTAGGGCTATTATTCATAGAGCTTCTGTGAACATTCTTTTAGAAGTCTTTATATATATAGTTATTTCTCTTAGGTAGATACTTGAGTGTGGGATTATTGTTCCATATGGCAAGTGTACATTTAACTTTATAGAACTTCAAAAAAGCAATTTAAAATCATTGTCCCCCTTTATATTCCCAGCACAGTAGGTGAGGAGAGCTTCAGCTGTTCTACATCCTCATCAACATTTGGTATTTATGATCTTTTGTATTTTAACTATTCTAGTGGTCCCTGAACACCGCATCAAGATGTAGTGATACATCACTGTAGTTTTAAATTGTAATTCCCTGTGTAAAATAATTTTGAGCATTTTTTCATGTACATAGGTAATTTGCCTGTCTTTTTCTAGAAGGGTCTGTTCAAACTTTTTTGCCATCTTATTATTTATGTTACTTATTCTATATAAAAGTCTTTTGTTAAATATTTGAATTAGATTATTTTCTCCCTGCCATTGTTTTTTCTTTTATTTTCATAATTGTCTCTTTGAGAAGAAAAAGGTTTTTATTTAAATGGAATCTACTCTAAACATTGTTTTTGTTATGGTTTGTTCCTTTTGTGCTCTAAGAAATTTTGCCAATATAATTCAAATATTTTCTTAACTTATTTGCTAGAATTTTCATAGTTTTGTCTTTTGCCTGTGATATTTTCTAGCTTACTTTAATTTATGCTATAATTTAATGATTAAGGATTTTTTTCTATGTGGATATACAGTTGTTTTATCATTATTTGCTGAAAAGACTATCCTTTACTCTATTGTATTACATTGATAAAGTTTATTCCACATGAGTTGATCTATATCTGGACTCTGTTTTCTGTTCCTGTATCTTATACAAATATCATTATGGCAAAATGTTGTAGCTATATAACACATCTTGAAATTAGGTAGTCTAAGTCCTATAATTTTCTTACTTTTAAAAAAGATTGTTTTGGCTATTCTATGTTCTTTTAATTTTTATAACCTCTTTACAATTAGTTTGTCAATTTAATTAAAAAAACTTGCTGACATTTTTATTGGGATAGCATAGAATTCATAATTCAGTGGTTCTCAAACAGTGGTTCCTGGACATAGCCTTAAAATCACTGAAAAATTGTTAAAAAATAAATTCTCAATCCCCACCCCATATCTACTGAATCAAATCTGGAGGTGACACTTTTTCTTTGCACTATTGTTATACACTTTACTTCCACAGATAATATTAATCACAGAGAGCAATTGCTATTTCTCCTTTAAATAGTGGATTATCTTTTTATAAGATTTAAAGAACAGAAAACAAAGTCTTGCATATTTTCTTATGTATATTCCATTTCTGATTTACTTTATTCCCTTGTATAAATTTGAGGCTTAATTTTCAGTAAGCCTGAAGAAGATCTTTAAACATCTCTCATGGTGCAGATCTGCTGGTGACAAATTCACTCAGATTTTGTCAGAAAATCTCTTTATTTTTACTGTTTTACAAAAGAATTTTATGTTTAACTTTATTGGTTGACAGTTCTGTTGTTATTTTTATTTTGAGATTAAAAATGTTGCTCAGTTCTTCTACCATCACATGGTTTCTCATGGTGTTAGCAGTCGTTCTTTGTTTTCCTGTATGAAGTGAGCCTTTTTGCATGAAATAGGCTGCTTTTATGATGTTCACCTTATTATTAGTTTTTAGCATATTTGTTCCAATGTCTCCTTATGCTGTGTGTTTATCTTGCTTGGTGTATTTTGAGCTTCTTGGTTCTGTAGGATTATATTTTTATTCATTTTATAACATGCTTGATCCTTATTTCTTCAGCTATTTGGTCTGCCCCCTTATTTTGGTCCCCTGTTACACGTTTGACTGACTGATATTCTCCCACAGGTCACTAAGTGGCTATTCATTTTTAAAGTTTTATTCTCTCTGTTCTTCAGTTTGCATTTATTACTGTAGATTATTGCTTTTTTTTTCTTTTTCTTTTCTTTTTCTTTTTCTTCTTCTTTTTTTTTTTTTTTTTTACCTCTGCAATGTTTAATTTACAATGCTAATTTCTGGATTTTGTTGTTAATTTATTTGTGGATTAGTTTTTTTTTTCTCTTGCTCCATGTTTTTGTTTTTATATTCTTTTTGTAAGATCTAAGTAACCACATTCAGAATCAGAAGGGTCACCTGTGTAAGCTTGGTAGCTTCTCACTTTATGGTTCTCTGGTATTTGTTTTTTGCCTGGACTCATGGGATCCTACCTTAGGAGGGTGTAGATAAACACTTAACCAAATGCCCCAAGGACCCTTATTCAGGTTCCTAGAACACATTCTTTGTTGCTCCCTTCCCTCCAGTTCCTTGCCTGACACACCTGAGCTGCTTCAAGCTCGCTAAGCTATAACCTTTGCCTCAGCTCAGTAGGACCATTGTGTTCTGCTGGCTTATGCTCTTCAAATTACAATTTAGGGGTGACTTGGGTTTATCTCCTTTAATTCTATTTTTTAGGTATTATTGTTCTGCACTGCTTGTTTTCCTTATATTTTCCTGCTGAATAGTAAACCAGTTCTAGTCAAAGGAGGAACTATATAGTACATTTATCTGTAATCATTTGAAATACATTAGGAAAGCTGGTGAATATGTTTTCAAACATAAGTACTTTATGTGAATATATTTGCTTTGTAAGTTTAAATTTTTCTAATTTTGGTGTCTTATAGAATACTAGAGGCCTGGTGCACAAAAATTTGTGCACTCGGGGAGGAAGGTGGGTCCCTCAGCCCGGCCTGTGCCCTCTCACAGTCTGGGACCCCTCGGGAGATAACGACCTGCTGGCTTAGGCCTGCTCCTGGGTGGCAGAGGGCAGGCCCAATCCCTAGGTGCAGCCCCTGGTCGGGCTCAGAGC
>NW_005370740.1:2051761-2070931 GCF_000412655.1 Myotis brandtii
AAGCAAGCCTCCCTGTTCGCTTCAGTGCATGGCTGCCGGCCGCCATCTTGGCTGACAGTTAATTTGCATAAGGATATGCTGATTAGCCAATGGGAAGGGTAGTGGTCGTACGCTAATTACCATGTTTCTCTTTTATTAGTGTAGATTTGACTTGTCATACCAAAAAGTTTTACTTATAAAATAACTTGTTTAGTCATTGGTACCCAAGATGTTAATATATAACTGGTTCTCAACTAATTGTGGTTTATCCACTTTTGGAGACATTTTTATAGCAATGATTATGGGGGATTGGATGATGTTGACATCTAGCGAGTTGAGACCAGAGATGCTAAATGCCTGGATGGCACTTAGAACAGAGAATTACCAAGTTCAAAACATCAATAATTCTGAGGTTGAGAAGCCTTGATAAAGACCATTATCATGTCAAATTTAACTTAGTCTTAATTTTTTTCAAACACATTTTTTTTCTTTCCATCCTTGTTAGAATATTAACTATAGTGGCAAAATATAATTTAAATTTTAATTAATTGAAATTAGATAATATTTCATTTCCTCTCAGTATAGTTCAATAACTGAATTTGATGGAAGATTTTAATTATCTAATTTTTTCATGAATATTATTTATGAATAAATGAATAATTTCTATGTGCATAGCAGCCCTGATTGCATATAGAATCATATATAATTATGTTCATTATAAAACATTTTATACTTTCTTAATTTTTCATTTTAAACACATTTGGGAGTGAGTTGTAAAAATGGATGGTGTGGCTGCAAAGATGGTGACAGTGACTCCTACACATGAGGCAAATGGGAAAATACCTACATTAAATTGTGAAGGAAAAGCTGATAGACACTCTCACCATAAACCCACACTCCCAGCTCAGTGCCATGCAATTGAGAGGGTATCCACAATTCCAAGCTTTTCCTTGAGGAGCAAAGAGCTTGACCTTCATATCTGGTGAATCAACTTTCAACTTCCACCCAAGTGATGAGCTCCCCAAAACACCTAACTCTGAAGACTAATAGTATTTGTATACACAAGTCCCACAAGATTATAGCAAACCAAGTAATAATTCTTTACAGGTGCATATACATTAAACTCAGCTATTACCCAGAGTTCAGTGAAGCAGCAGCCGGCAGAAATGCCCATCTTTCAGTCTTTCTCTGAATAGTGTCTATTTTCATACTTTAAAATCTCAGGCTACTAAATGAACATGCATCTAAGAGCTAACTGCACTCTTCCCTGAAGACCAGGGAAGCCATCAGACGGTTCTTCCTAGCCTGCTCCAAATTCTCAGTATGTCCCACAAAGAAGCCTCTACACATATCTGGTATGCTTGCCTTTGTCCCTGCAGTTTGAGGGACAGGTTCTTAGATCACCTGACTCTGATATCCAACAGAGATTCCATTCAAGAGTCCCACAGGAACATAGCAAAGAAATACTTTTTTTTTTAAAATCCTCACCCGAGAATATCCTTTTCATTGATTTTTTTTAGACGGAGGAAGGCAGAGAGAGAGAGGGAGACAGACATTGATGTGAGAAAGAAATATCAATCAGTTGCCTTTTATATGTGCTCCGAACAGTGATCCAACCCACAACCTGGGTATGTGTCCTGATTTGGAATTGAACCTACTACCTTTCAGTGTATGGGCTGACACTGCAACCAACTGAGCCATGCTGGCCAGGGCAGAAATACTTTTTAATGGGCTCACGTAACACCCCTTCATAACTATATACCCAGGGCCAGCACAATGAGAACAAGCAAAAATGCCCACCTCCTAGTTCTTCCCAATAAGAGTTCTAACTACATACTTTCCCAGCTGCCACATAATGATCCAGCCTGCAATTAGGTGCTGACTTTGATCCTCCCCTGTAGAACACTGACAGATTTGGGAACATCATCAATTCCTGGGAGCCACTAAGAACAAAGAAAGCAGCTGGAACAATCAGAAAAGTTTGAGAGACAGCCAGGAGCACGGGCTGGGCTGATTGACAAGGTCCATCTTCTACTAGAGCCACCTGGTTGTTTTATCTAATGTGCAGAAAACAACACAAAGAATTAAGAAAAATAATGAAAAAAGGAATCTGCCTCCCCCCCCACCCCACGCCAAAGAACAAGAAAAACTCTTGAATCAGATCTTACTTAAATTAAGATAAGTGATTTGTCAAATAGAAAAATGCAAAATAATAGTCATAAAAATGCTCACTGAGGCCAGGAGAGCAGTGCCTAAAGAGTCAGAATTTTAACCAACAGATAGAAAATACAAAAATGTACCAAAATTACATAACTGAAGAATAGAATAAATGAGCAGAGACTTTAATAAGGAGGTTCAGACACAGGCTAGATCAAGGAGAAGAAAGCATCAACTAATTTAAAGACAAGGCAATGAAATTTATCCAATCAGAGCAGCAAAAAGAAAAAAATAACATTTAAAAAGAATAAAGATAGCTTAAGAGACTTATGTAACACTATTAAGCAAGACAATATTTCCATTATAGGAGTCCTATAAAGAGAAGAGAGAAAAGTGGCCGAAAACTTTCCTAAACAGGGAAAAGGAAAAGACATCCAGATCTAGGAAGCAGAAAGATACTAAAGAATATGAATCCAATGATACCCACACTGAAATACATTATTCTTTTAAAAAATATATTTTTTTTGATTTCATAGAAGGGAGAGGAAGAGTGTTAGAAACATCAATGATGAGAGAGAATCATTGATCGGCTGCCTCCTGCATGTCCCACACTGGGGATCAAGCCTGCAACCCAGGCATGAGCCCTGACCAGGAATCGAACTATGACCTCATGGTTCATAGGTTGATGCTCAACCACTGAGCCACACCAGCTGGGCTGAAATACATTATTATTAAATTGTTAATATGTTTAAGCATTTCAGCCAAACTGCTACTCTTGCAGGTCGACTATAACTCTGATTTTCAAAAAATATAAATTCAGCTAAAATTAACTTAATGACAAGGACAATTGTGATTGAGTTTTTCAGTCATATCATTGATTTATTCAGCAAACACTGAGTACATGCTGAGTACTGTGCTATAGGACCTAGGAATAGAAGAGTGGACCAAGTCTCTAACTTTTTATAAGCAATTTAGAAAATAAAAAAATTTATACATAGCATTATACCAGGAAGGGATAGATAAGTTTTATGAAAAAAATAGAAGGGTAAGCAGATTTTAAAATTACCTTGGGTGATCAGAGAAGGACTCTCTCATACATTGAAAAGAAGCTTAAGGACAAGAATGTCGCCAAGCCTCAGAAATAAACTGGACTTTTGATCTCCACACAATTAGAACTTGTTGTCCTGTCTAGGCTTCTCTCTTCATATCTGCTTCATTCTTTTCTCTCTGCTTACTACTTCTGCTTCTCTAAAATATAGGGCTAAAAATGGGACATAGGGTATATTTCCACATTTTATATCTTATAATTTCAGCTACCAGGGAAGATCACCCTGTTGTTTTTATCTGACCTCCTTGATTATATAGTCTGATATTGAACAGTTCTAGATTTAAATCTGAAACTTCTGTGCCCTCCAGATATGATGTCTGTTTGCTCAATTAAGATAGGTAGATCAGTTCCTGAACTCCACTCACTACTCTAGGAAGCAATCACATGGCCATTTTTTACTTGTTTTCCCTCTTACACCATGCTATTCTAAGTGCTTTTCATTAATAATCTCATTTAACACTTAGATATGTTTTGTGTAAAATGTGTCAGCTTTTTAGGACTTTGTCCACCTGTGATTGAGTCTTGCAGCTGCTTTAGTTTGACTTAAAATAATGACATTATAATTTTCCAATTGAAACTCAAAATATTGATATGGAGTTTACCTACTTGGATGCAAAGTAGTACAGTATAGTTGTCACAAACACAGATGCTGGAGCTGGGCCAAATTTCCTGTCACCAATTACTGTCTACACAGCTTGGGCAAGTAACCTCTAAGTCTCTCACTCCTACTAAGTGAGAATGGCAGAGTGTCTGCCCATGTATTCAATTAGTGAGGATGAGTATGGCACATATCACATTTTCTGGTTAATTTCAAGGGCTATAAAGTTGCATGTATTACCATTAGAAGAGTCTCCCTGTTAATGCTTATCTGTGTCAAGCTCAAGCTAGTAACTGCTCTGGCCACCACCCATCAGCAGTTCACTGATATTACATTCAAAATTATAATTGAACTAGAGGCCCAGTGCATGAAATTCATGCATGGGTAGGGTCCCTAGACGCTGCCAGCCAGGGCACCTGCCTTCCCTGGGCTGCCTGCTGCTTGCCACCTGCCACTGTTGCCACCAGCCCCTCCTCCTGGTTGAACTCCTGGTTGAGGGGAGAATTTGCATATTAGGCTTTTATTATATAGGATGAATTACAATTTGTCACTTGTAAAGGAGAGATGTTAGGCATTTAAAGTTAAGACGGAAAAAAACAACAATATCATCTTCTGTTCAGCTTGGAGATGCAAGGACTCACACAAAGCCAAAATTCCCCCAAGCTTTCAAAATTTGCCTATGGTTGCCGTAAGTGAACATTTGCTAATGTAATGTCTCTCTTGTCAAGTTTGCCATTTCTTCCCACTGACATCAAAGTTAAGGAAAGCTAGATTTAAAGGAAGTTTTAAAGATGAAAATGAAAAAAAAAACACAACAACAATAATGCAAGGGCTCAAAAGCCTCATTGAGAACTAGTGCTGGATGCCAGTTATAAGTGTTCTTAAAGAAATACACTGCTGTCAGGGAGATGATGGAAGCAAACAGACCAAGAGAAACAAAGGTCTCCAAAGTTTTGACATTTCATACAACAGACTCACAACATAAAATGAGCAGCATCAACCTAGTTCCTTGGGTGCAGAGGTACATGCCTCAAACACCCGCTGAGGTGCCACATGCATGAGTACCGCTGCCACCTCCCAGTTCTTCTTATACACTTTCAGTTCATGGTGGAGTTCCCATGTGTCCTCTCTGATTTTTCTTTTTGATATAAAGCCTCTCTGAAGAGCAAGTCAACTTAGAAATGTGGATTGGATTGACTCTAGGTGTTTTATATTGATAATTTAGGCACATAAATTTCCATGTAAGGATTGCTTTTGCTGCATCCCATAAATCATATGTTTTTATTTTCTATCAGTTTGGAATCTTTAAATTTCTCTATGCTCTCTTCTTTGAACATACTTTATTTGGAAGTATAGTCTTTAATTTTCAAATACATAGAGATTTTTATAGATATTTATATCCGCTGATTTTAAAATTAATTCTCACAGAAGTAAGAGAATATACTCTGCAAGGTTTCAATTTTTTCAGTTATTGAGTTCTTATTATAGCCCTGCATATGATTGATCTTAGTAAATACTTATTTGGCACAGGAAATGAATGTGTGTTCTGCAGTTATCCTATCTAATAAAAGCCTAATATGCTAAGTGTCTGGTCAACTGGTCAGCTGTTCAACCAATCAAAGTGTAATATGCCAATGATATGCTAAGGCCTCTCAACCGCTCACTATGGCATGCACTAACCACTAGGGGCAGACAGTCAACTGGTCAACCAGTCGCTATGAGGTGCATTGACTACCAGGGGGCAGACGCTCTGACCGGTAGGTTAGCTTGTTGCTGGGGTCTGGCCAATTGGGACTGAATGAGATGGGCTGGACATGCCCTGGAGCCCTCCCTGGCTGTCCAACCTCCTGCATCTCTCCCGGGACCTGATTGTGCACCAGTGGGCTCCCTCAGCCTGGCCTGAGCCCTCTCGCAATCTGGGACCACTCAGGGAATGTTGGAGAGCTGGTTTTGGCCTGATCTCACAGGCCCGGCCAAGGGACCCTACTGGTGCACGGATTCATGCACCGGGCCTCTAGTTGGATATAATGTTCTGCAAATGACAATAAGATCAATTTGGAATATTGTGCTGTCCAGATTCTTTATCATTCTTCTTATTTATTTAATTGTTTATCATTGCATCTCTTATTTCAAAATGAGTAAATTGTATATAATGCTTGTTTTGTACCATAAGCTATAACTAATCATAGCACATTCCAAATTAGAAAGCTGCTGCCTTTACTTTATTGCCAAATACATCCAAAATGCTGAGAGATTTTCACTTTTTTTCATGCAAAAAGGATAACTTTCTGGATAAAATAACTTTCCTAATGAACAGCCTTTCTTAATGGATGTTGTTATGGATTTAAGGTATGTATCCCTACAAAAGTCATGTGTTGAAGCCCTAAAACCCTCAGTGGGCTGTGTTTGGAGTAAGAAAGTTATTATGTTAAATGAGGTTAGAAGGGTGGGGCCCTGATCTGAATGTATTAGTGTCTCTATAAGAAAGAGATAGCAAAGAGTTCACTCTCCCCTGTCTCTGCATGTAATAAGGAAAGGCCATGTGAACACACAGTAAGAAGGTGGCCATTTGCAACCCAAAGGAAATCCCCACCAGATACCAACCTGGTTGGAAACTTGATCCTGGACTTCCAATAAACAGAACTGTGAGAAAATAATATTTTGTTGTTTAAGACATCCATCTATAGCATTTTGTTATGATAGCTCAAATAAACTAATGCAAATGTTTAATGTACTTATTCTTGTTTCATCCCTATGTTATAAGGCTAACATGAGAGAGAGAGAGAGAGAAATGGCTGTGAATAAAGGATGAAAGAAGATGAAGAGAATAGCCAAAGAACATGTATGCATAGTCCATGAACACAGACAACAATATGGTTAGAGTCAGAGGGGGGAGAGGGCAGGGTCTGGGTGGAGGGGGACAAAAGAGGAGATGAGGGACATCTGTAATAATCTCAACAATAAAAATAGCCTGGCCACCATGGCTCAATGGTTGAGCATCGACCTATGAACTAAGAGGTCATGGTTTGATTCCTGGTCAGGGCACATGACCGGGTTTTGGGCTCGATTCTCAGTGCGGGGCGTGCAGGAGCAGCCAATCAATGATACTCTCTTATCATTGATGTTTTTATCTCTCTCTCCCTCTCCTCTCTGAAATAAATAAAAAAAATATTTTTTAAGAAATTAAAAAAATTATAAAACTCTTCCCATGGAATAGAATAGTATGATATTAAATACATTCTTTGAAAATTTTTCCAGATTCCAGAATAAATGATTACAAGTAGTGACAAGGTCTTTCTGTACAAAGTCTTAGTATTCGTCAGTGTCTAGTCAGGAAGGGAGAGGAAATGCTTGACATTTCAAAAGAGGGTGCTTAACACGGAGAACTGGCAATAAAGTTATTGGAAAAGCCTAAAGGACAACAAGGGCAGTAAGAAGCCACCACTAGTCCAAGAACTGGAGGAGTGTGTCATTATCAGAACCAGTCCTTCCTGGCAGTAGTAGGACTACAGAGGAAACACACTTGCTGGAGATGGACAGAGCAGGAGCAAGGGGCCTACTCCCTGGCATCTTCCTTTTTCCCAACCTTCAGTTCTACACTAGTGCCTTCAATTTCACAAACCAGGTGGACATAAAGGCAAAGAGCAGAGAAAAACACATTTGAAGAGTTAATAATGCTGAATACAGAGCATAACAAAGAAAAAGATGGGGGTGGATCTGAGAGCAGACAGAATGACTAGCACAACCTAAAAATTAGCATCATTCTTAATCAATGAATATAATGTCACATGTCTAAGGCAACATGTCACGCTGAGTGTGTATAATGGTGGCATGTGGTGAAGCCTTGGAAGTCTGTGGAAGCCACTGACACAATATTCCTTTTAAGCTTAGAGACAGATGTTTGGATTCATAAACTATTATGACACCAAATTAAAGATGAGAAATTGCTCAGAAGCTAAGTCTCATATATTTGCTGTTAGTTCACTTTTATTCAGCCTGACTTCCAAAATCAAAGCACTTGACAACAATGAAAGATAATAATAAAAAATTTTAATGTTATTTTAATATTAAAATGATCATATTAAAAAATTAAAATGACTTTTAATGACAGACCATCAAACTAAGAAGACATTTTCTTCCTCCCAGGATGTAATCCTCACCCCCACTCTGCACTCTCCAGTGAAGCCCCAGAAGGGAAATATTAAACATATTGTCTGGCCTCAGTGAATTTACTAACATGTTTGGTGGGGAGGGGATTGGTAATACAAATGTTTTTAAAACATGAATATAAAAATGCAAAACAAATATTAAACTACTTAGATAACTTACATTTATCCATTGCCTACTAACAACCCCACTGTGCTAGATAAGTCATTTGTCTAGTCAACAAATATTTCTTGATTACCTAATTTGCCAGGCCTGGTAATAAATGGTATGTGTTAATGCACTAAAGAGAAAGATCTGCTCTATTTAGACTCTAAGCTCACTGAAAATAGTTCTGCTTATTTATCTTTTAAATTCCCAGCAAAAACAAAAACAAACTTAACAATGAGCAAAATTAAATTTTTAAAAAATTCTACAAAACAATCTGGAAAATGTGAGATGTGTTTGAAGTCACCCAGTTGCCTTATTGCAGTAACTAGAGGCTCGATGCATGAAATTTGTGCAAGAGTAGTCCTTCCTTCCCCTGGCTGCTGGCACTGTCTTCCCTCTGGCACCTGGGACCTGGGCTTCCCTTGTACCCGGCTTCTTCCAGAAGGACATCCAGTCTAATTAGCATATTATGCTTTTATTATTATAGATGACACACCCACGCAGGCAGACTCGGGCATGGCACATTGTCCACTTTTCTTGATATATCTAAATTTATATAGGAGATACCTTTGCTCACACCCAAACATTACCCCAAGGACACATCACATAAGCTTCTCTATACAGAGCAGAATGTATTTCTTCACTCCTGTACTTGGATACTGAGGCATCAAGTGTGCACACATCTTTATGTCTTAGAGATCCTTTATTTAGGATTGAACATTTCACTGAGACCACTTCCTTGACAGCTCTTTCAGAAAACAAAACAGACCATCCTTCTCTGGAAACAGAGCAAGTGAGGTATGAGAGCACTAGCTGACACACTCTGGAGGGTCAGTCCCACTTTGGTCTTGTTTTTTTTTTTTTTTAATTTATCTTCATTGTTGAAAGTATTACAGATGCCCCCTTTTCCCCATATTGACACACAGCCTCACACTTCCTTCCCCCGCACTGGCCTTCACTGCACTGTCTGTGTCTATGGGTTATGTATATATGCATATAAGTTATTTGGTTAATAATCAGTCACATATGCATCTCTCAGCCTTTAAATAGCAAGATGAGGTAGAGAGGACTCCATGGGGTTGTGTCTAGATGTTTTTCTTACTGCTTTGTTCCTGTCTACAGAAAGTCCCTAGATGCTAAATGAGCCCTGCCCTGGGTGGTCTCTGCCTCGTGCCACCCAGAGGATGGCTGGACTTCTTTCTGTTTCCATGGAAAGATCAATCATTCGGAAGAACTGGTGATCTGCTTTTTTGCTGCAGCAGCCTTTCTGAATAAGCCTTCATCCTTTGGAGTGGCATAGCAGGCACAACTTTCTCTGTTATGGATCTTTTTAAAAAGCCACAGTAGAAGTAAAACTAGAGACGAATTTGAAAATTCATTTTGATTATTTCAAGTGACATCTAATTGTTAGGCAACTCAAACAAGACAATGTTTATATTACTTAATGGTAGAAATGAAAATGGGTTTTTAAACACTTAAGTAAAGAGAAGATGCTTTCATTTATATAATAAAAATGTGTCTATAAAACTCTTAATAGGGATGATGGGAGAAATGACTAATATACATATATGTATGTGTGTTTGAACATATCCATGCATTCATGAACGTGTGTATAGATATTTGTACTTTAACTTCTTTTTTTCTGTTTGTCTTGTTTTCAGTTAAAGCCACTAGTATTATCTGGTGGTGTATACACTACACAGGGAACGTGAGATGGCACAGTACTCACTGTTAGACAGACTACTAGCAATCTGAAAGAGAAAGAAAATTTCTGTTTGAACTGCAGAGTGTTCCATGCAGGCTTGGCAGTTGTACACTCACTGGAATAAATCACTGGTACCTAGCTACATTGTTATTGTGGGATCAGGCAAAAATATTTGGCAGACATTTCAAAGTAAATGCTTCAATTGAATGACGGCAACTAAAGAGGAAAATGCCAAGACTAAAGCAAGTGAATACTTTGCTATGAAAGAGTGTTTTTCTAATGGAATATTTAATAAAATGAATTACAGTCATACTTTAATTTCATTAGAATGGTAGTAACTTTCTTTAGGAAACTAAGAGGAAAGGTCAATTTTAACATGAAATATTTTTTCATTAAGACGTTACCTTTAAAAATAACAAATGCAAACATTTGGAAAAGTGGCAAAATATAATGAGAGAAGGTTGTCAGTTCAGTCCAGTCATGATAAATACCCATTTCTACTTTGGAATCCCTCCCTGGAAATCTAAATGGATTTTCCTCACAGCAAGAATGTGGTATGAGTTTGAATATAGAAAAAACAGATTTATTATTATTATTATTATTATTATTATTATTATTGAAGCATGTTGCCTTACCAGAGCTTAGGTGGGTCCAAATTTCCATTATAAGTCAATGTTTTCATAAGGACTTTATAACTTGGACATGACAATTGGCTGTAACCTTTAACTTGGTGAATAACATCTCAGCCTGGGGCAGGCATTTTCCCTCCTTTTAATAATGCCAAAGGCAAACATCAGGCGAGACAGTTGCTTTTTTTCCCTCCCTTCAGTTTTGAAGTAAAATTTAGGAAGATATATATCAATGTCAAATAAAGATAAACTTGCATTTTTTTGCTTTTCATTTTCAGTTTGTACCTAAAAAGAGCTAGTAATTGAACAATTATAGTATTTTTTGAATTTCAGGGAAAATAGAAGATTAAATTCTCCAAATGATTAATGTGTATGTGACACATTATCTTCATCACAATTTGATTTTTATTTTGATCTCTATGATAATTATTCCACATAAAATACCTTGCCTGTTTGTACCATCTCTTTTGGGAATGCAAAATCAAGTGGATTAAAATATATAAAAAGTGCCTAAAATGTCAAAATAATTCCTTAATTTAAATACTTCAATGGGATCATTCACTACTATGTTATCTTCTCAAAATAGAAAATTTGTGTCAGTTTTGAACTGAAGTACTTCCCCTCCCATATTTGCATATTTAAAATAAATTCATGTTTTAACTTTGAGGGAACCGAATTGTTTTGAATGTGTTTTGTTTGAATGTGGTGATTTTATCATTGCTTACCATCCTCCCAAGCAAGGGGAGGCACTGAGGGTCAGGGCTGGCAGTGGGTATGACCTGCACGTGGAGAGCAGTGATAAGTGGGAGTGTCCAGCTCACCCTCCTAGCTCCTCACCTGAACTCACATTTCTATGGCCCCTGTTTGGGTTGAGTTCTCTTGACACTAACCCACGATATGTCTCTCTCTGATGACTTACCTTGAGTATGATTCTAGAGCTGGACCCCAGTATTTGGGTCTCAGCCACAACTCATTTTCTTATTTTTAATCCTCACCTGAGGATATGTTCTCATTGATTTGAGAGAGAGAGAGAAAATTGATGGGAGAGAGAAACATCAATTGATTGCCTTCCGAATGTGCCCCGACTGGGGATCCAGACCAGCAAACTAGGTATGTGCCCTGTCTGGGAATGGAACCACGACGTTTTGGGTGTACTGGACAATGCTCCAACCAACTAAGTCACCTAGCCAGGGCCATAATTCATTTTCTTGCTTCAAATAAGGAACCTAGCATCCCAGGCAAGAAGCTTACCAGTTTTGCTGCCAGAGCCAGGTGCAAGAGAAACCCTGATTTTATGCCTTGGCTAAAATCTTTCATCAGTAGGTTTATTGTGTCTTGTGTTTTTTGGATTTTTTTAAAAAGTATTTTTAATTGATTTCAGAGAGAGAGAGAAACATTAATGATGAGAGAGAATCACTGATCCGCTGCCTCCTGCACACCCCACACTGGGGATCCAGCCTGCATCCCGGACATGTGCCCTGACCAGGAATTGAACCGTGACCTCCTGGTTCATAGGTCGATGCTCAACCATTGAGCCATGCTGGCCGGCAATTGTGTCTTGTTTTGTTTTTTAATCTTGTGTGGTTAATGAGCCCATTAGATAATTTTAAGAGAGCTAAGAACTCCTTTCCAGAAAAATGTATATTTGGAGAAAGTTATCCCTACAGCTTCAGGGGATCCATGGATATTCCAAAGGCTATCTAAAACTATTAAATTCATGTGCTCTACCACAAAATTCTGTCTTATATACTATCTAACAATCACAATACTATATCATAGGTGATTTCTCATATCTTCTCTTTTCCAACTTTATTTTTTAAATTTCTTTATTGATTAAGGTATTATATATATATGTCCGTATCCCCCCAATCCGCCCAAGGAGCAACCACAGCCCGAGGAGCCACTGCCACCCAGGGAGCAGCCACTGAACGACTCAACAACTAGATATGTCAGTGAGATCAAACATGGGTAGACAAAGAAACCCCCAAAGGAAAGAGAAGGAGGACTCGCCAGAAAAGCAGCTAAGTGAGACAGAGGCATGCAACATGACGGAAAAAGAATTCAGAATAAGGGTCCTAGAGTACATGCACCGGTCGGAGGAAAAAATCAATACCATATGCAAGAAGCTAGAAGAATCAGATGAAAAATTCAATACCATATGCAAGAAGCTAGAAGAATCAGATGAAAAATTCAATACCATATGCAAGAAGCTAGAAGAATCAGATGAAAAATTCAATACCATATGCAAGAAGCTAGAAGAATCAGATGAAAAATTCAATACCATATGCAAGAAGCTAGAAGAATCAGATGAAAAATTCAATACCATATGCAAGAAGCTAGAAGAAACAGATGAAAAAATCAACAACTTAAGTAAGGCCCAAGAAGAAATGAAGAGTGATATAGCTGCCATAAAAAACTCCATTGAAAGTATCAACAGTAGACTAGGAGAAGCGGAGGACCGAATTAGTGAATTAGAAGACAAGGAAGCAAAACACACCCAATCTGTACTGCAATTGGAGAAAAAAATTAAAAGACAGGAGGAGAGCCTAAGGGAGCTTTGGGACAACATGAAACGAAACAACATACGAATAATAGGGGTGCCAGAACAACAGAAAGATGAACATGGATTAGAAAACCTATTCGAAGAAATAATATCAGAAAACTTCCCTGAGGTGGGGAAGAAAAAAGTCACACAAGCCCAGAGAGTCCCAAACAAGGTGAATCCGAAAAGACCCACACCAAGACACATCATAATTACCATGGCAAATGTTCAGGACAAAGAGAGAATCTTACAGGCTGCAAGAGAGAGACGGAAAGTTACATACAAGGGATCTCCCATTAGATTATCAAATGATTTCTCAACAGAAACACATCAGGCCAGAAAAGAATGGACAGAAATCTACAAAGTGATGCAAAGCAAAGGACTGAATCCAAGAATACTCTATCCAGCAAGGCTTTCATTCAAAATTGAAGGGGAAATAAGAAGCTTCACAGACAAAAAAAGGCTAAGGGAGTTTATCACCACCAAGCCAGCCATGCAAGAAATGCTAAAGGGACTGGTGTAAAAAGAAGAAATAACAAGCTCAGAAAGAAAACAGCCACACACACAAAAAAAGAAATGGCTACAAACAAGTACCTTTCAATAATAACTTTAAATGTAAACGGACTAAATGCTCCAACCAAAAGACATCGAGTGGCTGAATGGATAAAAAAACATGACCCATACATCTGCTGTCTACAAGAGACCCACCTCATTAGAAGGGACTCACACAGACTGAAAGTGAAGGGATGGAAAAATATCTTTCACGCAAATGGAAAGGAAAAGAAAGCTGGGGTAGCAATACTTATATCGGACAAAATACATCTCAAAGTGAAGGCCATAACCAGAGATAAGGAAGGCCACTTCATAATACTAAAGGGATCAATACAACAAGAAGATATAACCCTGGTAAACATATATGCACCCAATGCAGGAGCACCCAAATTCATAAAAAAACTCCTGGAAGATATCAAAGGAGAGATCGACAACAATACAATCATAGTAGGGGACTTTAATACACCACTGACACCACTGGATAAGCCCGCTAGACAAACAATCAGCAAAGAAACAGCAATCCTAAATGACTCACTAGATCAGATGGACTTAATTGACATCTTCAGAACACTTCACCCCAAAGCCATGGAATATACATTCCTCTCAGGTGCTCATGGGACATATTCAAAAATAGACCACATATTGGGTCACAAACAAAGTCTCCCCAAATTCAAGAAGATTGAAATCATAAAAAGCTTCTTCTCAGACCACGATGGCATAATGTTAGAAATAAACTACAATAAAAACAACCCAAAATACTCAAACACTTGGAAGCTGAATAGCATGTTATTAAATATTGATTGGGTTACCAATGAGATCAAAGAAGAAATTAAAAACATCCTGGAAACTAATGACAATGAAAACACAACAATCCAAAACCTTTGGGACACAATGAAAGCAGTCCTGAGAGGGAAGTTTATAGCTCTACAGGCCTACCTCAACAAACAAGAAAAAATGGTAGTAAATCATCTAAATCTACAGCTCAAAGAATTAGAAAGAGAGCAACAAGAAAAGCCCAGAGTGAGCAGAAGGAAGGAGATAATAAAGATTAGAGCAGAAATAAATGACATAGAGACCAAAAAAACAATACAGAAAATCAATGAAACCAAGAGCTGGTTCTTTGAAAGGATAAACAAGATTGACAAACCTCTAGCCAGGCTCACCAAGAAGCAAAGAGAGAGGACCCAAATAAACCAAATCAGAAATGATAGAGGCGAAATAACAACAGACCCCACAGAAATACAAATGATTGTTAAAAAATACTATGAACAACTCTACTCCAACAAACTAGACAACCTGGAGGAAATGGACAAATTCCTAGAAAAATACAACATTCCAAAACTTAATCAGGAAGAATCTAAAAATCTCAATAGGCCAATAACTATGGAAGAAATTGAAGCAGTCATCAGAAAGCTTCCAGCAAACAAAAGCCCAGGACCAGATGGCTTCTCAGGGGAGTTTTACCAAACTTTCAAGGAAGAACTAAAACCTATCCTCCTCAGACTACTACAAAAAATTCAGGAGGAAGGAACACTTCCAAGCTCATTCTATGAAGCCAGCATCACCCTAATACCAAAACCAGGTAAAGACAACACAATGAAAGAGAATTGCAGGCCAATATCCCTCATGGACATAGATGCCAAAATCCTCAACAAAATTCTAGCAAATCGGATCCAGCAGTACATCATAAAGATCATACACCATGACCAAGTAAGATTTATCCCAGGGATGCAAGGTTGGTACAATATCCGCAAATCAATAAACATGATACATCACATAAACAAAATTGAGAGATAAAAATCACATAGTTATATCAATTGAAGCAGAAAAAGCATTTGACAAAATCCAACACCCTTTCTTGAAAAAACTCTCGGTAGGGTGGGAATAGAAGGATCATACCTCAACATAATAAAAGCCATATATGACAAACCCACAGCCAACATCATACTCAATGGACAAAAACTAAAACCATTTCCCCTAAGAACAGGAACAAGACAGGGATGCCCACTCTCACCACTCTTTTCCAACTTTATATCCCCATTATTACTCTCAGCTGAAGCCCTATTTCATTAGAAATAACCAAAAGAGATTCTCTATGAGCTCCTGCAACTGCATATACCCACCTATGAGCATCTACTTCTGTTCACTCATGCTGCTCTCTTGTTACTATGGATGAATTCGCTTGGGAGATCAGAAAATGTGACCTCCCCGCCTTTCCATCACAGTTCAGAACCTTTTGCAATCACTCCAGCCGCTTGCTAGTCTCTCCACTGCATCCTCCATGTCTCCCTTTCTATTGGATCCTTCGCATCAGCATATTAAAAGTTGTTATTCTTCCACTTAAAAAAGAAATTAAAAACAAGCAAATAAAGCTCTCCTTACTCCCTTATTCTAACCCACCCTTCCATCCCCAGTAATTGGTACATTTCAATCATTGCTTAAGAGGAAAACTCCTAGAAAGTGATGTCTCTACTCCTTTCCAATTGCTTGTTTCTCCCCATTTTCTCTTGAACCAACCAGGCTCACCCTGCACCCAACCAATCTACTACAGTTGTCCTTGTCAAGGCCACCAGTGACCTCCACATTACTGAGTGTACTGGCCACTGCTCAGGCTTCAACTTGCTAAACCAAATAGAAGTTTTGGAGTGGTGATCTCTCCATCCCCCTGTTGTTCCCCATTTTGAACATCCAGCTCTCAGAAGAGCACAGTCTCCTGATTTTCATCATTCTTCTCAGCTCCTGAAGTGTTTATTCTTTATTGCCCTGACCGCATAATAGTAGAAAAGCTCAGTGTCTAAACCTTACCCTCTTTCCTGTAGGATCTATACTTACTCTCATATTTTCAAAAGTCTTTAGCTTGAAATTATGTAGATTTATAAACCTAAAATCACAGTCTACATCTTTCCTTTATACTCATTCCCCCTAATATTTATCACTATCTGACAGCCTATAAACTTTACCTTTAATCTTAGTGTCTTTCTGCTTCTTCCAGAATATAAACACTAGAAGGGCAGGGACTCTGTCTTATTCACTGCTGTACCCCAGCACCAGCACTTAGAATAAGAGCTGACACAAAAAGAAGCAGAACATATTAATCCATATTAATAATAATTACAATAATAATTTCTAATTTTAATAGGTAAAATTTATATAGAATGTAAATTATAAATAATATATATTTCTTTGAGAAGTAATTGCTAAACACTACAGGTGCTGGGTACTATTTTCAGGTCAAGGTAACACTGGTGAATGATATAGACAAAAGTCTCTTTCCTCTTGGAACTTTTTTATAGTGGGGGAGACAGGAAACAAGCAATAAGTGTAAGAAACACATAAATTACATAGAATACTAGAAGAAATTGAGAAGAGGGGTTGAGAGTGCCAGAGGAAGTGGGTTTGCTATTTAAATGGGATGAGTGAGTGGTGTGAGTTTCATGAGGTGAGAGAATGAAACATGTAATTAGGGAAGAATCTTCAGGCAGAACAAAGCATCTGAGAATGTGCCCAGAAGTGGAGTATTCTGAGACCAGGGAAGAGCATAGAGAGACATAGTAGAGAAGGCTAGAGAAATGAAGATAGATAGATCAGATCATGTGAGACATTGTAAACTTTTATAAGGACTTTGGATTTTACTTATAACAAAATAAAGTGATATGATCTTAGATATTTTGTGTTTCAATCCTCACCCAAGAATATTTTTTTCCATCAATTTTTAGTGAACATGGAAGGGTGGGGAGAGAGAGAGAGAGAGAGAGAGAGAGAGAGAGAGAGAGTTTCTACTCTGTGGCTGGCTTTGGATGAAGCAGCTCATTAATTTCACACCAGCCACACTTAATACCCAGAAACAATTCTCATGACTTTAATTTTACAGATGAAACAACTGAAGAGAGTTTAGATCAGGGCTCAGAAAATTACTGTCTTGGGCCAAATTTGGCCCACTTCTTGTTTATTTAAGACCTAAGAAATAAAAATGTTTATATTTTTAAACGGATGAAAAAAATCAAAAGAACAATATTTCATGACACATAAAATAAAATCGAAATTCCAATGTCTTTTAATAAAGCTTTATTTTCATACAGCACACACATTATGTCTGTATCTTCCTGGAGCTACTTTTGTTCTGTGACAATAGTTGAAAGTTCTGGCAAATACTGTGTGGCCCCAAAGCCTAAGCAATTTACAAGTTTAGGTTCCTTTACAAAAAAGTTTGGCGACTTCTGACTTAGAGCACTTGTCCAAAGTCAAGCAGCTAGTATAAGGGTGGGGTTCTAACATGGAATAAATTAGTTCTAAGTCTGTGTTTTCTTGTGTTCCATGAACTTTCTGTGTCTTCTTTAAAGTTACAAAAATATTAAAACAATTTATTAAAATAAAGTTATGCCCTCCTTTCAAAATCTCTTATATCCCACAGACCAAGTTTAGGAGTGAGGAGTAGCTCATTCATACAGATGCTGGTCATCCAGCTGCATGAACTATCAGAACGGCTTGGAGCAAGATGGGCAGCACCAATTCTAAGCAATGCTTCCAGCCTCTGCCCAGGGCTTGGTCTCCTCTAAGGTTCCCTTTCACTCTAGCATAAAGGAAGGCCACAGTGAACATGGAACACAGTACTCTGGGGGCAAAGAGAGAAATTGATAGTGTCAGCATATGACCCTTCTAAAAAAGAAGGAAACATTGCTTTCCCAAGGGAATTTTCACTTTTAATTTTGAACGAAGAGCAAGAGAGCACCCAGCCCCATATAATTCCCTCTCTGTTGAAGTAGTGAAAGCATACACTACTTGGCTTTAGCTAGATAACTTTCTCTGCCCTCATCAGCTGCAGGAAGCATTCAACTTCTCTTTATTAAAGGAACAACATATATTTAACATGTCTTAGATCATTTTATGTCTCTATAAAATGATGATAAATATCATATCTAATTGATAAGGTTGTTGTGATTAAATGGCTACACATTTTCTGACCTATTACACCATGCAAACAAATTAAAATGATTTTAATTTTTACTTATTATTTTCATCATTTTAGAGAAACATTTGGGAATTTTTTTGGCTTTTTTTGTGAAGCAACTATCAAACAGATAAAGACTACAAAATATAGTTAAACAAATGTTGCTGGAAAAATTGGTTATTCATATGGAAAAAAATGAAAATGGATTCCCTACTTCTAACCATATACAAAAATCAATTCCAGATGGATTAAGAACTTAAATGTCAAAAGTAAAACTTTTAGAACAAAATATAAAGGAACAGCCTTATCACTTCAGAGTAGAAAAATATTTTTAAATATGACATAAAGTGTGAAACATAACAAATAAAATTATATTATTATTATATTAATTTTTAAAAATATCTGTTTTTATTTTTTTATTTTCTGAACTTAAATAAAAGTAAAACTTTTAGAACAAAATATAAAGGAACAGCCTTATCACTTCAGAGTAGAAAAATATTTTTAAATATGACATAATAAATGAAACATAACAAATAAAATTATATTATTATTATATTAATTTTTAAAAATATCTGTTTTTATTTTTTTATTTTCTTTTTTTTATTCTTTTTAAAAAAATATTATAAGTATTACAAAGG
>NW_005370740.1:2073583-2081265 GCF_000412655.1 Myotis brandtii
TATCGTTTCTGATTTGGTTTATTTGGGTCCTGTCTCTTTGCTTCTTGGTGAGCCTGGCTAGAGGTTTGTCAATCTTGTTTATCCTTTCAAAGAACCATCTCTTTAAAAATATCTGTTTTTAAAAAACATTTTATGTATGGCAAAAGGCAAGCTACAAACAAGGGGTAAATATTTGCAACACCTAAAGCTAACAAAGGACTAGTATCAAGAATGTGCAAAAAGAAACCACAAAAACACTTTTGAAAGGAATAAGAAAAAAATTTGCACCAGAGAAAACTGAACAAAACACAAGAACAGGTATTTCACAGAAGATGAACCATTATAGAAAACAGAGAAGAGAAGACATTCAAAGTCACTAATTAAAGAAATGCAATTCAAGATGCAATGAAATGCCCTTTTAACTCCTTAAGTTGGTAAAGATTAAGGCCTCTGTTGGAAAGGGTCAATGGAAGTCTTAATGTGTCACTAGTGGGCATGCAAATTATTTAACCAGATGGGAAATATTTTGGCATTATTTTGTGAAATTGAAGATCCGCATATTCTGTGAGCCAGGAATTCCATACCTAGGAGTTTACCCAACTATATGTCTATCAGGAGTTATACCATGAATGCTCATAGAAGCCCTTGTCTCAGTTACCAAAACAGTAAATAATGAAAATACCTATTCACAGAAAATGATGAGGAAATAAAGATATGTACACATGAAAGACTGAGAGCTCATACAATAACACAGATTAATCTTTACAATGTCACAGTCTTTGCTCCAGCTGCTGTAACAAACTCCATGGACTGGGGGTGGGAGTTAAGGTGGGCTGAAACCACAGACATTTATTTCTCACAGTTCTGGAAGCTGGAGGTCCAAGATTAAGGTGCAGGCCAATTTGGTTCCTGGTTAGAATTCTCTTCGTGGCTTGCAGGACACCTTTGTGCTGTGTGTTCACATGGCCTGTTCTCAGTGGATGTTCCTAGAGGGAGAAGAAACTTTGTTCTCTTCTCCTCTTACAAGAGCACTGATCCAATCATTAGGGCTCCACCTTCAGGGCCTTATCTAAACTTAATCACCTCCCAAAGATCTCACCTCCTAATGCTAAAATCATATTGGGGGTTAGGGCTTCAACATATGAATTTTGGGAGGGCACAAATATTCAGCCCATAACAAAAACATTGAATGAAAAACTCAACCCCAGAGAAGGTATACAGGATCAAAACCTGAAGCACTGTACATGCAAATGATATGTTGTTTAGGCTGCTGTAAAAACGAATGGAAAGAACATGTAATTAGTGGGGATGTTCAAGCTCATTGATTAGGAAGAGTTACACCAGAGTTTAATCTGTTGTGAAATGAATAAATGAACAAAAATAAGTAAGTGGGGAAGGCTATGCATGGACTCTGAATTATGGTGACAGTATGCTATTAACTACAGCTTTTGATACATGTGAGCTAAAGAAACAGAGAGAGAAAGAATGGGCAGGAGTTGGTGCAGTCCAGGAAACCTACACAAAGCAATGGAGACTAAGTTTTGAGGACAAGCTTCCTAAGGAGTCTCTGTGGGTTAGGGTTGGTTCAAGGGCATGCAGAAACTTGTGTAAGTACCAGTATCACCTCAAAGAACCACTGAGAACAATTACCTGCTGTCACAAATCTTTCCTCCAGAGGAGGACAGCAGTCGGTGAACAAGGAAATGAGATAATTATACAAATAAATTTGTGAATCAAATTAAGGTATAGTTCACACTTTACTCAGACAACGATGTTGCAGATGATAGTGATAGGTTAGCACTTCTCCCTTGCCACCTTCCAAATGCCATTTTTATTAGAGTTCAAAACATCTAAAAATCATAAGCTTTCTGTCATTTTCCTAACTCAGCTACTAAGTTATTCTAAGAAAATATTTGCCCCTACATTTGAACCTCTTAACTCAATTCCTAAGTCATTTCAAGTCAGAACAACTTTTTGCACCTCAGTTGCAAACTCTTAGGAACAGGAATTCATAACAAAACCACAATAACCTTAGGACTTTCTGGTTCATTACCCTTGGGTTAATCCATAAAAAATCCTAAGTGGAGACAAAACTAAGAGATGAACTAATATATGCTGAACCCACTTGACAGCACTGAAAAATTACTTGTCCAGTGCAAGCAACCCCATCGATCCACTTCGTAGCTTATACATTTAACATGATTTATCCCACCCACACCTTCCCTCAAAAGTGCTATTGTGGATTAAGTGGGGGTGAGTTTTCCCCTTCATTCTCCACCCCCACCAACCACACTGAATAGAGAAAAGTTGACTAAATGAGTCTTTAGGGAGAGGCAATTATAAGTGATGATCTAGGCAAAAGACTACCAACAAAACCTTGTGTAACAGAAAATATTTTTTTCCTCGATAAGCAAGCTCAGTATCCAGTTAATTTATAACAGTTAGAAATTAACAATTTCTAACACAAAGTGTGTGGATGCGTTAAAAGCAGGCTGCCTTTTCCATATGGTGACCATTTAATTTATTGTCTCAGCTGAAACACCTTTGGGCAGGAGACAGGGGCACTAGTAGCAATTAAGCTGAGGCATTAACCCTATCTGAATGAGCTAACAAATATTTACTTCATTGTAACTAAAACAAATGAGTCCCTTGTATTTGTTCCTTCATCCTGACTTTCAGTGTAGGGACTCCCCACCTAAAAAGACAAAACGACAATACTGGAAATGTGACAGAGTTTGACAGAAATTTGTTTGTTTGTTTATAATCAGTACTTGACCATCATTCTAATATGGGCTTATCTTGAAGATAACGTTTTTGGAAATGGCATTTCTGTGTAATCAAAACTGTGCAAATAAGCACATAGTATTATTTTTAAGCTTGAAAAGAAATACACCTGAGTGTCAATAGTGTTTTGCTTTTGAATATTGAAGTTATGAGTCATTTAAATTTTCTTTTTATGCATTTATTTTATTTTATCTAAAATGTGTTACATTTATATAATATTTAAAGTGCTTGATCTTATTCTCACATTTTGTTTACAAATGTTTTTATAAATAAAATTGCTTGAAATTAGAAGCTAGTAAAAACTTATTTCAAGTATATATACATTGTTATAATGTCTTTAAGATAATGAGGCTTTGGAACTCATCTCTGATAGGACATTTCCTTCTCAATTTCTGAAAATTGTGAATTTCTCTTATGTGAACTCTTCTTCTTGTTAAGAAACATGTAAGATTAGAGCTAGAGGACTAGAGACCTTTTGCAAATGTTTACCTTGAAAATAGTTCTTCTGGGATAAATAAAATACTATAGCAATATATTTACATGCAATGGATCGGGCCATTTGAATTGCATTTCCCTAAGAATTCAGTAAATGAATGGGACTCAACTTTACCAACAGATCACATCAGTCTCAGATAAGTCTCTGGCAATGAAGATTTCTTAGCAGGGCCCTTAAACAGCTGAGTATAAATACAAAGTATTGTATTTAAATTCACCTCTAGCCCTGTACAAAGTGAGAGGATGATATAGGAACTGTGAGATAAGAGGGAACATTCTAAAGCTTAAAGGGAGATCTTTTATAATACCATGAAATGGATGCTTTCCAGCTAAATTATTTGGAAATACTCTTTTATTTGAGTGACAGTTAAAATAGGACAATAGGTTAGATGGTACTGCATTGTCGTTTTGATTTGCATCTCTCAGATAATTAGTGACTTTGAACATGTTTTCATATGTCTCTTGGCCTTCCTTCTGTCTTCTTTCGAAAAGTGTCTATTTAGGTCCGTTGCCCATTTATTGATTGGGTTGTTTATCTTCCTTTTGTTAAATTGTATGAGTTCCCTGTAAATATTGGAGATTAAACTCTTATTGGTGATAACATTGGCAAATATGTTCTCCCATGCACTGGGCTTTCTTGTTGTTTTGTTGATGGTTTCTTTTGCTGTGCAAAAGCTTTTTATTTTGATGTAGTCCAATTTGTTTATTTTCTCTTTAGTTTCCATTGCCCTAGAAGCAGTATCAGTGAAGATATTGCTTGGGCATATGTCTGAGATTTTGCTGACTGTGGAGTTCTCTAGTATTTTTATGGTTTCCCGTCTTATGTTTCAGTCCTTTATCCATTTTGAGTTTATTTTTGTGTATGGTGTAAGTTGGTGGTCTAATTTCAATTTTGCATGTATCTGACCAAATTTCCCAACACCATTTATTGAAGAGACTGTCTTGACTCCATTGTATATTCTTGCCTCCTTTCTCAAATATTAATTGGGCATAGTGGTTTGGGTCAATTTCTGGTTCTCTATTCTATTTCATTGGTCTATATGTCTGTTCTTGTGCCAGTACCAGGCAGTTTTGAGAACAGTGGGTTTCTAATACAGCCTGATATCTGGTATTGAGGTCCCTCCTACTATGTTCTTCTTTCTTAGGATTGCTGCAACTATTCAGGGTCTTTTTTTATTCCAGATGAATTTTTGGAGATTTCATTCTAGGTCTTTGAAGTATGCCCTTGGTATTTTAATGGGGAGTGCATTGTCTCACACCTGTCAGAATGACTATCATCAACAAACAAACAAACAAACGACAAGTGCAGGCGAGGATGTGGAGAAAAAGGAACCCTCTTGCATTGCTGGTGGGAATGCAGACTGGTGCAGCCACTGTGGAGAACAGTATGGAGTTTCCTCAAAAAACTGAGAATAGAATTCCCATTTGACCCAGTGATCCCACTTCTAGGAATATATCCCAAGAAACTAGAAACACCAATTAGAAAGGATATATGCACCCCTATGTTCATAGCAGCACAATTCACCATAACTAAGATTTGGAAACAGCCTAAGTGCCCATCAGCAGATGAGTGGATTAAAAAACTGTGGTACATCTACACAATGGAGTACTACACTGCAGCAAAAAAGAAGGAGTTCTTATCATTTGCAACAGCATGGATGGAACTGGAGAGCATTATGCTAAGACAAATAAGCCAGTGGGAGAAAGATAGATATCACATGATCTCACTCATTTATGGAATATGATGAACAACATAAACTGATGAACAAAAACAGATCCAGAGACAGAAGCATCGATCAGAACAACCTCGGAGGGAAGGTAGGGGAGGTTGAGGGTAAAGAGGAGAGATCAACCAAAAAACGTGTATGCATGCATATAGGCCTAACCAATGGACACAGACAACAGGGGGGTGAGGGCATGAGTGGGAGGGTAATGGGGGGATAAGGACATATAATCAATAAATAAATTAATCAATAAAGAAATTAAAAGTAAAAAAAATAAATAAAATGGGACAATGGTTTTCCTGTGTGTATTTTTAAAGTCACATCTGGAGAGACATGTCATTAAGGAGCACTGAGGATAGGGACAGTGGAAAGATTAGACCACTTGTGCCACAGCTCCCAGGCCTCAGAGAGGCAGCACTATTTTTGTATCCAGAGCCACCTCCCTAAGATTAAGCTGATGTAAAAAACAACAGCTACATTGTAGTGGAAACCAGTCTTTCTAAGGTTAACATAATTTGGAGTTTTGAATTCATGTGAAAGCATAAAGTGATGAACACTAAATCAAGTTTAATGTAAGTTATAATAATAAATCTATTTTTTCCCTAGTGATAAGCTTAAGCACAATAGCTAAATCACAGTTAAAACAGAAAAGCAGCTGAAAAATGCATTCCAGAACAGTGGAGGTGGAACCCAAATGCCCCAAGCATGACTTTTTGAGCAATAATTTGCTTCCCAAAGTGACAAAGGAACATAGTCTGAACAGTGGAAATTTCCTGACAGAAGCCATCTCTATTTCTTTATCACTCCACCTGCTTTACAATTAATCCATCTTTGCTTTAACTGACCAAGAAATCGAGTATGAAAAATATAGAATAAAGTTTGGGTATTGATTTTGTTTTTTAAAAATGCCATTTTCAGTCAATGTTATATGTAAGAGTAAAAAATGTAATGTTAACATCTTGAATATAACTTCTTTTCACTTCATTATTATTGATGAGTCATCAGGATGTTGGTCCTCTTATGCTCTTGACACTAGTGCTTCTCAATCATTTCTGCATAAGAATCCCTTGGAGACCCTATTAAAATACAGATTGTGACCAAATAGAACTGTATTCTGCATTTGAACAAACTCCAGGTGGTGCCAACTTACCAGGGCTTTGTCAATGAATGCGAGTAGTAATTCTTTAGACTGTCTTCTTCTGAAAATAACTAATATTTTTTTTTAAATATATTTCATTGATTTTTTACACAGAGGAAGGGAGAGGGACAGAGAGCCAGAAACATCGATGAGAGAGAAACATCGATCAGCTGCCTCCTGCACATGTCCTACTGGGGATGTGCCCGCAACCAAGGTACATGCCCTTGACCGGAATCGAACCTGGCACCCTTCAGTCGGCAGGCCGACGCTCTATCCACTGAGCCAAACAGGTGCTGGCGAAAAATAACTAATATTGAAGAGTTTATTTTCACATCACATTGGTGTGTTCTACGTCCATCTCTCATTTTTTTTCAGAGAATACAGAGGAGATGAGAGATGTTCCCTCATTCTTTTTCTTCACTGCCACCTGTTGTCTCTGCTGAGAACAGTTGAGGACACAGATGAGGCTGCTGCCTCTTGCCCTACTCACCAGAGTCTCTAGTTTCCCCTGAATTCATGGCCACTGATTGACAGCCCTGACTACCACGTGACAAAGGAGCATTGCAATTGTTAGAGCTCCATTTGTGGCTGTCGAATCAAGTAACATTTCATTGTGGAATATTTGAAAGTATTGGGAAGAAATAAAACAAAAAAAAAGTCACCTGTAAACCACACTTTACATTTTGTGATATATGCTTCTAGTCCTTATTTAAAGGTTATACACATACACACAAACTATCTACTTATTGATATCTATCCATCTGTCTATCTATCTAGCATCTGAAAACAAGATGTTTTATTTAGGTTTTCCTCTGATATTTTGGGTTTATATTTTACTTGATATTTTGTAACTTGCTTTTAAATTTAATAACATGTGAATACTATATGATGTTATTCTACAATTATTTTAAATTTTATTGTTACAATTACTTATTATTACAGTAGGATTGTTTTTTAATGTATAGTATTTTATTATAGGGAAATCCCATAATCCATTAAGACAATCCTCCATTATTGAACTTTTAGATCATCTAAATGGGCTATCCTATCTAATAAAAGAGAAACATGGTAATTAGCCATACAGCTGCTACCCTTCCCATTGACTAATCACTGAGATATGCAAATTAACTGCCAACCAAGATGGCGGCCGGCAGCCAGGCAGCTGACGCGAACAGGGAGGCTTGCTTGCTCCGGTGACGGAGGAAGTCAGGTTCCCCGCCTGCCTTACCGGCCTCTCAGCTGCAACTCTAAGAAACATTGTAACAAATATAGAAGCTAAACAAAACCCCAGAAACCTGCCGGGCTTCAGCCAGCAGGACTGCAACATTGTTTCAAATACAGAAGGTAAACAAAGGCCAGAAACCTGCTTTCAGCAGCGGAGGCCTCATAGCTGGAGCCAAGCCTCAGAGCTAAAGCTGGCCCAGAATAAAAAAAAAAAGAAAAAAAGGAGCGGTTGGGAGCTTCAGTCACCTGCCAGCCTGAAAACGGCCCTCAGCCCCTCATCCAGACTGGCCAGGCACCCCATTGGGGACCCCCACCCTGAAGGGGGTGTGACCAGATGC
>NW_005370740.1:2081922-2084606 GCF_000412655.1 Myotis brandtii
GTGTGACAGGGGGCGGCGCCCCAACCCCCTGATCGGCCCTGCTCTGTGCATGACAGGGGGTGGCGCCGCAACCTCCCTATCGACCCTGCCTTGAGTGTGACAGGGGGCGGTGCCCCAACCCCCCAATCGGCCCTACCCTGAGCGTGACTAGGGGTGACATCGCAACCTCCCGATCCGCCCTGCTCTGTGCATGACAGAGGGCGGCGCCCCAACTCCCCAATCGGCCCTGCTTTGAGCCCGACCAGGGACTGCACCTAGGGATTGGGCCTGCCCTCTGCCACCCAGGAGCAGGCCTAAGCCAGCAAGTTATTATCTCCCAAGTGGTCCCAGACTGCGAGAGGGCACAGACCGGACTGAGGGACCCCCTCTCCCCCCCGAGTGCACAAATTTTTGTGCACCGGGCCTCTAGTCATTAATGGGCTTCAGTGACTTACACTTCCTGAATGGCCCCTCCAATGTTGATTTGGGACTTGATTTATAGCTTGTGTATTATTTTCCTCTTGCTGCTATAACAAATTACCACAAATTTAGTGGCTTAAAAGAACACAAACATATTAGTTTACAGTTCTCAAGTTCAGATATCCAAAATTGTTCTTACAGAGCTAAAATCAAGATATGGGCAGAGCTGTTTTCTTTGTGGAGGTTCTGGGGGAGAGTGCATTCTCTACATTGTCCCACTTCTGGAGGCCTCTAGCATTGTGGCTCATGGCTACACTCTGCAACCTCTGCTTTGGTCATCAGGTCTGCTTGGACTCTGACCTTCCCTCTCCTTTCTCTTATAGGACCCCTGTGATTCCATTAAGCCCATCCAGATAATCTGAGATAATTTTACCATTCCAAGATCCTTAACCTAATCATGTTCACAAAGTTCCTTTTGCTATGTATGGTAACATATTGACAGGTTTGGAGAATTAAGATGCAAGCATTGTTGGGGGCCATTATTCTGTCAGCATGAATTGCTTTGGTTAATGGAACATCAACAAAAGCAATAGAAACTAAGATTGGATAAGCACTCGAGTACTGGAGCACTGGGGCTTATCCTCTGGGAATCATGTGCTGCCATGTATAAAATCTGTGTTATCCTGAAAAAGACATTATTGGATGAGAGCCAGAGTGTTTGGGGCCTTAGCAAATAGCCACACCTCTGAGTGAAGTTATTTGGGATCACAGAAGCCTTATTCACAATATCAGATATAGACACATGAGTCACCCCAGTGATACCAGCAGGAGAACTGCTCTTCCCACTTAAGCCTGACATAAAGTGAAGAATCTTGAGTAAATAAGTCATGGTAGTTTTGAGACACTATGTAACAATGTATATAGCAATATATAACTGGCTGTTTTTTAAAAAATCATGGTGAACAATAGTGCACGTACATCTTTGAGGGGCACATGAATTAGATGAAAACACTCTGAGATTAGAGGAACCAGAAAGGACAATCTCCAAACAGCTCAGTAGGTAAAATTATTTTCTTCGGTTTAGAAGGCCCTTTGAGTAACTTTCAAACCCAACCAAATTGATAACAATGCATTCTGATGGAGAAAAAATACATTGACCTTGACCCAACTAAACAAGCTACTTAACATCTATCTGTAAGCCTTCATTTATAAACTGGATTTCAACAGTAAAATGGAAATTAAAAATAAATGGAGACTCTGTTGTTCCTCTTTTTTGGGATTCTTGTCATCATCCAGTAAAATTGTCTATATTCAACATGTTTTACAAACTACGGAGTGTTGTAATCATGGAAGCTCTTCCTTAGGTTGCCATGGGGCAAAAGGACGGATGTGTCAGGGAACACACAGTAGCTATGTGACTTTGGCCAGTAGTTCATCGCTCCGAAACTTGGTCCTCTCTTCTTGGCTTTTCCTTCTATAAAACCTCTTGTTTTCTATTTCTAAGAGTTGCATTGAACACTGAATGAGATGGCTTACCTTGAGCTCCTAGAAAAATGGCATTCGATGAATTTCTCCTCCTTTCCTGTTGTTCACTCCCTCCTCAAGCCACTGCTGACCATTTCTGTCAGCTGTGTTTAAAGTGCATATTTTGCACTGCCTTTATGAAAAGGGGTATGACTAGTAGGCATACTCATTACTTAATATTTTACAGGAATATGCTAAATAGTTCATATTTCTTATATTATTTTTCCCTGAAAGAAAGGAGACTGGTTAAGGGACACAGAGAATGGATAGCAAAGTATCTTGAGATGGAAAGTGAGCCCAAAGATAATGAGAAAGAACGTTGGAGTCAACCAACCAAGAATTTCTGATTATTAGTAAAATGCAAGTGACTCAATATTTCAAACATTGACACTATAAATTATACCTATGATGACAGCTGAGTTAAATAACATAAGCAAAATTCTTGTTGCCCAGTACAGAGGATGTTAGGAACTCACTTGCAGATTCAAGTAATTTGAATTACTTGAGATTTACAATGAATGTATTCAACAGCTAGTATACAACAGCTGGCTTATCTAGCCTCACCTCCTAAAGAAAGTTTCCCTGAATGACCAAGCTTTTAGTCAAGTTTCTGCATTGTCAACTCCAAATATGACATAGTCTCTGTTTAGGCAATTTAACAATAACTTACATTTTAGTACTTAATTATACCTACTATTGTAAATTATTCATGATTGTGACTCTTTTCTCACTTAGATTATAAAATCTCCAAGAAAAAAGTT
>NW_005370740.1:2085149-2108011 GCF_000412655.1 Myotis brandtii
CTCACCCCAGCTGAGGACATTTTTCCACTGATTTTTTTAGAGAGCGTGGAAGGGAGGAGAGAGGGGGAGAGAGGAACATCAATGCAAGAGAGACACATCCATTGCTGCCTCCCACACATGCTGGACCAGGGATGGGGGTCAAACCTGAAACCCAGGTACCTGCTTTTGATGAGAATTGAACCCAAGACTCTGTTGTGCAGGCCAAAGCTCTAACCACTGAACAACCCAGCCAGGGTGAATTTTCTTATATTCTTGATAAGCTCTCTCCTCACCTTTCCACCAATAGTTCAGGAAAATAACAAAATATTCTAGAAGTTAATTAGGTGTCATCTCAATAATTGGATGGCCATGTCACATAGTCATTTTGAAAACCAGCTCTGTAATTTTTAGTGGTAAATCAGATTGGGTGAGTCAATTTTTAATAACCTTTCTTTAACCCAACCGAAAGTTTATTGCAAAGTAAAGTTGAAGAACTAGAAATTGCCATTTAAACTCAGATATACATACTCTTCAAAGTTCTCTTAAAGTTCTTATCTAACAAACATAAATTGACCCACTGATAAAATGGTTTAAAAATTAGTGAGAGAAATCAGAATGTACAAATATAAGCTCTAGTAGAATATAGTTTTTGTGGTACATGTCATAATAATAGTCTATCTGTGCGCAATATTTTAGTGGATTGCAAGGCATTCCTCAAATGCAGCATAAAATTAACTCAGATAAGAAGGAGAAGATCTCTCTTGTAGAGTTGTATTCTGAATGTAGATATAGTCCTCCTCTGACAATGTGTAAACCAGGGAAGTGCTCAGATCAGGTTTTTGCTTTGTTCTGTTTTTGTTTTGTTTTGTTTGTTTGTTTGTTTGTTTTTATGTCAGGTTATCCTTGGGCCACTGCATTACAATCAGCTGGGACACATTTTGAAAATCAGATTCCTGACTCAAGACCAGATTTACAGATTCAGAATCTGTGGAAGTGTGGCCAACACTCTGTATTTTAAATAATCTTTCCAGGGAATTTTGTGGATCCTAATGTTTAGAAACCACAATTTTATTTTTAATCATTGCTTGATTTCCTAGGAACCTATGGACATTTTATCCTCTCCCTTCCTCTATCTTGGTCCATAGTTACCATTAATTTATTCACTAAAGTATTTTTTATCATTATTTATTCATTTTAATACGCGAGGTGCTATTAAGACTGTGTCTAGGGAAGGAGTTCTGAAACTTGGCTTGCATCAGAATCATCACTCAGACAATTAGTGAATAATCCCCTGGTCCGAACCCAGACCCACAGAGTCACATGCATGAGGACTGAGGCAAGGACATCCATTTGCCTCAAAAGCTGAACTCAGTAGTCAGAGTATAGAAACACTACCTTAAGAAGGAGACAGAACCTCCATTTGTGAGCCTGTCACTGTCTTCTAGTCACTAATATCCTGGGTGGCAGTAGTCCTCTGATCCTGTTGGTTAGCTAACCCACCTGGTCCTAGGTGTCCCAGATGTGCCAACCATAGAGCACATGTGCCTGGTCCTTCCATACATGAACCAGTCTTCCCCCGTGGGTAAGTTAGTACCTCTGAAGTCCTCCCCCGCACTCATAAGCTAATGGCTACTCTTCCTGGAGCCTCTAGTGGCAAGTCTAGAAGCAGTGCTTCTGCTAAACCTTCCAGAGGCAAGTATAAAATGTTCCAGTCTCTCAGGAGATAATTATTTCTGAGAATTTTACAGAATATACCAAATTTATCAAGCATCATATTCCCACTTTCATTCTTCTGTTGAGCTGAAGAACACAGCAGAGTGTCCCTAAACATCCATGAGCCTAAAGGAATCCTTTATATCCCAAATTCACCTGCCTGTGTAGAGTGGGAAAAACCCCATCCCTTCTTCTTGAAGTTGTCCAAATGCCCATATCAAAGCTACTCTGCATATTCCCTAAATCTCTAGCAGATAATCTCCCTTAGTACACCAGGATGACATCTGTAAACCAAGTTTTAGGAACAGACATACAAATCTGATAACAGGGTTTTTTTGGTTTTTTTTTTTGTAAATATACAAATTTTAAATGTCTGGAGTATACCTAAGTTTCAGTTGTGAGGTTCTAGTGTAAACATTTCCAATTCTAGACAAGCCAAGGACATGAGAAGTGGTCTGGATCTACATATACATCACAACCACTTTGATGTGTCAAACACCACTGCTCTCTTTTTTGACTTTTGGGGCTGGTGAATAATTTAGCTAAAGGTTTTAGGGAGAACAAAAGGCACGGCCTCTATCCAGGCACCTCTTGTATTTTAAATTTTTGAGGACTTAGGTCATTCTATAAACTTCAGTGCTATTTTAAAATGCAATCATAACTACAAAGGTACATTCTGGAATTCTTGAATTGTTTGGCACTTAGTGATTAAAGCTGACATTTGTTGGGCTGAACTGGAGTTTCAGAATTGATAGAGCTCAGCTAATCCCAGCAATAAAAATGGCCACAAATGAATACTGTGACAGGTTTTGAAACAAGAAAAATCATCACTGAGCTCACCAGAAAAGAGACTGTCAAGTTAAAAAATTATTGGCATTTGCACTGGGTAGTGAACACTGTTTTATACATTTGTACTTGCCCAGTCACCTCTTTTATGTGTCTTGTTATAATAATTTTCAGTCATAAACAAAGAAAATGAGACATCATCTCAGATAAAATGGCATAAGATTCAGTATGAACATTAGCTATGGCACAACCTGGCCTCAAAGAACAAAGGAGTTAAAATTCATCTTACTTTATAGTGTTAGAATCTTTACATTAAATATAGACTTTTTTTCCCTCTTGATTATATTGTTACACATTCCACTGTTCTCATGCCACAAACCTCGAGGACTTTATTATTTATGTAATTCCAGGATCTGATGCAAGTAAATGCATTAATGAGTGGCATAGGATAAAAAAATTATCAGTAGATTTCAGGGGAGAGAAAAAGACCATTTTGATTCTCTTGCAAGACTGCTGATTAGTTACAGATGTTGCTTTTCTGATTGAATTATTTTTTATTCATTTAAAAAATATAGAACTGTCAAAGTATTTTAAATCATACAGAGATAGAGGTTATTTAAACAAGATTCTTTTATTTCTCTTTGTGGGAAGAGTTTGTACCTTCAAATGCTCCAGGTTACATGGTGATGTAATTTAAAGTGACATATGCTTGAATACATAGTAGTGCCAGCTTCATTTGGGGGCTTCCTAGTCCAAAGAAACTGTTGGATCTATTCTGGTGTCAAGAGCCTTTGCACAGCAGGATGATCAATCAGGAGAAACTTGTGTCAAGGAGTCTTAGGCAAACATGGTATCTCTTGCTAGACTTAAGGAGTCCAACCAACAGAACTTCCAGAGAGCAAGCATTAATCCTTTCACGGCAAAGAACCATCTAAAAATGTCTCCTTATACTTAGTTCATCTCTTGCCTTTCTAATGCTTTCTCCTATTGGAGTGGGAAAGATAACTTCAAAGGAGGAAGTTGGAGAGCCCCATTATGAAATAAGCAGCAGGATTTCCATGACTGTGTTTCATAAATTTCTAAGTGGATATGGATTTCATCTCCAAAAGAATTAACAAATAGCCTTTTTCTCATTTTCGAAATTTAGGTCACTCATTCTTTATGTACTAAAAACTGCCAAAATAGAGGAGAGGTGAGCAGAGGAAGAAAACTTAGAAGGGAATCAAGTTCCAAGGAAGAAATTGGAAAGTAATAAAATAAAGCAATGAGAAAAAAAAAGTCATTTTCTGTGTCTCTGTGAAAAAGATTGGAGAGTGGTAACATATTGGCTAGATGGGGTTCTCATAGAATTTAAAAGCATACTAACGTAGTAAAAATAAGTACATGTGAGATGAAACCAGGATCTCTGTATTCTCTGAAGAAATAAATTATTACATCTCAACTCTGGGTGAGGGTCTAGTAGACTTCAGCATCAGGTAGAAACATGTCCTCTGCCTCCTCGCCAGTCCAATTCCCTATCTTTTCCCTGACACCCCGCTTCCTTTTATACCCTACATCCATACCCCTAGCTTGTGGAGCTTTCAGTCACTGTTCTAATGCATTCCATGAAGGCAAATTAAAACCACCTGTTTGAAGGAACTGTTCTCTCCTCCCCTTTAAGGTAATATCTGCATTAAGTTTATTATAAACTAAAATACTTTGGCTTCAAAATCTGAATTTCTGATTTAGATTCCAGATAGATTATTTAATTTATTTTCTTAAAATATAGATTTTCTTAATAGTAGTCATGCTCTTGAAAATGATATGGTCACTTTCAGTTCATATATTCAGTATTTTTGCTACTTCATTTAGAAAACAAGTAACAATCTATGAAAATATAATAAAATTTAAGAAAAAATGATCTCTTGCAATTTATTACTGAATGAACTCCTATTGTGTATGTGTGCAATATAGAAAGGTGGATTTGGGGGGAAATGAATAAATAAATAGGTGGAGATTTCCTGGTTTCCAATCTGAATTTTCTATTAAGAAGAAGAAAAATTGACGCCTACGAGGAACACATGAACATTTATTTGTGTGTGTTTATTTATTTTTAATTGAATTTATTAGAGTGACATCTATATATATAAAAGGCTAATGTGCAAAGTGTCCCCTTGGGAGTTTGACCAGGAGACTGGGAGTTTGATGGCTCGCTATGACGTGTGCTGACCACCAGGGGGTAGTGCGGAATGAAGGAAGGCCCCAGCTGGCAGCTGGCAGCTGGGGAGGAAGGCCCGGCTGGCAGCCAGAAGGCCCCAATCGGCCCTGAATGCCGGCCAGACCTAGGGACTCTATCTGTGCACAAACTTCGTGCACCGGGCCTCTAGTTGATTAATAAAACCATACAGGTTTCAAGTGTGCAACTCAATAGCACATCATCTGCAAAGTGACTTGTGTGTGCATTGTCCAAAGCCATTTATGACACCATTTATGAACCCTTTGCCCACTTCCATCTCTCCCCAAATCTCTTTCCCTCTGGCTATTGCCACAATGCTGTCCAAGTCTATATACATATACATACATATTTTTGCTTAGTCACTTCACCTTTTTTCACCCAATCCCCCAAACCCTCTCTGCTCTGAGAGCTGTCAGTTTGTTCCATGTATCTCTGTTTCTATTTGTTTTTTAAATTATTTTGTTCATTAGATTCCACATATAAGTGAGACCATATGGTATTTGTCTTACTCTGACTGGCTTATTTCACTTAGCATAATAATCTTCATAAACATACAATTGGTTGCAAAAGGTAAGATTTCCTTTTTTATTTTTATAGCTGAGTAGTATTCAATTGTGTAAATGTACCACAGCTTCTTTATCCACTCATCTGCTGGTGGGCACTTGGGTTGTTTCCAGATCTTAGCTATTGTAAATAACGCTGCTGAACATAAGGGTGATATATACTTACTGATCGGTATTTCAGGATTCTTATGATATATATACCCAGAAGTGAGGTTGCTAGGTTCAAAGATGGTTCTATTTTTAACTTTTTGAGGAAATTCCATATTGTTTTCCACAGTGGCTGCACCAGTCTGCATGCCCACCTAGGTGCACAAGGACTCCCTTTTCTCCACATCTTTGCCAGCATTTATTGTTTATTGATTTATTAATGACAATCATCTGAAAGGTGTGAGATGATATTTAATTGTGGTTTTAATTCACATCTTTCTGATGATTAGTGACATTGAGCATTGTTTCATATGTCTCTTTTGAGAAGTGTCTATTCTGATTCATTGCCTATTTTATAAGTGGTTGTTTGTCTTCTTTGTGTTGAGTTGTATAAATCCATTATATATTTTGAAAATTAACCCCTTTTCAGATGTATCATTGGCTAGTATGTTCTCCCATTCAGTGGGTTGCCTTTCATTTTGTGAATTGTTTCTTTTGCTGTGAAAAGCTTTTAGTTTGCTGCAGTCTAATTTGTTTATTTTTTTTCTTGCCCAAGGAAATATATTGGAAAAAATATTACTACATGAGATGTCTGAGATTTTACTTCCTGTAGTTTCTTCTAGGATTTTTATAGTTTAGTGACTTACATTTAAGGCTTCTATCCATTTCCAGTTTATTCTTGTGTGTGGTGTAAGTTGGTGGTCTAGTTTCATTTTTTACATGTCTCTGTCCAATTTTCTAAACACCATTTATTGAAGAGACTGTCTTTACTTTATTGTATGCTCTTGCCTCCTTTGTCAAATATTAATTGAAAATATAGGTGTGGGTTCATTTCTGGGCTCTCTGTTCTGCTTCATAGATCTTTATGCCATTCTTATGCCAGTACCAGGCTGTTCTAATCACAATGTTGTTGTAATATACTTTGTTATCAGGTAGTTTGATATTTACATTGTTCTACTTTCTCAAGATTGCTGACGTTATTCAGGGTCTTTAAAAAAAAATATCTTCATTGTTGAAAGTATTACATATGTTCCCTTTTTCCCCAATTGACTTTTGCCACCCTATCCCTGCCCACACTCCAGGCTTTCACCACCCTATTGTCTGTGTCCATGAGTTATGTGTATCCACATGTGAGTTCATTAGTTGATCTCTTTTCCTTCCTGCCTTTCCTGGGAGGTTTGACAGTCTGTTCGATGCTTCTATGTCTCTGGCTCTATTTTTGTTTATCAGTTTATATTGTTCATGAGATTCCACATGTGAGTGAGATCATGTGATATTTTCTTTCTCTAACTGGCTTATTTCACTTAGCATAATGCTCTCAAAAGTCCATCCATGCTGTTGCAAATGGTAAGAGTTCTTTCTTTTTTACAGCTGCATAATATTCCATTGTGTAGATGTACCACAGTTTTTTAATCCACACATCTGCTGAAGGGCACTTAGGCTTTTTCTAAATCTTAGTAATTGTAAATTTGGCTGCTATGAACATAAGGGTGCAGATATTCTTTCTGATGAGTGTTTCGGGTTTCTTATGATATCCTAGAGGCCCAGTGCACAGATTCGTGCACCGGTGGGGTCCCTTGGCCTGGCTTATGAGGATCAGGCCAAAACTGGCTCTCTGACAACCCCTGAGGGGTCCTAAATTGCAAGAAGGCCAAGGCCAGGCCAAGGGACCCCACCAGTGCATGATTGGAGCTGGGGAGGGATCGCAGGAGGGCTCCAGGGTGTGTCCCACCTATCTCGCCCAGTCCAGATCAGCTGGACCCCAGCAGCAAGCTAACCTACCGGTCAGAGAGTCTGCCCCCTGGTGGTCAGTGTGCATCATAATGACTGGTTGAACGGTCCAACGATTTGACATTTAGCATATTAGGCTTTTATTATATAAGATTTCTAGAAATGGGATCACTGGGTCAAATGGGAGTTCCATTTTTAATTTTCTGAGAAAACTCCATACTGTTTTCCACAGAGGCTGAACCAGTCTGCATTCCCACCTTCTCCACATCCTCACCAGCACTTGTTGTTTGTTGATTTGTTGATGAAAGCCATTCTGACAGGTGTAAGGTGGTAACTTGTCATTTTGATTTGCATCTCTCAGATGATTAGTGACTTTGAGCATTTTTTCATATGCCTTTTGGCATTCTGTATGTCCACTTTGGAGAACTGTCTTTTTAGGTCATTTGCCCCTTTTTAATTGGATTTTTTTATCTTCCTTTTGTTAAGTTGTATGAGTTCCCTATACATTTTGAAGGTTAAATCCTTATCAGATGTGTCATTGGAAAATATGTTCTCTCATGCAGTGAGCTCTCTTGTTATTTTGTCGATGGTTTCTTTTGCTGTTCAGAAGGTTCTTATTTTGATGTGGTCCCATTTGTTTATTTTCTCCTTAGTTTCCATTGTCCTAGGAGAAGTATCCTTAAACATATTGATACAAGAAATGTCTGAGATTTTGCTACCAATGGTTTTTTCTAGGATGTTTATGGTTTCACATCTTACATTTAAGACTATTATCCATGATGGGCTTATTTTTATGTATGGTTTAAGTTGGTGGTCTAATTTCATTTCTTTGTATGTATCTGTCCAATTTTCCTAACACCATTTATTGAGGAGACTATCTGGACTCCATTGTATGTTCTTGCCTTCTTTGTCAAATATTAATTGAGCATAATGGCTTGGGTCAATTTACGGTATCTCTGTACTCTTCTATTGGTCTTTATACATGTTCTGGTGCCAGTACCAGGCCATTTTGAGTACAGTAGCTTTGTAGTATAACTTGATATCTGGCAATGTGATCCCTCCAACTTTGTTCTTCTTTCTCAAGATAGCTGTGGGTATTCGGGGTCTTTTTTGATTCCAGATGAATTTTTGGAGAGTTCGTTCTAGTAGGTTGAAATATGGTGTTGGTATTTTAATGGGGATTGCATTTAATTTATAGATTACTTTGGGTAGTATGGCCATTTTAATGATGTTGACTCTACCAATCCATGAACATGGCATATTCTTTCACTTGTGTATATCTTTCTCTGTCTCTTTTTCAACGTCCTGTAGTTTTCTGAGTACAGATATTTTACTCCTTGGTTAAATTTAGTCCTAACTATGTTAAGTTTTTGTTGCAATGGTAAATGGGATTGTTCTTTTTGTTTCTTTTTCTGCAAGTTCATTATTGGTATATAAAAATGCCATAGATTTCTGGGTGTGAATTTTATAACCTGTTCTGCTACTGAATTCATTTATTAAATCTAGTGGGGTTTTTTTTTAATGAAGTCTTTAGGAGTTTCTATGTACAATATCATGTCATCAATGAATAATGACAGTTTCACTTCCTCCTTTCCCATTTGGATGCATTTTATTTCTCCTTCTTGTCTGATTGCTATGTCTAGCACTTTCAGTACTATGTCAAACAGGAGTGGTGACGTGGGTATCCCTGTCTTGTTCTTACTCTTAGGGGGAATGGTTTTAGTTTTTGCCCATTGAGTATGGTGTTGTCTTCAGGTTTGTCATAGAAGGCTTTTATTATTTTGAGGTATGATCCCTCTATTCCCACTTTTCTGAGGGGTTTTATCAGAAAAGGGTGTTGGATTTTGTACAATGCTTTTTCTGCATCAATTGATGTGATCATGTGTTTTTTTTTATATTTTATTGAGTTTTTACAGAGAGGAAGGGAGAGGGATAGAGAGTTAGAAACATCGATAAGAGAGAAACATCGATCAGCTGCCTCCTGCATGCCCCCCACTGGGCATGTGCCCGCAACCAAGGTACATGCCCTTGACCGGAATTGAACCTGGGACCCTTCAGTCCACAGGCTGACGCTCTATCCACTGAGCCAAACCGGTTAGGGCGATCATGTGGTTTTTATCTTTCAGTTTCTTTATGTGATTTATCACATTGATTTGTGAATATTGTACCAGCCTTGCATCACTGGAATAAATCAACTTGGTCATGATGTATGAGCTGTCTAATGTATTGCTGGATCTTATTTGTTAATATTTTGTTGAGGATTTTAGCATCTGTGTTCATCAGGGATATTGGCCTGTAATTGTCTTTCTTTTTATTGTCTTTATCTGATTTTGGGATTAGGGTAAGACTGGCCCCATAGAAAGAGCTTGGGAGTGTTCCTTCCTCTTGAATTTTTTGGATTAATTTGAGGAGGATAGGTGCTAGTTCTTTAAATGTTTGCTAAAACTCTCCTGTGAAGCCATCTGGACCAGAGTGTTTGTTTGCTTGGAGTTTTTTTTAATTATTATTGCTTCAATTTCATCAGTAGTTATCAGTCTATTCAGGTGTTCTGATTCTTCCTGATTCAGTTTTGGAAGATTGTCTTTTTCTAGGAATATGTCCATTTGGTCAAGGTTGACCAGTTTGTTGGAATAGAGTTATTCAAAGTATTTTTTTTATGATCCTTTGTATGTCTGTGGGGTCAGTTGTTATTTCACCTCTTTCATTTCTGATTTTATTTATTTGGGTCCTCTGTCTTTTTTTCTTGGTGAGTCTGGCATGAAGTTCATAAATATTGTTTATCCTTTCAAGAACCAGCTCTTGGTTTTCTTGATCTTTTATATATATTTACATACTAGAGGCCCGATGTATGAAATTTGTGCAAGAGTAGGGCTTCCGTCCCCTGGCTGCCAGCACCAGCTTCCCTCTGGCACCTGGGAGATGGTCTTCCCTCACAGCCCCGGTTTCATCCGAAAGGCCGTCTGGAAGGATGTCTGGTCTAATTAGCATATTACACTTTCATTATTATAGATTTTGGTCTCTGAGTCATTTATTTCCGCTCTGAACTTTATTATTTCCTTCCTTCTACTTACTCTTGGATTCTCTTGTTGCTCACTTTATAATTCTTTACGTTGTAGAGTTAGATAACTTATTACAAGTTTTTCTTGTTTTTGAGGTAAGCATGTAGTGCTATGAATTTCCCTCTCAGCGTTGCTTTCACTGTGTCCCATAGATTTTGGATTGTTGCGGTTTCATTGTCATTTGTTTCCAGAATATTTTTTATTTCTTCATTGATCTCTTTTGTAACCCAGTCATTGTTTAATAGCATGCTATTTAGCCTCCATGTGTTTGTTTTTTATTGTTTTTATTGTAATTGATTTCTAATTTTATGCCATTGTGATCTGAGTAGATGCTTGAAATGATTTTAATCTTCTTGAATTTGTAGAGTCTTAACCTGTGTCCTAATATGTGGTCTGTGAAAATGTCCTATGTGCACTTGAGAAGAATCTATGTTCTGTAGCTTTGGGATGAAATCTTCTGAAGTTGTCAACTAGTTACATCTGATCTAGTGAGTCATTTAGAATTGCTGTTTCCTTGTTGCTTTTTCATCTAGATTTATCCAGTGATGTCAGTGGAGTATTAAAATCTTCTACTATGATTGTATTGCTGTGGATATCTCCATTGATATTTTCCAGAAGTTTTTTTATGTGTTTGGAATGTTCCTGCATTCGGTTCATATATGTTTACCAAAGTTATAGCCTCTTGTTGAATCGATCCCTTTGCATTATGAAGTGGCCTTCATTATAAATTTTTATGGTCTTCAGTTTGAGGTCTATTTTGTCAGATATAAGTATTGCTGCCTCTTTTCTGTGTTTTGTTTTGTTTTCATTTCCATTTGTCTGAAGAGTTTTTTCCATCCCTTCACTTTCAATCTGTGTGAGTCCCTTATTATGAGGTGGGTCTGTTGTAGACAGCATATATATGGGGCATATTTTCTAATCCATTTAGCCACCCAATGTTTTTTGATTGGAGCATTTAATCCATTTGCATTTAAGGTTACTATTGATAAGTACTTACTTGTTGCCATTTTAATTTTTTATGCCTGTATTTCTTCCTCCCTTCCTATTTCTTCTTTTTATAACAGTCACTTTAGATTCTCTTGCATTGCTGGCCTGGTGGTAATAAATTTCATTAACCTTTTGTTCTTTTTGTCTGCCAAGCTCCTGACCTTCAATTTTGAATGATAGCCTTGCTGTATAGAGTATTCTTGGATTCAGTCCCTTGCTCTTCATCATTTTGTATACCTCATTCTATTCCCTTCTGGCCTGATGTGTTTCTCTTGAGAAATCATTTGATAGTCTAATTGGAGATCCCTTGTAGGTAACTTTCTGTCTCTCTCTTGCAGCCTTTAAAATTATTTCTTTGTCTTTTAGGTTTGCCCATTTCATTATGATGTGTCTTGGTGTGGGTCTTTTTTTGATTCATCTTGATTGGTACTCTCTGTGCTTCTTGGGGTTGGGTGACTTTTTCTTCCCCAAATCAGGGAAGTTTTCTGTCATTATTTCTTCAAACAGGTTTTATATTCTTTGCTCAGCTTCATCTCCTTCTGGCACCCCTATTTTGTGGATGTTGTTTCATTTCACGTCCCAAAGCCCTCTTAGATTCTCCTTCTTCTATTTAACTTTTTTTCCAGTTGCTGCTCTGCTTTGGTGTTGTTTCTACCTTGTCTTCTAACTCACTGATTCAGTCCTCAGCTTCATCTCGTCTGTTGAAACCTTACATTATGTTCTTTATTGCAGTTTGTTGTTCTTTTTCTAGTTCTTTTATGTGTAGGATTAGTTTTCTTTTTATTTGAGGTTTTTTTTGCTTCTTGAGGTAGGCCTGTAATGCTATGAATTTCTCTCTTAAAAGTTCTTTCATTGTGTCCCATAGATTGGGGTTTGTTGTGTGTTAATTTTCATTTGTCTTCAGGTAGCTTTTGATTTCTTCATTGATCTCATTGTTAACCTCTTCGTTGTTTAATAATATGTTATTTAGCCCCCATGTTTTTGTCTTTTTTTTCTTGTGATTGATTTCTAGTTTCATATAATTATGGTCAAAGAAATTGCTTGATATAATTTCAATCTTCTTAAACTTATTGAGACTTGTTTTGTATCCTATCATGTGATCTATCCTAGAAAATATTCCATGGACTCTTGAAAAGAATGTATATTCTGCTGCTTTGGGATGAAATGCTTTGAAGATATTAATTAAGTCCTGCTGATCTAGTGTTCTAAGACTTGTTTTCTTGTTAATTTTATTTCTGTAAATTCTATTCATTAACGTCAATGGGATGTTAAAATCTAGTACTCTGACTGTATTTACGTTCATCTCTCCTTTTATGTCCATCAGAATATGCTTTATATATGTAGGTGCTCCTATGTTGTGTGTATAAATGTTTCAAGATTATATCCACTTGTTGGATTGCTCCCTTTATCATTACGTAGTGTCCTTCTTTGTCTTTTACTATAGCATTTTTTTCAAAGTCTATTTTGTGTAATATAAGTATTGCTACCCCAGCTTTTTTTCTTTCCATTTGTATGGAAGTTTTTGTTTGTTTGTTTCCTTCACTTTCATGCTGTCTACATCTATTACTCTGCAGTGGGCCTTTTGTTGACAACACATATATGGGGCATATTTTCTTATCTATTCTGCTACCACATGTCTTTTGATTGTAGCATTTAATATGTTTACATTTAAAGTTATTATTGATAGATACGTATTTATTGCCATTTTGTTCCTCTCTATATTTTTTTCTTCTTCTTAAAGCAGCCCCTTTAACAACTCTTGCAATACTGGTTTGGTAGTAATGAACTCCTTTAGTTGTTTGCTTTGTTTGTTTGTTTGCCTGGTAAGCTCTTTATTTCACCTTCAATTTTAAATGATAGCCTTGCTGGATAGCATAGTCTTGGTTGTAGGTCTTTATTTTTAACACTTTGAATATTTCATGCCAATACCTTCCAGCTTGAAGTGTTTTTGTTGAGAAATCAGCTGACAGCCTATGGAAGTTCCCTTGTAGGTAACTAACTGCCTCTCTTTGCTTTTAAGATTCTTTCTTTATCTTTCAGCTTTGTCATTTATTTATGATGTGTCTTGGTGTGGGTCTTTTTGGTTCAGCTTGTTTAGGATTCTCTGTACTTCCTGAAATAATTTGTCTTTTTTATTCAACTGGTTAGGAAATTTTTCAGTCATTATTTCTTCAAACAAGTTTTTCAATCCCTTGCTCACTTACTTCTTCTGCTACCTCTATGATGTAGAGTTTTTATACTTAATTAGAGGCCCAGTGCACAAAAATTCGTGCACTCGGGAAGGGAGTCCCTCAGCCCAGCCTGCACCATCTCGCAGTCCAGGACCCCTTGGGGGATGTCCGACTGATAGCTTAGGCCTACTCCCCGGGGGATTGGGCCTAAGATGGCAGTCAGACATCCCTCTGGCAGCCTGGGAACCCTCAGGGGATGTCCGACTAATGGTTTAAAGCCATTAGTCAGACATCCTTAGTGCTGCCGTGGAGGTGGGAGAGGCTCTCGCCACCGCTGCTGTGCTGGCCAGCCATGAGCTGGTTTCTAGCTGAGCAGCGCTCCCCCTGTGGAAGCGCATTGACCACCAGGGGGCAGCTCCTGCATTGAGCATCTGCCCCTTGGTGGTCAGTGCACATCATAGCACCGGTCGTTCCTGGTTGTTCCGCCATTAGGGTCAATTTGCATATTACCATTTTATTATATAGGATGTTCTCCCATAGGTCCCTTAGACTTTCCTCATTTTTTTAATTCTTTTTGTTGTTGTTGTTGCTTTGCTTGATTGCCTTCTACTGTCTTGTCCTCTAAATTGTTAATTTGATTCTTTGTTCATATAACCTGCTTTTGATTCCTTCTAGTATTTTTCATACCAGATATTGTGTTTTTCATTTCTGACTGGGTCTTTTTTATGGTTTCTATGCCCTTTTAAATGTTTGATATCTGTTTGTTTAAGTTCTCATTGAAATTATCCATTCTTCCTCTAAGGTTCTTGAGCATCCTTATAACCATCATTTAAAACTCTGCATCTTGGTTGCTTCCATTTCATTTAATTCTATTTGGAGATTTCTTTCATCTGGGGCATATTTTTCTGTCTTCCCATGTGGTCTATGCATTTATTAGATCTGCTATGACTTCCAAGCTTGTTATGAGAGCTTTCTAATTTAGGTGCCTTTTGGGTCTCAGTAATGTAGTTTTCTAGATCCCCTGAGCTACATCATCCAGAGATGATTCTTCTGTAAGTTATGTGTTCCCTCCTGTTTTAGTTGAGTCTTGAATGCTGTTGGCCTGTTTGTGGATAGAGTTAACCCTCAGGCTGGCTCACTATAAGGATAGACCTTGTTCACTGTGTCTGGGTCACTGTTCAGGGGCTTTTCCCTAAGGCATAGTTGTTCCAAGAAGGATCTGGTGCCTATCAGAGTCACTCTTTGTCTGTGCCATTTGTGTGAAGTTGAGTCAAGCTCTAGTGTGGTTTGAAGCCCATCACTGGTTTTGTTGGTTCTGGGCCCACTTGGCCAGGGTTCATGTGCAGGTCTATGTCAGATATTTTGTGTACCCAGCCTTGGGCTACCCATCTGGAGCTACCACACTATTCACTCTTTGTGGCTGTGTCTAATTGGCCTCAGTGTATGGGGGAGGGGCAGGCTGTGTACAAGGGTTTGTTTCCTGCAGCTCTGAGCTAGGAGTAAATTTTAAAAAAGGTTGCCCTCCCCCTGTTGGCTACTCCACCACCCCTTGAACTTTCCCAGAGTTTCTCTAGAATCTTATGAAGAAAGATTGTAGAGTGTACCCAAGATGGCTGCACCCCACTGACCCTTATGCATGGCTCATTTGGTAGGGTTGGGTCACCAGGTATGCAGGATGGGGCTAGTGGATCTCCTACTTGAGGGCAGCATGGTTAGGCATTAAATGGGGAGACTGTTTCCCCTATTCCAGAGCTGTGCTACTTAGTCTCTGCTAGAAGTCTCCAACTCCAGCTCTCCCTGGAGGAGCATGCCACAGGTTCAGGTTGGGTTCAGCCAGGTGTCTCTATTGCAGGAGTAAGCTCTGCATGGTGGGGTCACCATAACTTGTGCAAACAGATCAAGAAAGCATTCTGTTGGTGCTGGCACTGGCTGGACCACAGGAAAGGGGTGAGCTGAACTCCTTCCTTTAGCTCTTTAGTCATGCCTGTGGGAGCCCCACAATGGAGCCTCTGAGGGAGAAACACTCATAATGTTTTACCTCTGATCAGAGTTGTTTCTTTTCCCCCATGAAACTGAGTGTAGCAGGATTAGGCCAGTGGGAATTGTTAAAACAGATCAAAGCAGTCTTCTATGGGGAATGGTGCTGGTCCATGGGAAGAGAGCAAGCTACATGCCTCCATGTAGCTCTGCAGCCTCACCATCAAAGCCTGAAAAGTGATTCTGAGGGAGATGCGCTCTGAATTTCCAGGTCTGAGCAGTGTTCCCTTCCCCTTGCATGACTGAATTCAATAGGATGAGGCCACCAGAACTTGGGAAATCAGATCAAGGGAGTGTTCCTTGGGGTTGGCACCTTGTAAACACACAGGATGGGGGAAAGATTAGCCCCCATTCCAAAGCCACACAGTTAAATTACTATCTAAGTGTCTGCCTATAGTCTCTCCAGAAAAAAAAAAAAAGCTTAACACAAGTCCCTGTTGTGTGTAGCAAACAGTTCTTTCTGATGGACTCAAGCTTGGCATGGTGGTATCACCAGTATTTGGAAGACCAGGTTAGTGCACTCTCCCAGCTGATGCTGTAAGAATAAGACTGTCTGACCCTGTGACATGGTGTCTGAGGGCAGACCTGGCAGTTGACTCAGGACCAGGATCTCAGTAGTCAACCATCCAGATCTTTTCCAGAGCCATACCATCTAGATCTTCTCTTTATGACTCCCATGTGCCCTGAGTTACCAGAGCCCTACTACCAAGAGCAAGCTCCTGTGGGTTGGCCCTTTAGGAGAGCATCTGGGATTTTAGCAGACTCCCTCCTCTTCCAAGTGGACAGAGTCCTTGCTGATTTTCACTGCCAGATGCTTCTCTTCTAAGACCCAGTGCTATGAAGGTTCCAGTGTGGGGTTGAGACCCCATGAAACCTCAGAGGTCCTTTTGCAGCTGAGATATCCCTCGGGTTTCTCAGCTACCACACCTGGGTGCAAGTGTCAGCCCTCTCCACATATCCCTTCTTACCAGTCTCTTTGAAGCTTCTTCTATAAATCGTCAACTATAGTACTCCTGTTCAGCTGTCCTTCAGTTATTCATTCAGGTTGATTGCTCTATAATTTCTCTGTAAATTTGGTTTGGCACCAGAAGATGTATGTAGCTTCCACCTACACCATATCTATCTTGGATCCTCTGAACATTTCCAATGAAATTCATAAAATCCACCAAGGGAAACCCAGCACTGGAACTAGAAAAGGGAGGCAAATGACCACTGTGCTTAGGAATGCCATAGATGAGCCACATCTCTAGGTTGGATTCCATGGCTGTCTCTCAGGCCAACTCATGATAATTTTTTGAGATGTGTCCAATAGTTCCCTCTAAAATTTTTGACTAGCACTTTCCCTTTTTAACCAAAATGAAATTATAACACATTCCTCAAAGGTCACATTAAGTGGGAAAACAGAAAAGAAAATACATATGTAAAATGTATCAGTCTACAAAATTTGCCTGAGCTGGTGTGCAAGTTGGGTGAATAGAAATAAATTTTCAAGTTGACCCACACAAATACAGTATTGTCATTGTAATCAGAACACACAATGAAGGGCAATTGTCTTTGGCATCATGGAAAAATGTAGCAACGTGGATGGCACACAGATTCTCACATGGATAAGGCATGGCTGATTGTGTTTTTCATCTCTAGGTGAGATCAAATACTGCTGAGAGCCAAAGGTTGATCCTGTGCAGAAAAATGTAAGATGAACTGCCAACTTGGACAGGTTTTAGTGGATCCATGGAGGCTTGGCATTCATTCTATGTTCACTATAATCAGACTTCTGTTGTATTTCAGGCACTTGTGTTTCCTCCTGGTCACACTGATCCAAGTCTGGCTGGAGATAATTGGACATTGGCCTTCAATGCAGGACACCTAGTGCAGACTGACAGCCTGGAAATGGTCCTTATGGCCACCCTTTTGTAGTTAATAGTGATGACAAGTGCAAACTTCTCCTTTTCTCAAAAATATTCATATAATATCATCTCAAAGTATTAATCTATTTGGATTCTATCCTGAAACAAGATTACAGTTCATTTGAATGTCTAGGATGTAAAGCATGTTGAAACAATCACCACTATAGCTTAAATAGCATCATTTAGAGAACCAGTCTACAGAGAGTGAAACAAAGTTAACATTTAGTTCTTTGCAGTACAGTGCAAAGGAAAAAAAAAACTCTGCAAGTGTAAGCCACAAGCCAACTACCATAATCACAGGACTGTAGGCAATTATATTTAAAAATCAAGTGTTCACAAGAAAAAGGACAGCAACATAGATGAGGGAGGAGTGTGAATTATGAACATAAACTTGTACTAAAAGACATACAACCAAAGTGAGATCAAATCAACCTCAAGCTCAGAGAAACCAGGCTGAAATGGAAGTTCTGAGACTATAGACACTTCTGAGATAACAGGACATTTTTGAAACACAATTGCATCAAAAATAGCTTTTTAAAAAATACTCTAAGATTCAAACATAGTGGCCAACAGAACGGCAGGGAGGAAGAAAGTGTTAGTGAGTAAAGGAGCAAAATGTGTGGTGTGTGTTGGGGGGGGGGCACACTGAGGGACAATTAGACATTGCAGGAGTCCTGGGGGCTGGCAGATCTGGCTCTCCTAGACAGAGAGCCACTGCCACCACCATGGGCACTCACAGGCTGATGCAGTTTTAGCACGGAACCCATGCCATCTTGCAGATGGGAGCAATGGAGGCCAGCCATACCAACACCTAGACCGAACTCAGACACCACCCCCAGACAGGTACAGAGAGCTGCTTACAGTCATAACACATGTGAAACCACACCGTGCCCTGGCAATGAGCAGTACAGTACCACCCCTGTGGGTCCCAGATGTCTGCAGTTTGTGCACACCAGAGAGAACTCCCAAACTGTAACACCTCACTGAAACCAAAACCCAGCATCCCAGGATCCCGTGCTACAAGTCCCCATGCTGTGAGTTCAAGGGTACTCTGGGGGTACCCCTTGCCTGCCTGATCTCCCAGACTGGTGAGTGCTCTGCCCCCAGCATGGACAGAGTCTTCCACCTGGTGCTGGCTCCACCACCTGGTGTGGACAGAGCTGTCACCCAGTGCATGCCCTGCCCCCAGCCTAGGTCAGAGTTGCTGGTGTGACCCAGTATGCCCAGCCACAGGTCACAGGACCACGCTGCATGTGCACTACCAGAGGGTCATAGGATGCCATCCTGAATTGGGTACTGAGGCCACACAGTGAATTGCATGCCAGAGGGCTCTGGGCCCTCACAGGGAGTCACATACCAGAGGAACTGTGCATGAGCTGCCTGCAATCCCAAGAATCTGAAGTGGACAACTGAGGGATCAGAACCATGGGAGAAGGGTGTAAACTCAGAGTAGAGACAATAAAGGTGTGAAACTCAAGGCAGACCTACCTTTCAGTCTAGCGAGTCTCAGATCACTGAACCGTGAGGGGCTTCAACCCCTTGAATCCCAAATAGGGAGTCCAGTGCTAGAAAAAGACAGAAAAATGGGGAGACAAAGAAACAACCTCCAAAGGAAAGAAAATAAGGAATCTCCAGAAAAGGAACTAAATAAAATTGAAGCAAGCCATATGTCAGAGAAGAATTCAGAATAAGGATCGCACAGTTCCTAAACCAATTGGATGTGAGAATTATGAACATATTTAAGAATCAAGAGGAAATGAACAATGATATAGCGACAATAAAAAATACAATGGAAGGTTTCAACTGTAGACTAGAAGAAGCAGAGAACCGAATCAGTGAGTTAGAAGACAAGGCAGAAAACACACCCAATCTGAACAACAAAATGGAGAAAAAATTAGAAAGCAGGAGAAGAGCTTAAGGGAGTTTTGGGACAACATGAAATGAAGCAACATCCATATAATAGGGGATCCAAAAGGACAAGAAGAAGATTAAGGATTAGACAACATATTTGAAGAAAAATGACAAAAAAACTTCCCTGATGTGGGGAAGAAAAAGGTCACAAAAGAACAGAGAATCCCAAACAAGATGAATCCAAAAAGACCCATGCCAAAACACATCGTAGTTACAATGGCAATCATTAATGAAAAAGAGAGAATATCAAGGGCTGCAAGAGAGCAACAGAGAGTTACATAAAAGGGATCTCCCATTAGAATATCAAATAATTTCTCAAGAGAAACACATGAGGCCAGACAGGAATAGTATATAGTATACAAAGTGATGCAAAGCAAGGGACTGAATCCAAGAATACTCTATCCAGCAAGGCTATCATTCAAAATTGAAGGTGAAATCAGGAGCTTCATAGACACAAAAGGCTAAGGGAGTTTATCACCACCAAACCAGTAGTGCAAGAAATGCTAAAGGGACTGTTGTAAAAAGAAGAAATAGAAAGGGAAGAAGGAACACAGGCATAAAGAATAAAAATGGCAACAAATAAGTACCTATCAATAATAATCTTAAATGGATTAAATGCTCCAATCAAAAGACATCAGGTGACTAAATAGATAGAAAACATGACCCATATATATGCTGTATACAAGAGACTAACCTCAGAACAAGGCACTCACACTGACTGAAAGTGAAGGGATTGAAAAGTATATTTCAGACAAAGAGAAATGAATAAAAAGCTGGGGTAGCAATATTTATATCTGACAAAATAGACCTCAAAGTGAAGGCCATAACAAGAGATAAGAAAGGTCACTTCAAAATACTAAAGGGATCGATACAACAAGAGGATATAACCCTGATAAACATATATGCACCCAATGCAGGAGCAGCCAAATACATAAAAAAAAACAGTAACTTCTGGAACATATCAAGGGGAGATCAACAACAGTACAATCATAGTAGGGGACTTTAATACCCAGTGACATCACTGTAAGTCTTATAGACAAAAAATCAATAAAGAAACATCAATTCTAAATAACCCACTAGATCAGATGGAATTAATTGACATCTTCAGAACATTTCACCCAAAAGCTATGGTATATGCAATCTTCTCAAGTCCACATGAGACATTTTCAAAGATAGACCACATATCAGGACACAAGCTAAGTCTCTACAAATTCAAGAAGATTGAAATCATATCAAGTATTTTCTCAGATCACAATGGCATAAAATTAGAAATAAACTACAATAAAAACAATAAAAAATAACCAAACACTTGGGGGCTAAATAGTGTGTTATTAAACAATGATTGGGTCACCAAAGAGATAGAAGAAGAAATAAAAAAAATCCTAAAGATGACAATGAAAACACAAAAATCCAAAATCTTTGGGACACAGTGAAAGCAGTCCTGGGAGGGAAGTTCATAGCATTACTACCTACCTCAAAACACACACACACACACACACATACACACACACAAGAAAAACTGGTAATAAATTATCTAACCCTACAACTTAAAGAATTAGAAAGAGAGCAACAATAAAAGCCCAGAGTAAGCAGACAGAAGGAAATAATAAAGATTGGAGTGGAAAAAAAATGACACAGACACTATAAAAGCAATTCAAAAGATCAATAAAACCAAGAGATCAAAAGATCAATAAAACCTTTCTTTGAAAGGATAAACATGATTGATGAACCTCTAGCCAGGATCACCAAGAAGCAAAGAGAGAGGAACAAAATAAATAAAATCAGAGGCTTAGCTGGTTTGGCTCAGGGGATAGAGCATTCACCTGTGGACTGAAGGTCCCAGGTTTGATTCCAGTGAAGGGCACATGCCTGGTTTGTGGGCTCAATCCCCGGGGGAGGGGGGAAGAGCATGCAGGAGGCAGCTAATCAATGATTCTCTTTCATCATTGGTGTTTCTATCTGTCTGTCCTTCTCCCTTCTTCTCTGAATCTATAAAAATATATTTTTAAAAATCAGAAATAAAAGAGGTGAAGTAATGACGGACCCCACAGTAATACAAAGGGTTGCAAAAAATACTATGAAATACTCTATTCTAACCAAATAGACAACCTAGAGAAGGGTCCTCAAACTTTTTAAACAGGGGGCCAGTTCACTGTCCCTCAGACCGTTGGAGGGCCGGACTATAGTTTAAAAAAAAAAAACTATGAAAAAATTCCTATGCACACTGCACATATCTTATTTTGAAGTAAAAAAAAACAAAACGGGAACAAATACAATATTTGTATTTGCATGTGGCCCGCTGACCGTAGTTTGAGGACCCCTGACCCAGAGGAAATGGACATATTCCTAGAAAAATACAATCTTCCAAAACTCAATCAGGCAGAATAAAAAATCTTAATAGGCTGATAACTATGGAGGAAATTGAAGCAGTAATAAAAACAAATAAACAAAAAACTCACTGCAAACAAAAGCCCTCGGCCGGACAGATTCACAGGGGAGTTTTACCAAACATTCAAAGAAGAACGACAAACCTACCCTCCTCAGACAGTTCTAAAAATTCAAGAGAAAGGAACACTTCTAAGCTGTTTCTATGAATCTAGCATTACGCTAATCCCAAAACCTATAAAGATACTGCAAAGAAAGAGAATTACAGGCCAATATCCCTGATGAACATAGATGCTAAAATCCTCAACAAAACATTAGCAAATAAGATCCAGCAATACATTAGAAAGTTCATACACCATGACTAAGTGGGATTTATTCCAGGGATCCAAGGCTGGTATATCTGCAAATCAATAAATGTGATACATTACATAAACAAATTGAGAGACAAAACTCACATAATTATATCAATAGATGTAGAAAAAGCAATTGACAAAATCCAACACTCTGTTTTGATAAAAACTCTCAGCAAAGTGGGAATAGAGAGATCATTCCTCAACATAATAAAAGCCTTATATGACAAACCTACAGCCAACATCATACTCAATGCGCAAAAACTAAAACCATTTCTCCTAAGAATAAGAACAAGACAGGGATGCCCACTTTTACCACTCCTGTTGGACACAGTACAGGAAGTGCTAGCCATAATGATCAGACAAGAAGAAGAAGTAAAAGGCATCCAAATTGGAAAAGAAGAAGTAAAACTGTCATTATTCGCAGATGACTTGAAATTGTACATAGAAAACCTTAAAGACTGCATCAGAAAACTACTAGACTTAATAAATTAATTTGGCAATGTAGCAGGATACAAAATTAACACCCAGAAATCCATGGCTTTTTTATACACCAACTAGAGGCCTGATGCATGAAAATTCGTGCAAGAGTAGGCCTTCTTCCCCTGGTTGCCAGCACAGGCTTCCCTCTGGCACCTGGGACCTGGGCTTACCTCCTCCAGCCTCCAGCAGGCACCCAGGCTACCCTTGGGCTGCCCGCAGGCACCCGGTGCCTGGACTGGCTTCCCTCCTGCCCCAGCTTCATCAGGAAGGACATCTGGAATGACATGCAGAAGACATACAGTATATTAGCATATTACTCTTTTATTATTATAGACTAGAGGCCCGGTGCACAAAAATTTGTGCACTCGGGGGGAGGGGGAGGGGGGTCCCCCAGCCTGGCCTGTGCCTTCTCGCAATCTGGGACCCCTCGGGAGCTAA
>NW_005370740.1:2108099-2119137 GCF_000412655.1 Myotis brandtii
GTTGGGGCGCCCCGTCATGCACAGAGCAGGGCAGATCGGGAGATTGCGATGCCACCCTCAGTCACACTCAGGGTACGGCCGATTGGGGGGGGGTGGCGCTGCCCCCTGTCACTCACAGAGCAGGGCCCATCAGGTGGGTTGGGGCTCCGTACCCTGTCACACACAGAGCAGGGCAGATCAGGGGGTTGAGGAGCTCCCCCCTGTCACTCACAGAGTAGGGCCGATAGGGGAGTTGGGGCACCGCCCCCTGTCACACACAGAGCAGGGCGGATCAGGGGGTTGGGGCGCTGCACCCTGTCACACTCAGGGCAGGGCCAATGGGGAGGTTATGGCTCTACCCTGTCACACACAGAGCAAGGCCCGTGGAGGGGGGTTGGGGCGCCACCCTCTATCACCCACAGAGCAGGGCCGATCAGGGGGTTGGGGCGCCACCACTGTCACACTCGGGGCAGGGCCGATGGAGAGGTTATGGCTCTACCATGTCACACACAGAGCAGGGCCGATCAGGGGGTTGGGGCGCCACCACTGTCACACTCGGGGCAGGGCCGATGGAGAGGTTATGGCTCTACCATGTCACACACAGAGCAGGGCCGATCAGGGGGTTGGGGCGCCACCACTGTCACACTCGGGGCAGGGCCGATGGAGAGGTTATGGCTCTACCATGTCACACACAGAGCAGGGCCGATCAGGGGGTTGGGGAGCTCCCCCCTGTCACACACAGAGCAGGGCCGATCAGGGGGTTGGGGAGCTCCCCCCTGTCAAACACAGAGCCGCAGGGCAATCAGGAGATTGGGGAGCTCCCCCCTATCAGGCACAGAGCAGGGCAGATAGTGAGGTTGTGGCCCTGCCCCCTGTCACACACAGAGCCGCAGGGCAGTCAGGAGATTGGGGAGCTCCCCCCTATCAGGCACAGAGCAGGGCAGATAGTGAGGTTGTGGCCCTGCCCCCTGTCACACACAGAGCCGCAGGGCAGTCAGGAGATTGGGGAGCTCCCCCCTATCAGGCACAGAGCAGGGCCCGTGGCGGGGGGGGGGGGGTTGGGGGGCCGCACCCTGTCACACACAGAGCTGCAGGGCGATCAGGGGGTTTGGGCGCTGCCCCCTGTCACGCTGATCCCGGTGCCGGGAGCCTCGCTGCTCCGCTGATCCCGGTGCCAGGAGGCATATTACCCTTTTACTATATAGGATAGAGGCCTGGTGCACGGGTGGGGGCCGGCTGGTTTGCCCTGAAGGGTGTCCTGGATCAGGGTGGGGGTCCCCACTGGGGTGCCTGGCCAGTCTGGGTGAGGGGCTGAGGGCTGTTTTCCAGCTGGCGAGTGACTAAAGCTTCCAACCGCTCCTTGTTTTCTTCTCTTTCTTTTTTTTTTATTCTGGGCCAGCTTTAGCTCTGAGGCCTCAGCTGCTGAAAACTTAAGATACCTAGGAATAAACTTAACTAAGCAGGTAAAAGACATGTACTTGGAAAACTACAGGACATTGAAAAAAGAGATAGAGGAGGACAAAAACAAATGGAAGAACATACCATGTTCATGGTTTGGTAGAATCAACATCATTACAATGTCCATACTAACCAGAGCAATCTATAGATTCAGTGCACTCCCCATTAAAATACCAAAAGCATATTTCACAGACCTAGAACAAACTGTTCAAAAATTCATATGGAATAATAAAAGACCTGAATAGCTGCAGCAATTCTGAAAAAAAAAAAAAAAAGAGCAAAGTTAGAGGGATCACAATACCAGATATCAAGCTATATTAAAAAGCCACTGTTCTCAAAACTGCCTGGTACTCACACAAGAACAGACATATAGACCAATGGAACAGAACAGAGAACTCAGAAATTGACCCAAGCCATTATGCTCAATTAATATTTGACAAAGGAGGGAAAAGCGTATAATGGAGTCAAGACAGTCTCTTCAGTAAGTGGTGTTGGGAAAATTGCACAGATACATGCAAAAAAAAAAAATGAAACTAGAACACCAACTTACACCATACACAAGAATAAACTCGAAATGGATAAAAGACTTAAACGTTAGATGGGAAACTATAAAAATCTTAGAAGAATCTATAAGCATAAAATATCAGACATATGTCTTAGCAATATCTTTACCGATAGAGCTCCTAGGACAATGGAAACTAAGGAGAAAATAAACAAATGGGACTAAATCAAATAAAAAGCTTCTGCACAGAAAAAATAAATAAATAAATAAATAAATAAATAAATAAACAAACAAACAAAATAATGAGAGCCTGTGGGTGTTCTTGTCCCAGCATCTAGAAGGGTTCAGCAATCTGGAGAAGGGCTGTGTGTAACTTAATAAAGAGTCCAGAGACGAAGCATAATTTTGAAAGGCATTATAAGGAGTCAGAGGAGCCTAGCTAAAGAAATTAAGATCTCCTCACCTCAGGACCCCTTGCTTTTTATTAATACAATTTGTCCTAAGGCGAGGTAGATATACACATCAAAGGGTAAGGTTTCCGTATACACAAGCTTTGTCAGAATGTGGGAATTTGCCTATGGCTGTTCAGGTGTTTGGTCAGTAGGAGGAAATAACATGTAGATTAAGATACCCTTAGCTGTCTGGCAGCAAGCAATCATCCTTTTCAGGTTTGGGGGAATGCTTTTAGCCATTCCCAACAGGTGATAACATATGTGACTCAGCCCTTGTTGAGTCCCCAAGTTCCATCAACCTTTCAATGAAACTCTTGCAATTATGACATGCTGGAATTGGCTTCCAGCAAGAGCCCATTGCATGGAAGAACATATTTGCCAATGTTATATCTGATAAGGTTTTAATTTCCAAAATTTATAGGGAACTCATACAATTTAACAAAAGGAGATAAACAATCCAATCAAAAAATGGGCAAAGGATCTAAAAGGCACTTCTCAAAGGGGACATACAGAAAGCCAAATGAAAACATGCTCAAAGTCACTAATCATCTGAGAGATGCAAATCAAAACGACAGTGAGGTATCATCTCACACCTGTCAGAATTGCTATCATCAACAAGTCAACAAACAACAAGTGCTGGCTAGGATGTGGAGAAAAAAGGACCCTCTTGCACTGCTGGTGGGAATGCAGACTGGTGCAGCCACTGTGGGAAACAGTATGGATTTTCCTAAAAATAATAAAAATGGAACTTCCATTTGTCCCAGTAATCCCACTTCTAGGAACACATCCCAAGAAATAAGAAACACCAATCAAAAGGATATATTAATAGCAGCACAATTTACAATAGCTAAGACTTGGAAACAGCCTAAGTGCCCATCAGCAGATGAGTGGATTAAAAACCGTGGTACAGCTACACAATGGAATACTACCCTGCTGCAAAAAAAGAAAGAACTCTTACCATTCACAACTGCATGGATGGACCTGCAGAGCATGATGCTAAGTGAAATAAGATTGTCAGAGAAAGATAAATATCACATGATCTCACTCATTTGTGGAATATAATGAACAACATAAACTGATGAACAAAAATAGATCCAGAGACACAGAAGCATTGAATAGACCTTCAAACCTCAGAGAGAAGGCAGTGTAGAGTGAAAGGGATTGGGGTAAGAAATCAACCAAAGGAGTTTTATGCATACATATAAGCATAACCAATGGACTCAGACAGTAGGGGGGTGAGGGCATTTGCTCAGGGGTGGAAATGGCCAGGGAGAGGTCAATGTGGGGAAAAGGAGACATATGTAATACTTTAAACCAGTGGTTCTCAACCTTGGCTGCACATTAGAATCACCTGGGAATCTTTTTAAAATCCTGATTTCTGGGCCTCATCCTCTGGAAATTGTTTCTTTTTTACTAATGTTGTGGCCCCACCCCATAACAAAGAAACAGAATTTCTGGAGGATGAGGCCCAGAAATCAGGATTTTAAAAAGATTCCCAGGTGATTCTAATGTGTAGCCAAGGTTGAGAACCACTGCTTTAAACAGTAAAGAATTTTTAAAAATACTCTAAATGACTTGATTCAAGGGTTTGACAGCAGGTTGTGAGATTAGCAGATGGCATGATATATTAACTTCAATTCTTGCGTTTTTGAGGGAAGAAATTATAGAAGAGAAATAGTGTGATGGTGGTATATTTAAAGCCCAACATTATAGTCACTGCTGAAAAAGACCTTTTTAGGAAAGACTTCTACAATACTATTAGCGACAAGGTGAACGACTATTGCTACAGTCCACTCCTGAATGAAAATATCAAACGTGTTTACAGCATGTTTAAGACCAATTAAGATTTTAAAAAAGCTATTCCACAATTTAAAATGACTTAGAACAAAAATGCTACAGGGAAAAGAGACCTAATTTCAATCAGATGATATGATTAGGCTTTCACCTGTGTGTGTGGCTTTGCTCCTGCTACTTAAACTGCTGAGTTTGTTTTCAAAGTCACATCTACCTCAAAAGACTGTTAACAGGGCCCAAAGAAGGAATCATGTGTGAAAATAAACTCAAAAGTGATAAGCAGGGAGGTAGAAAATGGTGGCCGAATAGGCAGACCTCTCATGCACCTTGTCCCAGGGTCAGACTGGAAATACATCTAATTTGGAGAACATTCACCTGGAATTACCCACTGAGGACCATTTGAGGAGGAGACTTACATCAGGGAAGGACAGAAAACACCTGGAGACCAGTCAGAATGGGGAGGTTGGGTGAGGAGCTGACTCAGCTCCCAGGGGAGGCAGGTCGAGAGTGAGGAGGGAGCACTGGGCTACGGGAGTGTCTGTTCCCTTAAGATAGAGGCCTGGAACCCAGGCTGGGCTCCACAGCCCGGAGCACCAGAGCCTATACCAGCAGGCTACTTATAATCCAGCCTTGAAAGGCAGCAGGGCTACTGGCCACAGTAGAATCTGAAGCCAGTAGACTAGAGCTGGTCAGAGAGAAATCCACCGTTTCTTTTTGTTGTATTTTAAAACCCAGAGCAGTTTTCATTTGCAGCTACTCACTTTGGTGTAGGGAGGGAGATGTGGACTAGAGCTGCCTAAAGAGAAGCTGGGATGGGAAGCATTTCAGGGAGACATGGAAAAGCAGTAGCCAGGAGCATTTGGTCATAGGTCCCCAAACTGAAACAGCCATTTTTCCTGAGAGGAAAAAGTTGCTCCAGTAGCCCCAGGACAGGAAAAGAAAAAACCTCACCTTAGGTGATACAGCCTGTTCCACTTTTAGGAGCCCTGCATGTCACACCCTGCATTGTGAACATTTTAGAGGACCCAAAAGCAGAGGCCCAACCTATGGTTTTGACAGTCTCGGGAATGTCAGTGACTGGATTGTGGGAGGGGCTGTCCACCTCACTATTCTGAGAATCAAACGGGTACTTTCCCTTATGGGAGAGTGATAAAAACTCCAGGTTTCCAGCCAACCCCACTGGTATCTGTCCAGTCAAGGTAAGAGCACAAGGATCTCTGTCTAGCCAAGGGCAGAGTAATATTTTGGGCCACTTGCGGAGGAGTAGTTCTGGGACAGGGAAACACACCCTCCAAAGTCCTTGAAAGCTAAACAGCAACGCCTCCACCTAAAGTCCCTTCAGAAACAGACTTTGGAGTGATTAAGATTGACAGCTGGTTAGCAAGCAAAGGTGGATAGAGGCTGAGTCCAGGGAACCAGGGAAAGTTTGCTCAGCCCTGGGCCCCATGCTGCTAACAAACTTACTTTAGAGGTCAAGTTAGCCCCTCCTGCTTGCAGCCAATTCCTGTGGGGAAAGAAAAAATGGTAGATCAGTGGATCACTTGGAGCTTCAAGTAGATTGCTGAAAACTAAAGGAGGACAGTTCCTGACAGTGGTTAGCACCTAAGTACCTACATGGAAGCCCAGAATTGGCAGACAGAACAGAAGAGTAGGATTCAAAGGGAGCTCCCATGGGGCACTAAAATATGCTGAAAGGAACACCACTTTTTTTTCTTTTTTCTTCCCTTTTTTCTTCTCTTTTCTTTTAATTTTTCTCTATCTTCCCCCCTCTTTTAAATTTATCTTCTTTATCTATATGCTTTATTGGTTTTTTATTATACTAGTCTCTGTTGTTTTGTTCATATATCTAATTTTCTTCTCTTTTCCTACTCAATTTATTTTCACTATTCAATTTTTTTTTCTCTTTTCTTCTCTCTTTTCTTTTTCTCCTGTTTTCTCAATTTTTTTTTCTTTCTGACTTTAGGTCTATCTGCTTTCTGCTCTATTGCCTCTTTTAACTTTTTTCTTTTCTTTTCTTCCTCCTTTATTTTAAATCATTTTCCTTTCCCTATTTCCCTAATTCTTTATTCTTATTTTCTTTATTTCAGCTCTGCATCTACATACTCTCCCTCTCCCCGTTTTTTGTTGTTTGCTATCTTTTCTCTTTCCTAATTCTCTCTTCTATGGGGGTTGCTTTTGTTGTGCTAAAGGGGTCTTGTGTATGTTTTTGTTTTGTTTCTTTTGTTTAGCCTTTTGATGTGTTGTATTTTGTTCTGTTTGGTCAGCTCCTCCACAACAGCTCACACAATGTGGTTGGTGGGGAGCTACATAGTCAGCCAGCTTGAGAGGAGACTCCATCCACAAAGAGGACAATGACATTCAAGAGACCCAACTACAACAGGAGAACCCAAATTACTCAAACAAGGGGCTTTCCTAGAAGACCCAGCTCAGGAGATCGAAGAAACTGCACCATTGGGTCCAAAAAACAAACAAACAACAACACCTAGTACATAAGACACAAAGGCTGGGAGGCATAGTATTTTGACCTAATACATAGAAACAAAAACAAAGGGAAAGTAAAAATGGGAAGACAAAGGGAAAAAAAATTAAAGAGAAGGATGAATCACCAGAAAAGGAAATAAATTAAATGGAGGCAATCAACTTGTCAGATAAAGAATTCAGAGTAATGCTATTAAGGGTGCTCAAATAACTCTGTGAGAACTACAAGCAACTTAATGAGAATTATAAGGAACTTAATAAGAATTATAAGAGATTTAATGAGAGCAACACCAACTTGAAAGGAGAGGTTGAAACATTAAATAAGGATCAACTGGAAATGAGGAATGACATAGCTGAAATAAAGAATACCCCAGAAGGATTCAAAAATAGACTAGAATAAACTGAGGACCAAATCAGTGAATTAGAAGACGAGGTAGGAAAAAAAACACCCATTCAGAGCATCAAATTGAAAAAATAAAATAAAAAGCAGGAATAGAGTCTAAGGGAGCTTTGGGACAGCATGAGACAACAACATTTGCATTATATGGGTACCAGAAGGAACAAAATCTAGAAAAAGAACAGATAACCTGTTTGAAGAAATAATGGCAGAAAATTTCCTAACTTGGTGAAGGAAAAAGTCACTCAAGTGCAGTAAACACAGAGAGTCCCAATTAAGGTGAACAACAAAAACCCCACACTTATGTACACAATAATTAAAATGGCAAACATTAAAGACAAAGAAAGAATCTTAAAGACTGGAAGAGAGTGACAGAATGTTACCTACAAGGAAGCTCCCATTAGACTGTCAGCTGACTTTTCAATAGAAACACTTCAGGCCAGAAGGGAGTGGCATGAAATATACAAAGCAATGAAAACCAAGGGACTGAACCCAAGACTTCTCTATCCAGCAAGGCTAACTTTCTAAATCGAAAGTGAAATAAAGACCTTCACAGAACAAAAAGGGCTAAAAAAGTTTATTACCACCAAACCAGCACTGAAAGAAATGTTAAAGGGACTGTTGTAAGATGAAGAACTAGAGAGAAAGAGAAGAACACAGGCACAAAGAATAATAATGCGATATATAAGTACCTATCTATAATAACAAAAGCATAATATGCTAATTAGACCTGACATCCTTCCGGACGTCCTTCCTTCCAGACAAAGCCATGGTGGGCAGGGGCCGAGGCAGAGGCAGCAGAGGCCCACGGCTGCCACAGCGGTGGGTGGGGGCCGAGACAGAGGTGGCCACCGCGGCAGTGGGGGCCAAGGCCCTTGCGCGAATTTTGTGCATTGGGCCTCTAGTCAATAATAACCTTAAATGTAAATGCATTAAATGCTCCAATCAAAAGATATATACGGTAGCTGAATGGATAAGAAACATTACCCATATATATGCTGTCTACAAGAGATCTACTTCAGAAAAAATAACTCACACAGAATTTAAGTGAAGGGATGGAAAAAATTTTATGGGCAAATGGAAATGAAAAAAAAAAACTGGGGTAGCAATACTCATATCTGACAAAATATACTTCACAATGAAGGTCATAACAAGATATAATAAAGGACATTAAAGGGATAGACACAAGAAGAGGATATAACTCTGGTAAACATATAAGCACCAAATACAGGAACATCCAAATATATAAAAAAACTGCTGGAGTAGTTTAAGAGGATGTTGACAGCAATACATAGTAGGGGACTTTTAACACCTCACTGGATAGATCTTCTAGATAAAAAATCAACAAGGAGACAGTGATCCTAGACCAGCCGTGGGCAAACTACGGCCCGTGGGCCGGATCCGGCCCGTTTGAAATGAATAAAACTAAAAAAAAAAAAAAGACCGTACCCTTTTATGTAATGATGTTTACTTTGAATTTATATTAGTTCACACAAACACTCCATCCATGCTTTTGTTCCGGCCCTCCGGTCCAGTTTAAGAACCCATTGTGGCCCTCGAGTCAAAAAGTTTGCCCACCCCTGTCCTAGACTATACACTAGATCAAATGGAATTCATTGACATTTTCAAAACATTTCACCTCAAAGATGCAGAATAAACATTTTTCTCAAGTTCACATTGGACATTTTCAAAGATAGATCACATGTTAAGACACATACTAAGTCTCCACAAGTTCAAGAAGTTTGAAACCATATGAAGCATCTTCTCAGATCACAATGGAATTAAATTAGAAATTAACTACATAAAAACCTAAAAAACATTCAAACAAATGGAGGCTAAATAGCATGTTATTAAACAACTAGAGGCCCAGTGCATGAAATTCATGCACAGGTAGGGTCCCTAGGCCTGGCTGGTGATCAGGGCTGATCTGTGGGGCAACCAGTAGGGTGATCAGGGGGCCCCTGCTGGAACCTGCCTTGGGCAGAATGGCACTGCCTGCTCACTGGCCCTGCCTCTTAATCACCTCACTGTCACCGCTGCCACTGCCAGTTGCCTCCCTCTGCAGGAGGCGACTGGCGGGGTGATGGGGGGGGTGGCGCCAGCCCGCTTGCCAGCTGGCCCCACCCCCTGCTGCCACCTGCTCACTGGCTGGCCCCACCCCCAGCCACCGCCGCTGGTTGCCTCCCTCTGTAGGGCGACTGGTGGGGTAATCGGGGGCCCCCTTTGGCACTTGCCTTGGCTGGCCTGGGGTCTGTGGGATGGGGGAAGCTCCTGCATTGAGCATCTGCCCCCTGGTAGTCAGTGGGCATCATAGCGACTGGTCGTTCCACCGGTCATTCTACCTTTTGGTTGATTTGCATATTAGGCTTTTATTATATAGGATGAGTGGGTTACCAAAGAGATCAAGGTAGAAATAAAAAAACATCCTTGAAATAAAAGAAAATGAACACTCAACAACTCAAAATCTATAGGACACAGTGAAATAAGTTCTGAGAGGGAGGTTCATAGTGTTACAGGCCTACCTCAAAAAACAAGAAAAAATTTAATAATATATCTAACCCTACTACTTAAAGAATTCAAAAGAGAAATACAAGAAAAGCCCAGAGTAAATAGAAGGAAGGAAATATAAAGATCAGAGTGGAAAAAAATCACATAGAGACTAAAAAATCAATACAAAAGGTCAATAAAACCAAGAGCTGGTTCTTTCAAAAGATAAACAAGATTGATGAACCTCCACTTAGAGTCATCAACAAACAAGGGGACAGGACCCAAATAAATAAAATCAGAAATGAAAGAAGTGAAAGTAACACTGACACCAAAGAAATACCAAGAATTGTAAGAAAATACTAAGGACAAATATATACAAACTAGAGGCCTGGTGCATGAATTTGTGCATGGGTGGGGTCCCTTTGGGTTGCCTGCAGAGATAGGGTCCCAGCTTGTGCCCCCAGCCTCACAGCTCCACAGCCCCGCTTGGCACTCGCCTTGGCCTGGAGCCGCCACCTCACCTACTCTACCATCTTGTCTGTGGGACGATTGATTGTGCCCGGGGCCCCCTGCCCAGCTCCCTCAGCTCCGGGGAGCCAGGTGGTGGCCCTGTCCCCCGCCGCTGCTGCTGGTCGCTGTCTGCGGGGTGATTGGGCCCCCGCTTGCACCTGACTTGGCCTGGCGCCGCCTGCTCACCTGCTATAAATATAGGGGTGAATATATCCTTTCAGATTGGTGTTTCTGATTTCTTGAGATATATTTCTAGAAGTGGGATCACTGGGTCAAATGGGAGTTCCATTTTTAATTTTCTGAGGAAACTCCATACTGTTTTCCACAGTGGCTGAACCAGTCTGCATACCCACCAGAGCAGTGCATGGGTTCCTTTTTATCCATATCCTCACCAGCACTTGTCCTTTGTTGATTTGTTGATGATAGGCATTCTGACAGGTGTGAGATGGTATCTCATTGACGTTTTGATTTATATCTCTCAGGTGATTAGTGATTTTGAGCATGTTTTCTTATGTCTCTTGGACTTTTGTACGTCCACTTTCTAAAAGTGTCTATATAGGTCCTTTGCCCATATTTTGATTGAATTGTTTATCTTCCTTTCATTAAAATGTATGAGTTCCCTATAAATTTTGGAGGTTAGGCCCTTATTGAATACTAGAGGCCCAGTACACAAAAATTTGTGCACTCGCGGGGGAGGGGGGGTCCCTCAGCCCGGCCTGTGCCCTCTCGTAGTCTGGGACCCCTCAGGAGATAACAACCTGCTGGCTTAGGCCTGCTCCCGGGTGGCAGAGGGCAGGCCCAATCCCTAGGTGCAGCCCCTGGTCAGGCTCAGAGCAGGGCCGATTGGGGAGTTGGGGCGCCGCCCCGTCGCAGGGCGGAGGAGGTTGCGATGCCACCCCTAGTCACGCTCAGGGAAGGGCTGATTGGGGGGTTGAGGCACCGCCCCCTGTCACACTCAACAAGGGGTCAATGGGGAGGTTG
>NW_005370740.1:2119333-2119664 GCF_000412655.1 Myotis brandtii
GAGCAGGGCGGGTTGGGGCGCCACACCCTGTCACACTCAGGGCAGGGCCGATGGGGAGGTTATGGCTCTACCCCGTCACACCGTCACACGGGCCCGTGGTGGGGGGAGGGGTTGGGGCGCCACACCCTGTCACACACAGAGCAGGGCCGATCAGGGGGTTGGTGTGCTGCACCCTGTCAAACACAGAGCCGCAGGGCAATCAGGGGATTGGGGAGCTCCCCCCTATCAGGCACAGAGCAGGGCAGATCAGGGGGTTGGGGCTCTGCACCCTGTCACACTCAGGGCAGGGCCAATGGGGAGGTTATGGCTCTACCCTGTCACACACAGAGCA
>NW_005370740.1:2120178-2128667 GCF_000412655.1 Myotis brandtii
TCACTGAAGCAAGCAAGCCTCCTGTTAGCTTCAAGCTGCCTGGCTGCCGGCCGCCATCTTGGCTGGCAGTTAATTTGCATATCGCCCTGATTAGCCAATGGGAAGGTTAGCGGTGTGACACCAATTTGCATGTTTCTCTTTTATTAGTGTAGATAACATTGCCAAATATGTTCTCCCATGCAGTGGGCTTTGTTTTTGTTTTCTTGATGGTTTCTTTTTTGGTGCAGAATCTTTTTATTTTGATGGGGTCCCATTTGTTTATTTTCTCTTTAGTTTCCAATGCCCTAGGAGCTGTATCAGTAAAGATATTACTATGATATATGTCTGATATGTTGCTGCCTATGGATTCTTCTAAGATTTTTATAGTTTCCCATCTTATGTTTAAGTCCTTTATCCATTTTGAGTTTATTCTTTTTTATGGTGTAAGTTGGTGGTCTAGTTTTATTTTATTGCATGTATCTGTCCAATTTTCCCAACACCATTTATTGAAGAGACTTTCTTGACTCCATTGTATGCTCTTGCCTCCTTTGTCAAATATTAATTGAGCATAATGGCTTTGGTCAATTTCTGGGTTCTTTGTTCTGTTCCATTGATCTATATGTCTGTTCTTGTGCCAGTACCAGGCAGTTTTGAGAACAGTGGCTTTGTAATATAGGTTGATATCTGGTATTGTGATCCCTCCAACTTTGTTTTTCTTTCTCAGGATTTTAATGGGGATTTCATTTAATCTATAGATTGCTTTTGGTGGTATGGACATTTTAATGATGTTGAGCCTACCAATCCATGACACACCATATATTCTTCCATTTGTTATGTCATCCTCTATCTTTTCTTTCAAAGTCCTATAATTTTCCAAGTACAGGTCTTTTATCTCCTTAGTTAAGTATATTTCTAGGTATCTTAAGTTTTTTTTTCAATGGTAAATGGGATTTTTTTTTTTTAGTTTCTCTTTCTGTGAGTTCATTATTGGCATATTAAAATGCCATAGATTTCTGGGTGTTAATTTTTTATCCTGATACATTTCCAAATTCATTTATTTAATCTAGTAGTTTTTTGATGGAATCTTTAGGGTTTTCTATGTACAATATCATGTTATCTGTGAATAATGACAGTTTACTTCTTCTTTTTCAATTTGGGTGCCTTTTATTTCTCCTTCTTATTTTATCAGTATGGCTAGCCCTTCCTGTACTGTGTCGAACGGGAATGGTGAGAGTGGGCATCCCTGTCTTGTTCCTGTTCTTAGGTGAAATGGTTTTAGTTTTTGCACATTGAGTATGATGTTGGCTGTAGGTTTGTCATATAAGGCTTTTATTATGTTGACGTATGATCTCTCTACTCCCACTTTTCTGAGAGTTTTTATCAAGAAAGGGTGTTGGGTTTTGTCAAATGCGTTTTGTGCATCAATTGATATGATTATGTGTTTTTTTTCCCCTCTCAATTTGTTTATGAGATGTATCATGTTTTTTGATTTGAAGATATTGTACCAGCCTTGCATCCCTGGAAGAAATCCCACTTGGTCATGGTGTATGATCATTCTAATGTAATGCTGGATTTGATTTGCTAGGATATTGTTGAGGATTTTAGCATCTATGTTACTCAGGGATATTGACCTGTAATTTTCTGTTATTGTAGTGTCTTTTATCTGGTTTTGGGATTAGGGTAATGTTGGCTTCATAGAAAGAGCTTGAAAGTGTTCTTTCCTCTTGAATTTTTTGGAATAGTCTGAGGAGGTTAGGTTTGAGTTCTTATTTGCATGTTTGGTAAAACTCACTTGTGAAGCCATTCAGCCCAAGGCTTTCGTTTGCTGGAAATTTTTTCATTACTACTTCAATTTATTTCATAATTATAGGCCTATTTAGATTTTTTATTTTTCCTGATTAAGTTTGGAAGGTCATATTTTTCTAGAAACATGTCAATTTCTTCTAGGTTGACCTGTTTGTTGGAAGAGTTGTTAATAGTATATATTTTTTTTACAATCCTTTCTATTTTGGGGGGTCTGTTGTTATTTTGCCTCTTTCATTTCTGATTTTGTTTATTTGGGTCCTCTTGCTTCTTGGTGAGCCTGGCTGGAGGTTCATCAATCTTGTTCATCCTTTCAAAGGACCAGCTCTTGGTTTCATTGATCTTTTGTATTTTTTTTTGTCTCTACATCCTTTATTTCCATTCTGAACTTTATATTTTCTTCCTTCTGCTCACTCTGATATTTTATTGTTGCTCTCTTATAATTCTTTAAGTTGTACACTTAGATAATTTATTACCAGTTTTTCTTGTTTTTTGGGGTGGGCCTGTAATGCTATGACTTTCCCTCTCAGGACTGCTTTCACTGTGTCCCATAGATTTTGGATTGTTGTGTTTTCATTGTCATTTGTTACCAGGATGTTTTTTTATTTCTTCTTTGATCTCTTAGGCAACCCAATCATTGTTTAATAGCATGCTATGTAGTCTCCAAGTGTTTGAATTTTTTTGATTGTTTTTATTTTAGTTGATTTATAATATTATGCCATTGTAATCTGAGAAGATGCTTGATATGATTTCAATCTTCTTGAATCTGAAGAGACTTTGCCTGTGTCCCAAAATGTGGTCTATCTTTGAAAATGTCCTATGTGCACTTGAGAAGAATGTATATTGCATAGCTTGGGGTACAATGTTCTGAAGATGTCAATTAAGTTCCTGTGATCTAGTGAGTCATTTAGGATTGCTGTTTCTTTGTTGATTTTTTTGTCTATACCAGTGGTTGGCAAACTCATTAGTCAACAGAGCCAAATATCAACAGTACAACGATTGAAATTTCTTTTGAGAGCCAAATTTTTTAAACTTAAACTATATAGGTAGGTACATTGTTATTAACTTAATTAGGGTACTCCTAAGGCTTAGGAAGAGCCACACTCAAGGGGCCAAAGACCCGCATGTGGCTCAGGAGCCGCAGTTTGCCGACCATGGGTCTAACCACTATGCTGTACACCTGAAACTAATACAAAATGATATTGAATATAAACTGTAATTGCAAAAGAAAAGTTAAGAAAACAAAACAGTGAAATAAAAAAAAACCCCACAAAGAGCAAGGTACATCCATACAATAGGATGTGACTTACCAATAAAAAGGAACAAACTACTGAAACATATAACAACGCATATCAGAAGCCCGAGTTGCCAACAGCCCACAGAAGTGCTATTTGTTTCCATTTATATGAAATTCTCAGATGGACAAAACTAACCTATAGTGATAGAAATCAGTACAGGGATTACCTCTGTGGAGTAGGATGATTGGCAAGGAGCATGAGTGGGTGGGGTGATGGAAATGTTTGATATCCTGATTGGTACAATGGGAACTCAGGTATACACATTGTAAATAATCATGACCTATACACCTAAGAGCTGTGGATTTCATTGTAGTACGAGGCCAGCCTGGATGAGGCGCTGATGGCTGTTTGCAGGCTGCCCAAACCCCCTTCAGGGTGGGGGCCCCCACTGGGGTGCCTGGCCAGCCTGGGTGAAGGGATGATGGCTGTTTTCAGACTGACCAAGCTCCCTGGTGACTGAAGCTCCCAGCCTTTCCTTTTTCTGTTTGTTTTTTTTATTCGCTCCAGCTCCGTGGCCATGGCGACTGGAAGCAGGTATCTGGGGTTTATTTACCTTCTATAATTGAAACTTTGTTGCTTTGAGTGGAGCTCAGAGCCAGTGGCAGGTTGGCTTCCTCCATCACTGGAGCAAGTAAGCCTCCTGCTCCCTCCAGCTCCGCGGCTGCCGGCCCCCATATTGGTTGGGTTAATTTGCATATAGTCGCTCTGATTGGCTGGTGGGCGTGGCTCAAGGCATAGTGAAAGTACAATCAGTTTGCATGTTTGTCTATTATTAGGTAAGATTAGGGTACTCCTAAGGCTTAGGAAGAGCCACACTCAAGGGGCCAAAGAACCGCATGTGTCTCGCGAGCCGCAGTTTGCCGACCATGGGTCTATACGATCTATCCAGTGATGTCAATGGTGTATTAAAGACCCCTACTATGATTGTACAGCTGTCAATCTCTCCCTTGATATTTTCTGGAAGTTTTTTTGTGTATTTGGGTGCACCTGCATATATGTTTACCAGAGTTATATCCTCTTGTTTTATCAATCCCTTTAGTATTATGAAATAGCCTTCCTTATATCTTGTTATGACCTTCACATTGAGATTTTTTTTTCAGATATAACTATTGCTAGCCCAGCTTTTTTTCATTTCCATTTGCATGAAAAATATTTATCCATCCCTTGACTTTCTGTGTGAGTCCCTTGTTCTGAGTTGGGTCTCTTGTAGACAACATATATATGGGTCATGTTTTCTTATCCATTCAGCCACTCTATCTTTTGATTGGAACATATAAGCCATTTACATTTAAGGTTATTATTGATGGGTACTTGTTTGTAGCCATTTTTATTCTTTATGCCTGTGTTCCTTCTTCCCTTTCTATTTATTCTTTTTACAACAGTCCCTTTAGCATTTCTTGCATTGCTGGCTTGGTAGTGATAAACTCCCTTAGCCTCTTTTGTCTATGAAACTTCTTATTTCCCCTTCAATTTTGAATGATAGCCTTGCAGAATAGTGTATTCTTGGATTCAGTCCCTTGCTTTGCATCACTTTGTCCACTTCACTCCATTCCCTTCTATCCTTATGTATTTCTGTTGAGAAATCATTTGATAATCAATGTGAGATCCCTTATAGGTAACTCTCTGTCTCTCTCTTGCAGCTTTAAGATTCTCTCTTTGCCATTAATGTTTGCCATTGTAATTACGATGTGTCTTGGTGTGGGTTTTTTGGGTTCATCTTTTTTGGGACTCTCTGTGCTTTTGTGACCTTTTCTTCCCCAAATTGGGGAATTTTTCTGTCATTATTTCTTCAAATAGTTTTTCTAATCCTTGCTGCTCTTCTTGTCCTTCTGGCACCCCTATTTACTTCATTTTATGTTGTCCCAAATCTCCCTTAGACTCTCCTCTTGATTTCTAATTTTTTCTCCAATTTCTATTCGGATTGGGTGTGTTTCTTCTGCCCTGTCTTCTAACTCACTAATATGGTTCTCTGCTTCTTATAGTCTACTGTTGAAACCTTCCATTGTGTTTTTTATTGTAGCTATATCATTCTTTATTTCCCCATGGCTCTTACCTAGGTTTTTAATTTTCTCATCCATCCAGTTTAGGAACTGTATGATCCTTACTCTGAATTCTTTCACTGACATATTGCATGCCTTCAGTTCATTTAGTTCCCTTTCTGTTGATTCCTCCTTTTCTTTCCTTTGGTGGTTGTTTCTTTGTCTCTCATTTTTGTTCTCACCGAAGGATCCAGGCACCAAGTCGTGTGAGCCTGTGGCTGAAGCAACAGGCTTGGTGGGAGGGTTATGCACCCTGAGACTCACTGGAGGGGCCAGGCACTGGGTAGTGTGCAGCCTGTGGCTGAAGTGTCAGGTTTGGTGGGAGGTTCGCCACTCCAGGACTTGCTGGAGGGCCCAGGTGCCAGGTAGCATGGGGCCTGTGGCTGAAGCCGTGGGCTTGGTGGAATGGTCCTACTTTAATTTTTTTGAATATTGAGAGTTGATAGCTCTTTACTCTATATGCAATTGTTTTGTTGGCTATGTGCTTTACAAATATTGTTCCCCATTCTGTGGTTTATATTTTCATCCACCTTATAATATATTTTATAGGGCATATATTTTTAATTTTTGGAAGTCCAATTTATCATTTTTTTCTGTTATGATCATGCTTTGGTTTTATTAGATATATTTTATTTAAAAAAATTAATTTATTAGTGTGAAATTGCTTAATAAAATTACATAGGTTTAAAAATACATATTTTTTAAAAATTGGAAACAATCAGTTTTTTTTAAACTGGCAAAACTCAAGATACTACATATTTTCATTTCCACTTTTCTCTTTTTTTCAATGAAAAAGAAACAAGTAGAGGTTGAATGTGTTCCCAACCTCTTGAGTCAGGGAGCTGAACCAAGGTCCTTTTTCTAGTGGCATTTGTCCCAGTAGAATGAGACTGAGTTTGGTAAAGCAGAGCAGAAATTTTATTTTTTGATCAAGGGATGGAGAAGGGTAACTTCATGTTCTTATAGCACCTGGGAAAAAGCTGCCTATATTTATAGGCTGTGGCATAGAGTGCTAAAATTGTTTAGGCACAGGTAGTTACTCTGTTGTGATCGGCCTGTTTGTGTATGGTCCTTTTCTGCACACAATGCCTTGTGGCCGTCTTGGTTTTTGTGTCCTGCACCTTGATCTTTGCAGACTGGAGTCCTCTTTGCTTCCTGTAAGCAAGCAGACAGAGTTCATGACATAATTTATGTGGCTACGTTAAGGCCTTTTGGATGATTGCCCTATGACAAATGTTTGCATCAGTTTGGCTTTTGCTATTTAGTTAAATGGAAAGTGCTCTGGTATTTAAAAGGAGGTCAAATGCTAAGTGTGCTACATGTGAAAGATCATATGACATGTGGAGTGAATGTTGTAAATCTCTGCACTCACTCTAGAAAGATTTTGATTCTAGGTTAAGTTTATAGTGCTTTAATTTTAGTCAAAGCAAAAATATACCAACTAGGGTTATTCTAAATAGTAATTAATAATTATTAAGAAGCCTAAATTCTCTCACTGTACCTACCCGTACAGGCATTTTTCTTTTCTTTTTGCTCAAATTTTTCACATATCTAAATATATTAAGACGTCTTAATTTTACAGTTTTATTTAAGAGTGTAGATTTACTGTTCCTTAAAATATGATCCAAAAGAAGATAACAGTGCATTCCTAGTTAGGCCCCTGTGGCTGTTTACATCATGCAGGTTTGACCACACGAGTTCTGATCACAACTAAGCAAGCACCTGTGAGAACCTAAACTCACCTGAAATCCAAAGTAAGCATCACTCTTTGGCTCATGACTTTCCTAACTATATATATATATATTAGACCCCAGGGGCTATAATATGTTCACACACAAAAAAAGAAAAGGCAACTTTTACTTTTAGCATCCATCTGTTTTTGACATGATGACAGCTTTATTTAGCAATTTGTTTAATTGCATAATTTATGTTCTACAATTACTAGAAGTTGCCAGTTAGTCTAAAAGCAGTTAGGAACCTTGGCTTAAATTAATATTATAGAAATATATTTATAGGATATAACATTAAAAGGAAAACCTGTGATGAAATAGTAATATGATTTCTTTATAAGATCTGTATGAAATGTTGGTTTTGTTTTTTAATTCCATATTTCCCATTCTTTTACATAAATAAAAAGTACAATTTTGTCAATTTATGTGGTTTCCTATTGAGTAATTGATCTATGTTCTTTTATTTTTATTTTTTTTTAATTTATTGGAGTGACACTAGTTAAAAAGTCATACAGGTTTAGGCACACAATTCTATAACACATCATCTGTAAACTGTATTGTGTGTTCACCACCCCAAGTAAAGTCTTCTTTCATCACCATTTATCCCCCTACACCCTCCTCCACATCTGCTCCCCCCTAACTTTCCCCTGGCAATCACCACACTGTTGTCCATGTCCATGAGTTATTTCTTTTTTTTCTTTTTTGCTTAATCCATCAACCACCACCCCTGTACCCTACCTCCCCACAGCTGTCAGCCTGCTCTCTATCTAAGAGTCTGTCTCTGTTTTGCTTGTTAGTTCATTTTGTTCATTAGATTCCACATGTGAGTGAAATCATTTGGTACTTGTCTTTTTTTGACTGGCTTATTTCTCTTAGCAAAATGCTCTCTAGATCCATCCATGCTGTCACAAAAGGTAAATTTTTCTTAGTTTTTATGGCCAATGATATAGTATATCATTGTGTAATGTACCACAGCTTTTTTATTCACTCATCTATTGATGGGCACTTGGGCTGCTTCCAAATCTTGGCTATAGAAAAATAACACTGCGATGAACAAAGGAATGCATATATTTTTTCAAATTAGTGTTTTGGGTTTCTTCTGATCAGTTCCCAGAATTGGAATTGCTGGGTCATAAAGCAGTTCCATTTTTAATTTTTAGGTAACTCCATGCTACTTTCTACAGTGGCTTCACCGATCTGCATTCCCACCAACAATGCATGAGGGTTCCCTTGTCTCCACATCCTCACCAACACTTATTTGTTGATTTATTGATGGTAGCCATTCTGACAGGTATGAGGTGATATATCTCATTGTGATTTTAATTTGCATTTCTTTGATGATTGAGCATCTTTTCATAAGTCTGTTGGCCATCTGTACATCCTCTTTGTAGAAGTGTCTATTCAGGTTCTTTGTCCATTTTTTAATTGGATCGTTTGTTTTGGTGTTGGGTGTTACAAGTTCTTTATAAATTTTGGATATTAAGCCCTTAGCAGATGTATCAGTGAATATGTTCTTCCATTCAGTGGGTTATCTTTTCATTTTGTTGGTGGTTGCCTTTGCTGTGCAGAAACTTTTTGGTTTGAAGTAGTCTCATTTGTTTATTTTTTTCCTTGACCAAGGATAGATATATTTTATATAT
>NW_005370740.1:2128687-2131366 GCF_000412655.1 Myotis brandtii
ATATTACTAAGGGAAATATCTGAGATTTTGCTACCTGTGTTTTCTTCTAGGCTTTTTATGGTTACGAGTCTAACACTTAAGTGTTTAATCCATTTTGAGTTTATACTTGTGTCTTGTGTAAGAAGGTGGTCTAGTTTCTTTTTTTTCATTTTTTGCCCATACCTGTCCAATATCCCCAACACCATTTATTGAACAGACTATCATTACCCTAGTGTATATTTTTGCTTCTTTGGTCAAATATGAATTGACTATGAAGGCATGGGTTTATTTCTAAGCTCTCTATTCTGTTCCATCAATCTATGTGTCTGTTTTAGGTAAGTACCATGCTGTTTTGAGTACTATGGCCTTGTAGTATAGTTTGATATCAGGTAGCCTGATTCCTCCAACTTTGTTCTTTTTCTCAAGATTACTGAAGTTATTTGTGGTCTTTTGTGGTCTCATATAAGTTTTGAAATATTTATTCTAGTTCTGTGAAATACTCCATTGGTATCTTGATAAGAATTGTGTTAATTCTATAGATTTCATTGGTATCTTCAAAGCATTTCATCCCAAACCAGAAGAATATTCATTCTTTTCAAGTGCACATGGAACATTTTTGAAGCTAGACCACATGTTAGGACACAACACAAGTCTCAATAAATTTAAGAAGATTAAAATTATATCAAGCATTTTCTCTGATCATAATGATATAAAACTAGAAATCAATCACAAGAAAAAACTAAAAAACACACAAAGTCATGGGAGCTAAATAAGTTACTAAATAATGAATGGGTTAACAAAGAGATCAAGGAAAGAAAAGAAAGATACCTTGACATAAATGAAAATAATACAACAACCCCAAATCTATGGCACACAGTTAAAGCAGCCCTAAGAGGGAAATTCACAGCTTTACAGTTCTATCTCAGGAAACAAGAACAATCTCAAAAAAACAATCTAATTCTACACTTAAAGAAACTTGAAAAAAGAACAACAAACAAAGCCCAAAGGGAGTAGAAGGAAAGAAATAATAAAGTTCAGAAATAAGCAAAATAAAGTCTAAAAAAGCAATACAGAAGATCAATGAAATCAAGAGCTGGTTCTTCGAAAAAATGAACAATATTGACAAACATTTAATTAGACTCATTATGTTCTTTTAAATTAATACAATTTGAAACTAGATTTTTAAGCATCATATTTTAATACTTAAATGCTTTCGGATGTGTTTTTTTTTGTTTGTTTGCCTTTTGTTATTTTGACTGTCGTGATTCTTAATGATCATCATATTTCTCTTCTAAGAAAGATTATTAAATACATCATCAGAATTGTATTGATAACATTTTGAACAGGGAGAATAAACTTTCTTGAGGAACTCATCCATTTACATGTTTTCTAAACTTACTATTTCTAAAAATACATTCACGCTTCTTTGTAGTTTTCTTGTTAAAACTAACGTGTTTAGTTTACTCATTTACTGGTCATATTTTAGCGATACTGTTTTCAAACCTAAAAGTTGGAGTGACAAGTCACATAAGAAACAAAAGCCACTGTTGAAATATCAAGACATATGTGGGTGTTTCAGAGAGATTTCACACTGAATGCAGACACACTCCTAATTCATAAAGGGAGGCAACCTATGGCAGAAAGACAATGAAATTTCAGCTGCTATTGTTCTCTCATCATTAGGTTGTGTTAATGGATTTGGGGTGAGCGGAACCTCAACCAATATTCCTTTCTACCTCTTTGTTTTCAATGAATTTATATAATAAAATTTCTTAAAGACAATAAAACCCAGCTTACCAAGGGAAATTAGGAAATACTTCTCCCACATTATTTTGTGCACTCAACATATTGATTACAGTACCCATCATGTGTACACATGGGGCTCTGCTCCCACTGTCCAGTGTGTTATATACATACACATTCACCTTTGAGGTACAGCTTATTGATATAGCAGCCTAAGGTTTCACTGAAGTTTTTCTACTTTTAATATTTTAAGTAAAATCATCATCATCATTGAGCACTTACAACATGCCAGCTAGGTACTAAGAATTTAGTGCTAAATCAAGAGGTGGTTCTTTGAAAAGATAAACAAAAAACTCTTAGTACACAGCTGGCATGTTAAACTCTTATCTTATTGGATCCTCTAACAAAATGAGGTACATTCAAGTGTTATTTGGAGTTTATAAAGTAGAAACAAACTGACACTTGCCAATTCAGTGCTCACCTGCTTTTAGGAACATTTACAATCTGATCTTAGGTGTATCTATGTCCAAAGCCAGGCCTCTTAACCACTGTGTCATTCAGCTATATTATTATTTGTATATAAGGTTTTATTTACAAGGAAATGAAGTCATTTCAAAACATACTCAAATGCTACTAGTTCTACACTCAGAGTTTCTTGCCTTTATAGACACCTATTATCATACCTATTGCTCCTGCAGGAGCTATTCTAGATGGAATGTCAGTGTGTCCTATTTCCTACATTCCTCCTCTGGAAGAGCAGCCATGCTGAGACCAGGTGGACTTTTAGCACTAAGCTGAAGAAATTGTATTTTCTCTGAAATTTTTATATACACAGTATTTAATATTAACATGTAGGGCACAATGTTAACTCTGTCAAAACTAGAATGGATGATTAATTGAACTTGTATGCATGCCTATAAGCATAACCCATAGATACAGACAGTAGGGGGATGAGGG
>NW_005370740.1:2131412-2146590 GCF_000412655.1 Myotis brandtii
ACTCAATGGGGAGAAAGGAGACATATGTAATATTTTAAACAATAAAGAATTTTTATTAAAATTATAAAAACAATTTTTTTGCTAAAAAAGAAACTACATTAATTAAAGCTTTAGAAAAAAACTGGAATGGGTGAAATATTTTGTTTGAATGTAAAGTGTCATTAACTTATTGCTAATTGCATGCTGTAAAAATATTGCTGGTCTCATTTGTCTCAATAGAAAAGTGCAGACAGTGACAGCTCATTGTAGTAGGCACAGACTGCAACTGCTCATGAAGCAGGTGTCCTATGAGAACTAGACATTTGAACCACTGTAGACAATCATTGTGACACCATAATTTTAAAGGTCAAAGGAATTCCAAGTACAGAAGCAGATTTAAAAAATAGCCTTTCATCTTACCATCAAATCAAGAAAAGAAAACTTTTATCCAAATAAAATATAGAAGAGATTGTTAATATAAAAGGCTGGTTTTTTTTAATAGGACTCGGGGTTCTGGAAGACAACCGCATAACCAAAGCCACATTCCATGATCACTTTCATTGGGAACTCCCTAGAAGGCAGTTACCAACATAACTGTCTGAGATGATAAAGGTGTTCCGTATCTGAATGCTACCAATATGATAGTCACCTCAGCCACGTGTGATACTTAATTGAGGAACTGAATGTGTAATTTAATTTCATGTTAATTCAGTTTAATTTTCATGGTTACATACAGATAGTGGCTACTGTACTGGACAGCACAGCTCTAAAATATAAATGTTTGCCTGATGAAATCACAGGAAGCTTTACTCATCACACCTGCCCCATTCAACTTCACATAAATTTCTCTCCTCTGTGCTTCTTGTACTACCTCCTCTCGGACTGGTGGGCTTATGGATTGCACTCAAGACCAGCAGGGGCTCAGGGCCCACCCCCAGTTCTCAAGCCCTGAGAGAGAGTCACCAGGTCATAAAATCTCCAATAGAATACAGGGAGATTGTGTAAGAACAGTTATCTCCAGAACCTAATCAAGGCTGTGCATCAATCTTAGGACTCCCAGACACCACTGAGAAATGGAACCAGACTTCATGTCTTGGAATACATTGAAAGAGAAAGATCTCTAAAATAGAGAAAATACATGGCCAAGATGTCAGAGGAACAAATTGGACATTTTTGCTCTGGGTCCATTAAGGAGCACCTTAAAGAAGCAGGAAGTACAGGCGTGGCCTCGTTCTTTGTTCTGTTCTTCTGGCCAGCAATGCTCTAAGGCTGAGAAACTGAGAGACAGGAAATAATAGACAAAGAAAGGGCTGTTAGGGTTGATGTATCTTCCAGTCTTCTTGACTCACAAGATGAACCCAAATTAGGCACGATGAAAAAACAACAGTAGATTCTCAGCACTCTGCCTGACCTCCAGCATTACTATCCCTCCTCAAAGCCCCAACTTCCCAATTTCTTCCCTGATCTCTCTCTCTCTCTCTCTCTCTCTCTCTCTCTCTCACACACACACACACACACATGCACACACACACACACTCACACGAACTTAAGTTTGGAATCATAACTGGGCTCTAGGTTTAAGTCATACACTTGCCATCACCCCTACTGTGTACCATCTTGTGGTGACAGCAGTACATACAAGTTATCTTGTCCCTTCTTTTTCCAATTTCTGATGCCTTAGCCACCTATGGACCTGGGGATAAAAGAGCATAGACTCCTGGGACAGGTTCACTAGTCTAGCCACTCTGATCATGAATGTGAAAACAGTGCCCCGAAGATGCATATTAATGTTGTCAGCAATAAATTCTTACTTCTTCTTCCTTTTCAGATTCCAATGATTTACTTCCAATGATTTACTGTGTCTGTACACTTTCTTTCATAAAGGGCCAAATGCATTCTCAATTATGTGGAGTAAAAGTACAATTCGAGGTCTTAGAGTAAATCCTAAAGGAAAAGTGGAGGGGGGGAAACGCCATAGCAGAGAAATGTCTATGGGTTTCAGTGAAACTTCTCTGGAATGACTTCCCTGACCATCCCCTTCTGCAAGGAGGGTTCTTATTTCTGCTCATAGTCCCCACAAGTGCCCGGAGTCAATCACACCTGGTGCCTGACTTGGTCTGCTGACTGCAAGTCTCCAGATCAGCACCAGTGCCCTTCACTCCCTAATTCTCTTGTATTCCTCATGGTACAGACACATTTGGCTGAGAAATAATGAACCAAAACCCGTAAATCTATTAAATTGTCATAAACCACATCATCTGATTTTACCCCCTTTCATTACTCCACATGAATCTCAGCTTCTTACTGACAAACTAAATGGACATTAGCAATAAAGGCTGGCTGAGGTTTGGGGATGGAGTATTGTACCTAAATTAGATAGCTCTGAGAATTATTGCCAGACATGTAATAACAATTGGAGTAAGTTCAGTATGTGTCCAAACAAGAAAGAAGATTTATTTATCTTCTTAAAATAAATCAAGAAGGTATCCAAGTTTTCTTGATTCTATCTTTGGATTTTTTTTAATCCACCTCATGGTCTTTTCAAAGAATTTATGTTGGAAGCACAGGTCCTTCTCTGCCAGGAATTGTGGATGCTGGGTAGTAGATGAAGAAGACATGAGAAGTCATAGGCATATAGGAGAGTATTGCAGACCAAGTAGCCATTTATAACAAGGAGCCATCAGACAAAACAGTTCTTCAAAGTAGTCTCATTTAGCAGCCATGCAAACATAGCAGCCATTGCTAACAAAGTAGCCCGACCAAGCAGTCTTGCACCAGCTGGTTAGTAACACACTCTTATACCAACCCAGATAAAAGAGGTTCTTGCCAAATAGTGACATCTATATTTGGGTTATAGAAAGGTATGCCTGTGCAGTGTGTACAGTAAGATTGCTGTGTCCTTGATCAGATTGGCCTTGAAGATCTGGCATACTCTAGACAGGGTCCCCACACTCAAATTGGCCTTGAACATCCAGCATAATCTGAATAGGGTCCCCACAATTTATTTAAAATAATATATATAAGCAAACATAAAGATAATCTCATCTTAATTCTTTGAGGTAAGCTGAGGTTTTTGAATAAGTAATGAATTAAAACCATTGCCAGAGATAGATAATCGAAAGTCTGTTTGCCTCTTGATTCAAATGAAGCAAGGAGCAGCGGTGTCTCTCCCCAGATGGCAGTGATTTTAATTTTGCCTCAAGGAACCAGATCCTGCACAGCACTGCTCTGATCTCTAGGATCCAGTTCCCATAGGATCCAAAGCTTGTGTTGGTCAGCAAAGGGTGGCAACTGCAAATTTAAAAACTTAAAAAAAAACCACAATGAAAATAAAAAGAGAGAGGAAAATCATGAACACAGAAAAAATCTTTGCCTCTACTGCACAACAGGATTATTTTCCTAATACCTCACATACCTCATATGACTCCTACATTTAAGGAGAAGAGAAGAAAAATAACATGACTCAGAATTTCATTAAACAGGTTATCTATATTGACATGAAAAAATTGGATATTTCTTTTTTTAAATAACCACAAAAATATAACCTTTGTTTGTTTTGGAAGATCCTTATTACTCTTTCCCATATTACTCTCCTGGGCTGAGGCAGATGTGCATCTGACCTCAGGTAGCTTAGTGGGAATTCTGCTGCACTGTCTATCATGGCTAAGACTGCAAAAGATACAAGAGGTCAAACAAACAAAATTGCGAGTGGACCTTTTTAAAAAAACATATTACAATATAGATAAACTAGAAGCCTGGTACACAAAATTTGTGCACGGGGCGTGGCGGGCAAGGAGGTCCCTCAGCCTGACCTGCACCCTCTCCAATTCAGGAGCCCTCAGGGGATGTGCTACTGACGGCTTGGGTCCACTTCCCGTGGTTCTCTGCTCTCTGCGGGGCCTGCCTGCTCCACACCATGGGGATGGGCAAGCAGGCCCTGCTGGGTGCTGCCTGTGGGCTGCTTGCCTGCTCCCTGGTCACCGCAGCCACCGCCCAACAGGCCCTGCTGGGTGCTGCCTGCGGCCCCGCTTGCCTGCTCACAGGTTGCTGCCACCACCCAGCAGGCTCTGCTGGGTGCTGCCTGCAGCCCCGCTTGCCTGCTGGGCTCATGTTGCCGGGGTGACGCCGCGCTTGCCTCACAGGTTGCTGCCACCACCCAGCAGGCTCTGCTGGGTGCTGCCTGCAGCCCCGCTTGCCTGCTGGGCTCATGTTGCCGGGGTGACGCCGCCAGCGTCCTGCCCAGCCACTATGGACACCGCCATCTTTGTCACAGAGTGACAGTTAATTTGCATATTGATCTTTTATTAGATAGGATTATAGTGCTGACAAAAAGATTTAAATATATGCCACATATTGTTTTCTTTTTAAAAAGAAATTCTGGGGCCTAATATATGGTGATGGAGGATGATTTGACTTTGGATGGTGGGTACATAGTGCAATATACAGATTTTGTATGATAGAAATATACACTTGAAACCTATATAATCCTACTAATCATTGTCACACCAATAAATTGAAAAAATAAGTAAAGAGAAATTCTGACTCTGTAAATGCCTCATTTGTGCATATATTTTTATTAATTTAAAAAATTTCAGGCCTAATTTTCCTCTTTTTTTGCAAGGTTTGAAGACATTGAATGGGTCCATATAGGTAGAACTAATCAGATGGGGCAAGACCATGTGTCCTCATACAAACTCCTGCCACCAACATTTTAGCATAGTGTGATTACAGAGCATTGGATAAATTTTGTTATGGGTTTATTCCATGGGATATGAGGTTTTTTGAAATGTTAACAAAACTTTTTCATACCCTACCTGTAATCAAAGTTAATTTTCTAGGAAATTTTATTTGAAAGCATGTTTTTCTATATAAATAAAGGCTTGTATTGTGCTGACAATTATGTCCTCCATTCAAAAGCAATCCTTGAACTTCTTCTACAATTATCAGACAAATAAAGTAAAATAAACATTATCAATGCACTATGAAATGTGTTTAACTGGATGCCAATGGAACTAAGACATTATATGTTTACTGATGCAATTTCAGAAGCCTGATCTTTGTAGTCACTCTGCATCACTTAAAAGCCCTGAGTCACAATAGTGAACATAATACTGCTATGTTTACACATGAACCTTCCCAAAGAGCCCAGGTAGAAAAACATACCAAGTTTTACCGATCTTTTCTATTGCTTTTTTTGGTCCCTATGTTGTTTATTTCCACTCTGATATTTATTATCTCCTTCCTTCTGCTTACTCTGGGCTTTTCTTGTTGCTCTCTTTCTAATAAACTCAAAATGGATAAAGGACTTAAACATAAGACTGGAAACCATAAAAATCTTAGAGAAATCCATAGGCAGCAAGATAGCAGGCATATGTTGTAGCAATATCTTTACCGATATAGCTCCTAGGACAATGGAAACTAAGGAGAAAATAAACAAATGGGACTACATCAAAATAAAAAGATTCTGCACAGCAAAAGAAACCATTAACAAAACAATAAGAAAACTCACTGCATGGGAAAACATATTTGCCAATGTTATCACCGATAAGGGTTTAATCTCCAAAATTTATAGGGAACTCATACAACTTAACAAAAGGAAGATAAAAAACAACCCAATCAAAAAAATGGGCAAAGGACCTAAATAGACACTTTTCGAAAGAGGACATACAGAAGGCCAAGAGACATAAAAAAACATGCTCAAAATCACTAATCACCCAAGAGATGTAAATCAAAACATCAAATTCTCACACCTGTCAGAATGGCTATCATCAACAAATCAACAAAGGACAAGTGCTGGAGAGGATGCATAGAAAAAGGAATCCTCTTGCACTGCTGGTGGGAATGCAGACTGGTGCAGCCACTGTGGAAACCAGTATGGAGTTTCCTCAAAAAACTAAAAATGGAACTCCCATTTGACCCAGTAATCCCACTTCTAGGAATATATCCTAAGAAAACAGAAACACCAATCAGAAAGGATATATGCACCCCTATGTTCATAGCAGCACAATTTGCAATAGCTAAGATTTGGAAACAGCCTAAGTGCCCATCAACAGATGAGTGGATTAGCAAAGTGTGGTACATCTACACAATGGAATACTATGCTGCTGTAAAAAATAAGGAATTATTACTATTTGCAACAGCATGGATGAAACTAGAGAGCATTATGCTAAGTGAAATAAGTTAGTCAGAGAAAGATAAATATCACATGGTCTCACTCATTTGTGAAATATAATGAACAACATAAACTGATGAACAAAAATAGAACCAGAGACATAGAGGCATCAAACAGACTATCCAACCTATGAGGGAAGGCAGGGGGTTCGGGGGTAAGATATCAATCAAAGGAGTTGTATGCATCCATATGAGTATAACCAATGGACACAGACAGTAGTGAGGATCAGAGTAGCTGGGGAGAGGTCAATGGCGGGGGGGGGGGGGGGGAGAAGGAGACTCATGTAATACTTTAAATAATAAAGAATTTTAATTAAAAAATACTAAGTTGTTAAAAGGCAAAAAACAAACAAACAAACAAACAAAAAGAAAAACCAGGTCTCCTCAGATGGATTTCCTCCTCCTCACCCAGGGGGGTTTACAATGTCATCCATCTCTGTGTTATGTAATCTTTTACAGGGGAAAATAATGTTGATATTACAGATGCCTACATGATTACATCATTTGCTAGTAGCATCTTCTTTCTTGGATTTAATTATAGCAGCTATCACCACTGCTTCTCTACAATGTTGGCTTCTCTGCTTCTTTCATGAGATATTTGAAACTTGGATCTACAAGAGCCATATCTCTGGCTATAAAGGAATTTTTAATACATTAATTCTTCAAATTCCATACTCAATACACTATGGTTATAAAATATGGCTTCTGTGTGTCTTAAAAACTTTTTCTTTCTATCTAGGAATAGTTTTCATCATTCAACCTATTAAAACAAACAGAAAACTAACAGAAAACAACTTCTTACTCTTAAGCCAAAGAGAACATTTCTTCATAGCTATTTGCATCATCATCACCAAGTCCAACACAGGGCTCAGGGTCTTAAAAATCTATAGCTACTTCAGATAAACCTTAATAGAACACAAGCCACCAATATGATTCAGCAAGCCTGTGTTCTCTGCAAACACGGTTTCTTTTCAGATATTGTTCTGACAAATCCTGAAAATATTGTATTTGAATGTTTAGTGCCTCTTAAATGGAAAAATGTTCACTCCCTTGGTTCAACTGTTATATGCTGACTGCCAAGTTTAATTTAACCAACTTATATATTCTGACCTGTAACAATAAGAAACAAAGTAAAGAAGGGTAGTGACTTCTGCTTCCCAGAATATTATATTTTTCCTAGAGGCCTGGTGCACGAAACTCATGCACAGGGGGGTGGGGGAGAGCGGGTGGGGAGGTCCCTCAGCCCGGCCTGCACCTTTCCAATTCGGGGGCCCTCAGGGGATGTGCTATTGACAGCTTGGGCCCACTCCCCATAGTTCTCTGCTCTCTGCAGGGCCTGCCTGCTCCACACCATGGGAATGGGCAAGCAGGCCCTGCTGGGTGCTGCCTGTGGGCCTGTTTGCCTGCTTGCGGGTCGCCACTGCCACTGCCCAGCAGGCCCTGCTGGGTGCTGCCTGTGGCCCCGCTTGCCTGCTGGGCTCACATTGCTGGGGTGACACCACCAGCGTCCTGCCCAGCCGCTATGGGCGCAGCCATCTTTGTCGCGGAGTGGTGGTTAATTTGCATATTAGTCTTTTATTAGATAGGATTTAATACACTTTCCTAAAAGACTGGTTGTAACTTGAATTTGTGTTCCATTCATAGATGTTACCATAGTTGAGCAGCAATATCTATTTTGTAGTCAAATCCATAGCCACATGTAAAATAAACAATCCAGCACCATCAGGCCTGTGGAAGGGTATCAAGTGGCAGTGAATTTGCAAGTACCCAAATCATTGGTTGTGACAGGTTACTGGGCTTTTTTCTCAGTTTAGAATGCCTGTAAGTGTATTGAGGTTCAAGTACCATTAACTCTTGGCAAAATTCTCCTTTCTAATTCAAAGAACAAAGGATTACTAAAACTCATAAAAAAGTTTCTCAAATTTCAAATAGCTTTAAAAAAACATTTAATGAGTTAAGACTAATTGAATCAAAACATATGGATTAAATTTTTCTTGACATTCACAGGAGTTTAATATTAAGGGAGAAGTCTTTCAGCACAACCCCCAAAGATTAACCAATCCCAATTTTTAAAAACCAACTAGAATACTCTGTAACCTTTCATCTTCCCCCATTTTTCTTTGTTTAAAGACTTTTTTGGTGTGGGTGGTCTTGTTTTTATTATAATTGTATCAATAGATAATACATCTGTCAATGGAAGAATTCAATACATCTAGTCTTTATACCTTCATGGACTTTACCTTCTCACTTACCTATATGTAATTTGTTAAATAACCTCATCCATCCAGAACTGTGGTTTTTCAACCTTTTTGCCAACATTAACTTTCTTGGCCAGGAAGAAACCTGGGGTCTATTTCCCATCTGTGGTGATTTCCAGCACCTCTATGGAATCCTGGAACATGACTTACAAATCTTACTAGACTTAGAATCTAGTAAAGAAAGGGAAATATACACAATAAAAGGGAGGGGGGACTCCAAGCAAGCCAAAATGGACATTGCAGAGTCCATTAGAAAATGTCTTGATTGGAACCTTTTCTTACTTTACTAATAACTCTATAAAGCTCTGATAGTTTCTATATCCACAGGAGGAGATTGACTGTAACAAATTGAGAGATCTAAAATTGTAGGAATGATAGATGGGATTCAAAGAGAAAAATACAAAATCTAGACAATTTTCCAAAGGTTTAGTATGCCTGTACTTTTAGTTTTTGGAGAAATAGCCTAAAACACCTTATATCTCAATAGACTTTCAGAGTCTCAGTGCATCAAACATACTATAATAATTGATATATGCATAATTAAGACTTCAAGTTGTAGAGAAAACTTCAGAAATACTCTAGAACAAGAGAAAATAGTGTTGCTAATGTTGCATCATTACCTTGATTCAAGGTGATTAGAATGTAGCAAAAACTTTGCTGCAGGCTCACAAAAGACCATAAATATGCAATGATGCAATCTATGCTATTGCTGTGGGTGCATCCTACCACCACTGACCTCCTGTGAAAATTCCTTCTATAGCTTAGTTCATACAGAATAGCTGGGAGGCCAAATCAGCAGGCTGTCTATGGTTTGATCAGGCTGTAAGAGCTAGTGCTGTTGTGGACAGCATTTATTTCAACAACTGGAGAATCCACAGACAGGACATAGAAATCGATGGCATCTATATTTTCAGACACAGTGAATTATTTTTTGAAAATATGGCAGCAATGTGTTAGGCAGAGTCCTAGCTGACGGCAGATGTAAAAGTCAAGTAGCATAGAAAATGTGGATTGAGAAAGTATACCAATTTCCCTTAGGGGAAAAAATGGGTTGTATTATCTTGGCACAGAATCAGATCTAGGAGTAGCTTTCACAGACCTGTGGAAATTACTAACACTAACATTTTGGACTTAGACAGATTAAACCTTAGAATATAAAAATAAAGCCCATGCCTTTCTTCATAATTCCATAATATAGGATTCCTGCTTGCAAGAAAACATACTAAAAATGATATTTGGAATTTTTTTATTTATAGATGTGTGAAAATGAAATTCCCAAATTTTAGATGTAATGTTAGAGTATTGTTGATGAAGGTTATAAAGAAAAGCTTCATATTCAAGAGAACTTAACCTATTCCAACCACCTAAAATTGAACCCAAACAAAAACTAGAAACTCAGCTTGTGGAAAAAAAATGGAAAAAAACACATACAAGTGCACAAACGTAAAAGTAATGTGAAGGTAATTACATTACTTGTCCAAAAGTCATTTAATAGCAGAAATAGGGCTATTTCTATGGATTTGAAGGTTTTTCAAAATAACTGTTGCAAATTTAATGTCACTATCTCATTCCCTTAAAACCTTAACACCTATCAAAGAACCCTGCCAGTTCCCATTAGAGTTCAACAAAGACCTCACTCTCCTTGAAGATGAGCCAAGACGAGATCTTCTGACTTGAACATCTGCAGTGGCAATACTGCCAAGTGTCTTTAAGACCTGGCATCCCTCTGATGAGTCCTGGCTGTGCCTGGGAGTACTCTGAAGTTCACTTCCATGGGACAAGCACCTTCTAGAGCTTGAAGCACATTACCTTCTACCCTTCAGAGAGCTTGGTGTAAAAAAAACATGCTACCTTCAATTTGGCAGTAATAGAAGAAAAACTGTTATTCTGGGGTTTAAAAAAAGTTGATTTGTGACTCATGTAATATAAAAAGAGGAATGTTAAATAAAATTATTTTGAAGATGTGATATACTGATGTATTTAACTAATGCGTGTAAGGTGAGCAAGAGGTCTTGTGGAGTTAAAGGGGAAATGTATTTATTTTCCTGTGGCTTTCAATTTTAATAAGATCTACAGGAAAACATCAGATACTCATAGTAGATTTTCACATGAGATGCTAACAGTTCATTCTCCTGTGGTCTAGCACTGTTATTAACTATGGTTTTGTTTTGTTTTGTTTTATTTTTTAACATCCAACAAGCTACATCTTTTGGAGTAAAATGCCATACCATAAGAACATTTTCATATAAAAAATACATATCCTTAAAAAAATTGTGTCCAGCTAAATATTTATATAACAGAAGAAAAATCATGTTCTAATATTCTGAAAGCTCCAATAATTCTTCCTGAGGAAATAAGAAAACAGAATGCTAACTAATCACTTTGGTAAAAGTCAGATCAAAAGCTGGGTTAGAGAAGAGTACTTTTCCTCCTGTGACAAGCAGAGATGGAACATACCAAAGAAGGCACAATTTTCTGAAAATTATAAACAGTTAGCCTCTGGGTGGAAACCCGTCCAGTATATATATACATTGGCACTTTCTCTGCACAGTGTTTTGCAGATTTTTCCCACATTGAAAAATCATTTGGTGTCACTCAGAACCAGAGCCAGAGTCATGTGTGTGTTCATTTTTACTAAAGTATGCTCATATTTAGAAATAAAGTGATACTGAGTGCTAAAATTAAGAGCAAGAATGCCCTGCCTTCTGCACAGCTTGCCCAGTACCACTCCTAAAGAGGTAAGGATTACTATTAACTTTGTTGGCAATTTCTTCTGAAGGTGACCTCCACTTTTCTAAAATTATGGGGTTTTTGTCCATCATTCTTGCTGAAGCAATTTTACACATTACCTATACACTTCATCTGATGGCAGATTAAGGTTTAATGTACCTAAAATCCCCAACAACAAAGTGCTATCTCTTTTTTAATTCCTCTATCAATTACCATGTGACTTTAGATTATACACACTTGCATTTTTCTCTTGTTCTTCCTAAGTCCCTCTGTGATGAGTTCCAGCAATCACCTGACCGTCTAACAACTGAACAGCAGACAATGCCCTACCTCTGGGTGATGAGCAAATCAAAAGTGAAGCCCACGCAGTGCTTTCAGGCTCCTGCATTCCGAATCATAGATTCCCTGAAACATGTGAAAATTAGATTCACTATAGGTATAGTTACCTACCTTTAGCAAGTTTGTAAAAAGAAAGAAGCATGAGTTCCCACTTACTGTCAGGGGGTCAGGCAATGTAATCTCCATTGGGGCAGCCAGGTGCCTAGCTCAACACCTTGGTGTTCTAGTAATAAGAAAGGAAATGAGAAATACCAAGAACAATTAGAAATATTTGTACCCTCCTAAGTTACCTTAAGCCAGCGGTTCTCAACGTGTGGGTCGCGAACAATGAAAATACATCCTGCATATCAGATATTTACATTACAATTCATAACAGTAGCAAAATTACAATTATGAAGTAGCAACGAAAATAATTTTATGGTTTGGGGTCAACACAACATGAGGAACTGTATTAAAGGGTTGCAGCATTAGGAAGGTTGAGAACCACTGAATAGTCCTAGAATATAAGTTTCTGAAAGGGAAAATCTTCATTATAAGGAGTCAAATGAGAATGTCACCAACATGAAAAGGAATCAAGAGAAAATGAAGAATGACATAGCTGCAATAAAGAACACAATGGAAGGCTTCAACAGTAGACTAGAAGAAGCTGAGGACCACATCAGCAAATTAGAAGACAAGGTAGAAAAAACACACACAAACACAGCAGCAACTGGAAAGAAAATTTAAAAAGCAGGAGCAGAGCCTAAGGGAGCTTTGGAATAACACAAAAAGGGGTGCCTGAAGGAGAGGAAGCAGAGCAAAGAATAAAAAACCTGTTTGAAGAAATAATGACAGAAAATGTCCCTGATGTTGGGAAGAAAAAAGCCACACAAGTCCAAGAAGCACATAGAGTCCCAAACAAGATGAACCCAAAAAGACCAACACCAAGACACATCATAATTAAATTGGCAAACACTAACGGACAAAGTAAGAATCCTAAAAGCTGCCAAAGAGAGGCAGAAAGTTACCTACAAGGGATTTCCCATTAGAATATCAACTGATTTTTCAACAGAAACACATTAGGCTAAAAGGGAATGGAATGAAATATACAAAGTTATGCAAAGTTATGAACCCAAAAATACTATACCCAGCAAGGTTATCAATAAAAATTGAAGGTGAAATCAGAGCTTCACAGACAAAAATGGGCTATGGGAGTTTATTACCACCAAGCCAGAAATGCAAAAAATGCTGAAGGGACTGCTGTAAAAAGAATAAATAGAAAGGGAAGAAAGAACACAGGCATAAAGAATAAAACTGGTGACTAACAAGTACCAATCAATACTAACCATAAACATAAATGGATTAAATGCTCCAATCAAAAGACATAGGGTAGCTGAATGTAAAAGAAAACATGACCCATACATTTGCTGTCTACAACAGACCACCTCAGAACAAAGGACTCACACATACTGATAATGAAAGGATGGAAATTTTTTTTTCAGACAAATGGAAATGAAAGAAAGGCTGGGGTAGCAATACTTATATCTGCCAAAATAGACCTCAAAGTGAAGGCCATAACAAGAGTTAAGGAGGGCCACTTCATAGCACTAACTGGAGCAATTCAACAAGAGGATATAACTCTGGTAAACATATATGCACACAATACATGAAAACCCAAATACATTAAAAAAAACTTCTGGAAGATATCAAGGGCGATATCAACAGCAATACAATCATAGTATGGGACTTTAATAACCCATTGACACCACTGGAAAAATCCTCTAAACAAAAAATCAGCAAAGAAACAGCAATCCTAAATGACTCACTAGAGCAGATGGAATTAATTGACATCTGCAGAACATTTCACCCCAAAGCCACAGAATATATATTCTTCTCAAGTGCACACAGGACATTTTCAAAGATAGACCACATATTAGGACACAGGCAAAGTCTCTTCAAATTCAAGAAGATAGGCGGGTGTCCCCCTCCTCCCTCACCCATCCATGTGCCTCCTTCCTGAAGCTGTGCGCTAGGTCAAAGAGGACGACCTTCCCCCCAGAGGAGAGGACCGGTCTTCGGTCAAGGGTATATGAGTAGCTGCGATTCCCCTGCTAGAACCTCCAAACAAGCTCTCAAAATTGGAGAACTCTAGAATCCTAAAAAAAAATTCCTAAAGTCTAAAAATGTCTCTTTCCAAATTCTTAAATCCTTCCCCACTATCCCCAGTGTCACTGGAACGTGCCAGTTAGTGCCTGAGTTCATCTATATATATAAAAGCCTAAGTGACTGAACGACTGATCAACTGGTCGCTATGATGCACACTGACCACCAGGGGGCAGACGCTCAATGCAGGATATGCCCCCTGGTGGTCAGTGCACTCTCACAGCCAACCTCCTGTGGTCAGTGCACTCTCACAGCACTCTCACAGCACTCTCACAGCCAACCTCCCACGGTCCCTCCCCACAGCTGGCCAGCCCAGATTGGCCCCAATAGGGACTGGGTGAGATGGCCCCGATCGGCCCCGATCACCGGCCAGGTCGAGGGACCCCACCCATACATGAATTTGTGCACTGAGCCTCTAGAGTAGTAATAAGGAATTGAGAACAATACTTCAAGTGGCTTGACTGAGTAAAGAACAGTAGAATTATTAACACCCTTGGTCACGACAGTGTTCTTCTGTAAAAGCAAAACAAAAACAAAAATACACCTAAGTTCGTATTATATTTATATTTATTTTTTGGCTGCTACATCATACTTTTGACTCATTTTATACTTGTGGTCACAAGTATACACACATGCACACATGCACAGATTATTCCTACCATCTTCTAAACCTAATTTCCCCCCAATACAACTGTTTTATTTTTGTTTTCTAACTTTTGTGTTGCTTTTGTTATTTTTTCTTGATTCCTAATCAAACAAGTAATCCAAGCTTACTGTGAAAAAATAATCTGCAAGGTACAAATATAAAGTTAATAATTAACTATGACTCCATGTACAATGTAGAATTCTAGGCTCCCAGACACATAGCAGAGGTGTAGTCAGATAAGAGGAAATTACTAACATTTCACTCAGCTCTGCCACCACTTCTATAGCTCCTACTTCAGTTTACTCTAGAACAGTGATGGCGAACCTTTTGAGCTCGGCGTGTCAAAATTTTGAAAAACCCTAACTTAACTCTGGTGCTCTGTCACATATAGAAATATTCATTTTTTTTTTTGATATTTGCAACCATAGTAAAACATGATTTATATTTTTGATATTTATTTTATATATTTAAATGCCATTTAACAAAGAAAAATCAACCAAAAGATATGTATAAAATGAACAAAAACAGAAAAACAATGTACACTTAGGAAAAAATAATAATAAAAACAATGATAATCAAATGGTATGAAAACTAGAAACTAGTGACTTTTTTGGTGCTGAAGTTTGTCTGCTAATTCTTCGATTGCAGGTTCATACTTGGTGCACTTCAAGGCCAAGCAAGCGCCACTAACTTCATCTGTTAGCCGGTTTCTTTTGTTCATTTTAATATTATTTAATGTTGAGAACAAGTCTCACAAAAATATGTTGATGAAAAAATTGTTAGCAAAGCCATCGCTAGATTTTTTATGTCGCTAAAAGTGTCAGGTACTCTGTTCCAAGCACTCAAAATTTCTTGTTCGTAGTTGCACTCTTCTTCATTATTCAAACGATTTCGTTCCAGATTTTCAAGTTTC
>NW_005370740.1:2148015-2163522 GCF_000412655.1 Myotis brandtii
GATACTTTTTTTCAAGAGCTGACAATGATTAGTTTCAAAATGTCTCTTTACATTCCACATTCTGCTTACTACCGTTTCATTACACAGTATGCACAATGATCTGTTGTTTCTGTCGACAATCCCGTACATCTCGGTCCATATGTCTTGAAAGGGTCGGCTACTGCTACTTCCACTTCCTTTATCATTCAATCTTGCTTTTTTATTTTTTTGATTCTCCATCACAAGGCTGCAAAAATAAATAAATATAAATCACGGCGTTTTTTATAAGAGATTGATAGGTTTCTTACCTATTAACTTTTTGCAGTGTTGTTGCACTGACTCCTGGTGCAAAACAATTCAAAGATTGTACGTATAACCAACAAATATATGGTGCTGTAATCAATTATCCGACACGCAGAATGTCTCGTCGAGCACTGTTGCACTGTATATCTTTTTCTTCTAACCCTCCCACTCCTGTCTCCTAACGAACATGGCGATCAAGTGTGTCCGTTTGCCGAATGCACCCGAACGCCCAGGAAGCTTACCCGAGGCACATGTTGACAATAACGAGGCCGTTTCCAGAATTGGGCATTTTGTCACTCGAGTAAAAATAAAATGTCATGAGTAAAAATTAATCTCTTTATAGTGCAATTCTTAACCTTTTTATATTAATGTCAATATTGGAACAATGTATCTTGGATGTTTTCACTATGTATCTTTGCTACGCAACACCGATGTACATGTTTACATCCGGTTTTAGAATTGCATTATTGATCATGAGTAACGTGAGTAATAATATTATTTGAGTGATGCCCAACTCTGGCCGTTGCGAGAGACAAATATTTGAATTATGCAGTTTTTTGTCTCTGTCGATGCGTGTCACCCAAAATGAGTTCGCGTGTCACCTCTGACACGCGTGTCATAGGTTCACCATCACTGCTCTAGAAAGTACCCTTATTATACATTGTAAATATTATCCCCAAAGGATAAATTATCAAGTCAATTTATTTTACTTCTAAAGGAGGACCAGTGAATGACAAGAGCATTTGTTATATGGTGCATTCAGTAAATGACTGTGCCTTGTGACCAGTGCACGGCATGATATTCTGGAATCCTTTATACACACGTGAAAAAATATCGATAAAATCTTTCAGTGACTAATATGATGATTATCTGAGAGCAGGTGGTTTACCAAGTAAACTTTACATTGAGCCGGAATCTCTCACACTGAATAGGAAGTTTTAAATCCCTGTGAAGAATCCACCATTTCCCCCAGAATCATCCTCAAAAGAAGTCTCTTTTTTAAAAAGGATTTTTGCAGGTATATTTCATCTGCCTCTCCTCTTTTTAAAATTTATCTTTATTGTTGAAAGTATTACAGATATTCCTGCTTTTCCTCCCATTGACCCCTTCCTCCCTGCCTGACCTCCCCAGGCCTTCACTGCACTATTGTCTGTGTCCATGGGTTATGGATGCATGCACATGAGCTCTTTGGTTAAATCTTCCTGCCCACCCTCCCACCCCTTTTCCTCTGAGATTCCTCAGTCTGTCATTTGCCTCTTTTGTGTGGGCTTCCCCTCTTCTCTAATAGTGGGAAGAAGCATCAGGCCTTCTACAGGTGACAGGACATATGACAATCATCCCAGTCACTTGGCTGAGTTTAGATTCAGTAGTTCCTAATGTAGTAATGGCACAGTTTTCATTACATGGTGAAATTTAAAAATAAATAACTTTTTAATCCTCACTCAAAGATTTTTTATTGGCTTTTAGAGAGAGAGAGAGAAGAAGGTGGAGAGAGAGAGAGAGAGAGAGAGAGAGACAGAGAGAGAGATGAGAGAGAAACATCGATTGGTTGCCTCCCATAGATCCCGGACAAGGGATCAAATCCACAACCTAGGTATGTGCCCTGACCAGTAATTAAACCCATAAGCTTTGGTGTATGGGATGACACCCCAACCAATTCAGGCACCTGGCCAGAGCAGGGTGAAATTTTTTAAAGTAAAGATTAGTTTCTTCTTTAAAGTTCTGCTGGAAGCCGGTCCATCCTTGCTGCTTGACACAGTCGCTGCAGGAAAGAAACATCTGCACAGCATATGTTTCAAGGGACCTGGCATATATAGCATATTGTTCTTAATATGTTTGCTCTCCTTAGCGCCATGTGTTTTAACCAAGGTCACCTCTCCGAGAAAGGTTGTTTCCCCAGGTGGGGATTTTTCCCTGAGGTTAGGGATGGGATACAACCCTTTAACTAAGTGCCAGGCGGGTAGTTAATCACTTTAACTACAAACAATCACGCTTAAGCTCCATAATCTTTACTCCCTGGAATGGAGATAAGAAACGCCCTAACCTTTGCAATAGAAATTGACAGGATTAAAATCGACTGGTATAAATACAGATGTAACAAAACAATAAACATCAGATCAAGATCAGATCCTAACCAGAACTTGGCCAGAGATCGTGGCTGGAGATCCTGGCTAGGCTGCTGATCAACTGAAGGCTGTCTCCGTGTCATTCCTTCTTCGCCGACTCCGTCCACACCTTTGGGGACCCCTGGACCTGCTGGGGTTGGACCCCAGCAAAGTTCAGATAATGTCACCTTAGGTTGATAGAGATTCTTGTTTGATTTAATAATTTAATTTAATAAAAAATAGATTGATTTATTTTTAAAGATAAAGATGACTTTTTGAGACACCCAAGATGGCGGCATAGGTAAACACCGGAGTTTGCTGCCTCGAACAACCACTTCAAAAATACAACTAAAAGACGGAATGGACATCACCCAGAACCACAGGAAGGCTGGCTGAGTGGAAATTCTACAACTAGAAGGAAAGAGAAAAGCATACCCAGACTCAGAGGAGGCGCAGTGCGGAAGTAAAATACTAAGGTGCGGAGTGCATGTGGAGCGGGCTGGCGGCTGAGGGTGCGGTTGTCCTTTTCAATCGTGAGGGAGTCTCAGGCTCTGAGCTCCAGTTCGGGCGAGTCTCTGGAGATCCAGACTCATACGGGAGAAGCAGGACTGTCTGGCATCGGTCGGAACTCGAGGGCAGCTTTCTCTCGGAGGGGCTTTCAGCGATTGCCGAGACACTGAGAAGCGGGGCCTCTGAGAGCAGCCATAACTGCTAGCCCCGCCCTGTTGATCCCGTGGGACCAATTTCAGAGGGGCCTCCTGCAGATCCATAGCATTCTAATTCTTTTATTATGGCCACAGTGTTCATCAACAGCTATTATGAAGCACTCATTATGCTAAAAACACTGGAGATAAACACATAATAAGATACTACCCTTGACAGGAGCCAACAGTGTAATAGCAAACACAGACATGTAAACAAATATTAGTAAATACAATTCAACGTGACAAGTATATACACAAAGTGCAAGGAAGGTATAAATTAAAATATTTTATGAAAGAAATAAAATTTGAACTGAATCTTGAAGAAAAATAAGGTATAAGTTGTGGTCAAGATCGTCTCATTCAAAGGAAACAGAAAGGCAAAAGCTGAGAGGTATAAATATACATTTGAGAAGACTGAGTATTTGTAATGAATTTTAAATCTGCACTCACCATCCTACCCACCGTGTTTCTTGGTTCCCTATGTCTGCTCCACCTCTACTGATGAGGACCTCATCAAACCTTCATATCTCTACCTTTAAAGTACTCAGATAAAGTTATCTTTTTTTCTATGTGTTTAAAAAGAAATAACATCTATACATCAAATCATGAGTCTCAAATTTTTAACACCCTGGTTAAGATTATTTTGAACCTATCACACCCTACTGCTGAGTGAAAAAAGAAGAAAATAAAAAGTGAGTCCAGCACAATTTACAATAGCTAAGATTTGGAAACAGCCTAAGTGTCCATCAACAGATGAGTGGATTAGAAAACTGTTGTACATCTACACGATGGAATACTACACTGCTGTAAAAAAGGAATTCTTAACATTTGCAACAGCATGGGTGGAACTGGAGAGCATTATGCTAAACCAAATAAGCCAGTCAGATAAAGATAAATATCACATGATCTCACTCATTTGTGGAATATAATGAACATCATAAACTGATGAACAAAAATAGATCCAGAGACAAAGAAGCATCAAACAGACTGTCAAACTTCAAGGGAAGGCAATAGGAGGTGGGGGAAAAGGGGAGAGACCAACCAAAGGACTTGTATGCATGCATATAAGCATAACCAATGGACACTAGGGGGGTGAAGGCCTGTGCCAGGGAGTGGGGGAGGCCTAAGGGAGGTCAATGGGGAAAAAAGGAGACATATGTACTACTATTTGTAGTACTTTAAACAATAAATAAAATAAAATGAAATGAAAAAAATAAAAATTTTTAAAAAGTGAGTCCGAAAATTCAACTTGAGTCAAATCAGTATCAAGTAATAAGACTGATTTATCAGCTACCATATTTTCCTAAATACTTTCATACACTGCTATTTTAAGGAAAAAAAAAAAAACTTCATAATTCCAGGAAAGTAATCACTACTGCCATTTTCTTTGAAAAAGTAAAATATGTGCATGGTTGGCTATTGAAATAAAAGTTCTCTCAAGGGAGAAAGTGGTGGTGGGCTATGGGTTGGAGAGAATAAACACTAAAGAAAACCTCATTTCGGGGAGAAACCAAGATGGCGGCATAGGTAAACACCGGAGGGTGGGGTGGGAACTGGGTGGAGGGAAGTTATGGTGGGGAAAAAGAGGAACCAATGTAATAATCTTAACAATAAAGATTTAATTAAAAAAAAAAGAAATTGAAAAAAAAGATGACTTTTTAAAAATTTCCACTTATTGAAAAGAGATGAAAAAAAGCAATCATAATAGCTGAGGTATTGAAATCCAATTAAAGGGAATGAAGAAAAGGAGTGTATTTAAAAATATATTTAGGAAAAAGCATAAATGAAAGAATGAATGTTTATTGCATCTGTATAATGGATTAAACAGTTTTAAAATCAGTGACAACCTCATTGATGGCATAATATTAATTGGGGTAAGTTATCATATTTCTTGATAAATAGTCTGCATATTGTTTTCTTTGAAACTGTTTTATCTCGGCATAATACTTCAGTATACCCAGGAAAATCTATATTTGTTATATGGTGCATTCAGTGAATGACTGTGCCTTGTTCTTTGATTACACAGTGATGACATGTTTATAGTCATAAAAATATAGCACAAGTAGGAAATCTATATTTGCACGTGCGCACGCACGCACATGCAAACACACACACACACACACACACACACACACACACACACACACTGACTACTTTTTTTGAAGACATTCAGAGAGCACGAAGAGGAAGAGTCTTGATCAATGGTTTCCCATTTAGTAAGACATCAAAAAATATACATACCAATCCCTCTGTCAAAGGTTCAAATCCAATCCATCCATGGTGCTCTCACCCCCAAGAGTGATGCTCAAAATATTTAACAACTGGCACTGGCACATGGCCTTATGTCCAGCAGCCTCTCTTTAGAAATTGTGGGAAAGAAAATGGGCACTGACTAACAGACTTTCACTCATCACTGTGGAAGAACTGTGATGTTGCACCATAATTTCCCATTAATGTGACCTGATCACCTGCATTCAGCACTTTGTGGAGCAAAATGTTGTCACCAGGAAGGTAATGCATATCAGTGGTAATTTTCTGTGGTTTCAGACACCCAAGTCAAAAAGCAGTACACATTATTTACAGGATATGTGTAGGGGCTATTAGAAGGCACTCAGCACCCTTCTGAATTGTCTCCACTAACCCTGCCTGTCCCAGCCCTCTAGAGTTTGGTAAGGACAACTGACTTCCCACACAATTGTCCCCTGAGGACAGATGCCTGCATACAAGGACCATGGATCGGTTAAGCACCCCAAAAAGTGCCAGCCCACGTGTAGTTCTGCTTAGTCATAGAGCGTACAGTAGTCAGACCTGGTGAGATGAATATGCCAGAATGAAAATCACACTTGATATCAGAGAGCAGACAGGCAGGGCTGGCACAGAGATGCTATCATGTTGGGAGAGTGAAAGGTTGGTGAGAGCAGAGGCAGTTGGAGACTGGAAAGCAGATCCACAGGATAATATGCTACAGTGCATCTGGCCCTGCACCAGCCAGGAGGCCAGGTGCCTCCCCCAGGGACGGGAAAGCTGATGATGCATCCCAAAGCTATTTCTTGACCTTGGCTGACCTTCAGGCTGGTTCAGCAGAGCAGAGACTGACTCAGAAGGTCCATCTTAGAGCTGGAACCACAGCTTTGGGTTGCCATAGCTCATATAGTGGTGTTGGGACTTGACAGAAGCAACCTAAAACTTTCTAAATGTTCATTGTTTGTCTAAGTGAGGACAAAAGATGATCTATTTTTCCTACTTGTACTATATTTTTATGACTATAAACATGTCGTCACTGTGTACTCAAAGAACAAAGGGTGATTTAAAAATAAGTCTCACAAAAAATTATCCTTTCTTTGGAGAGAGTATATATATTTAATTCTAGATAGAAAGCAACTGCAGGGTAATCATCATGATCTGTAACCAGGCATTCTGGGATAGTGACAGCTTGTTCCCCTTTTGAGGCTTCACCCTTTCAGAATATCCACATCTATCCCAGAGTTAGGGGCCCATATGACAGAGGCCCCTTTGACATAAGAAGCCCCTCTTGCCTCTCAAAGGGGAAAGGAGGGAGAAGCCCTAAGAGAGAGGGGATGAGAGATCACAATCACATCACTCTTGCCACCAAAAAGAGCCCTTCCCTGGAATTATAAACTTGCAACTCCTTTTTTAAAATTAAATTTAAATATTTTATTTTATTAAATCTTTTTTTATTGAAAGTATTACATGTGTCCCCCTCCCCCCCTCTTGACCTCTTCTAGCACACCCTGACACCTGCCACAGGCTTTCACTACCATATTATCTGTGTCCATGGGTTATGCATATATGCATACAAGTTCTGTGGTTGATTTCTTCCAACCCACCTATCCTCCCCTACCTTCCCTCTGAGATTCCATAGTCTGTTCCATGCTTCTATGTCTCTGGATCTATTTTGTTCATCAGTTTGTTTTATTCATTAGATTCCACATATGAGTGAGATCGTATGATACTTGTCTTTCTCTGACTGGCTTATTTCCTTAGCATAATATTCTCCAGGTTACTCCAGGCTGTCTCAAGGGTAAAATACCCTTCTTTTTTATTGCTGCATAGTGTTCCATGGTGTAAATGCACCACAGTTTTTTTTTTTTTTTATTCATTCATCTACTGATGGACACTTGGGCTGTTTCTAGATCATAGCTATTGTAAACTGCACTGCTCTAAACATAGGGGTGCATATATTTTTCTTATTGGTTCTTCAGGTTTCTTAGGATATACTCCTAGAAGTGGGATCATTGGGTCAACTGGCAATGCCATATTTAATTTTTTGAGGAAATAGCATGCTCATTTCCATGGTTTCTTCTAAGATTTTTATAAACTTACATTTATAATTTTGAGTTTATTCTTATGTGTGGTGTAAGTTAGTGGTCTAGTTTTATTTTTTTGCATATATCTGTCCAATTTTCCCAACACCATTTATTGAAGAGACTGTTTTGACTCCATTGTATGTTCTTGTCTCCCTTTTCAAGTATTAATAGAGTGTAATGGCTTGGGTCAATTTCTGGGTTCTCTGTTCTGTTCTATTGATCTAGATGCCTGTTCTTGTGCCTGTACCAGCCTGTTTTGAGTACAGTGACTTTGTAGTATGACTTGATATCTGGTATTGTGATTCCTTCAAATTTGTTCTTCTTTATCAAGATTGCTGCAGCTATTCAGGGTCTCTTCTTGTTCATATAAATTGTTGGAGTATTTGTTCTAGATCTGTGAAATATGCCATTGGTATTTTTATAGGGATTGCATTGAATCTATAGGTTGGTTTGGATAGTATGGACATTTAATGATGTTAATTCTACCAGTCCATGAACATAGTATATTCTTCTACTTGATTATAGCTTCCTCTATCTCTTTTTCCAACATCCTGTAGTGTTCTAAGTACAAGTCTTTTTACCATCTTGGTTAAGTTTATTCCTAAACTAGAGGCCCGGCGCATGAAATTTGTGCATGAGTATGGTCCCTAGGCCTAACCTGCGATCAGGGCCTTGCCCCCCTCTGCCACCCACTTTGGTTCTCCGTTTGCCATCAGGTGATCGGAGCCTGATGGCTGGGGGAAGGGACCAAGATGTTGACCATTCCCGCATGCTCACCAGCCCTGCCCCTGCCACGGGTTTCCCTCTGTGTGTGGTGCAACAGATGGGGCGGGCACCTTGACCTGGAACCACCTGTGTCCCCTGCCATCCACCCCCGGTCCCCATTTGCCATCGGGCGATTGGAATCTGCCAGCTGGGGAAAGGGACCGAGGGGTGGTCAGTGCACCTCATAGTGACTGGTCAAGCAATTGTTCTGGTCATTCTGCCATTAGGGTCAATTTGCATATTACCCTTTTATTATATAGGATAGAAGCCTAGTGCACGGGTGGGGGCTGGCTGGACTGGCCTGATGGGGGCCCTGGATCGGGGTGGGAGTCCCCACTGGTGGGTGGGGCTGGCTGGGATGAGGGACCATGGCGGGTTTGCAGGCTGGCCACACCCCCAATTGGGGTGGGGGTCCCTGTTGGGGGGTGTGGCCAGCTGGGGCTAGGGCTCCCTGTTGTTCTGGTCTCTGGTTGTTCTGGTCCTTCCACCATTTTGGTCTCTGGGCTTTAATTATATAGGATATCTTAATTTTTTGTTGCAATTATAAATGGGATTGTTTGGTTTCTCTTTTTGAGAATTCATTATTGGTATATAAAAATGTCATCAATTTCTGGGTGTTAATTTGGTATCCTTTTACATTGCTAAATTCATTTATTAAAATATAGTAGTTTTTTGTAGTCTTTAGGGTTTTCTATGTAAAATATCACGTCATCTGTGAATAATGAGAGTTTTATTTCCTCCTTTCCAATTTGGATGCCTTTTATGTTTTCTTCTTGTTGGTTTGCTGTGGCTAGGACCTTCAGTATTCTTTTGAATAAGAGTGGTGAAAGCAGACTTCCTTGCCTTATTCCTGTTCAATGGTTTTAGTTTTTGCCCATTAAGTATGATGTTGGCTGTAGTTTTGTCAAATATGGCCTTTATTATGTTGAGGTATGATCCCTCCATCCCCACTTTGCTGAGAGCTTTTCTGAAAAACTAGAGGCCCTGTGCGTGAATTCATGCATGGGTGGGGCCCCTCTGGGTGGCCTGAGGGGATAGGGCCAAAACCCAGAGTTGAACGTTGCCTGCAGCTCCTACCTGCTGCTCCCGCTCATCCTGGCCCCACTGTGTCTGCCATGGGCTCGCACCCAACCAGCCTGCTGTGGGCTCGCACCCAATCAGTCCAGATTGGGAGAGGCTTGTGCTGCCACAGCAGTGCTCACCAACCATAAGCCCTACATCTGGCGCCCTCCCGAGGGGAGTGGCCTGTGGGATGGGGCCAAAACTGGCTCTCCAACATCCCCCAAGGGGTCCTGGATTGCAAGAGGGCACAGGCCAGGCCAAGGGACCCCACTGCTGCACGATTGGGCTGGGCAGAGACTGCGGGAGGGCTCCAGGGCATGTCCGGCCCATCTCACTCAATCTCGATCAGCCGGACCCTAGCAGCAAGCTAACCTACCAGTCAGAGCATCTGCCCCCTGGTGGTCAGTGCACGTCATGGCTACTGGTCGACCAGTCACCTTTCTTCCCCCTGGTGGTCAGTACACATCATAGCGAGCAGTTGAGTAGCTTCAGCATATCATTAGCATATTACGCTTTGATTGGTTGACCGATCACTAGACAACCAGACAATTAGCATATTAGTCTTTTCTTATATAAGACTAGAGGCCCAGTGCACAAAATTTGTGCATGGGGGGGGTGTCCCTCAGCCTGGCCTGCACCCTCTCCAATCCTGGACCCCTTGGGAGATGTCCCTGTGGGGTCAGGCCTAAACTGGCAGTTGGACATCCCTCTCACAATCCAGGGCCACTGGCTCCTAACCACTGTGTGCCTGCCTGATCACCCAAACCGCCTCTGCCTGCTGGCCTGATCGCCCCCTAACTGCCTGCCTGATCATCCCTAACTGCCTCTGCCTGCCTGCCTGATCGCCCCTAACTGCTCTCTGCCTGCTGGCCTGATCACCCCTAACTGCTTGCCTGCCAGCCTGATTGCCCCTAAATGCCCTCCTCTGCCGGCCTGATCACCCCTAACTGTCCTCCCCTGCCAGTCTGATAGCCCCTAACCACCTTTGCCTCAGCAAGCCCCTGCCACCATGACTTTGTCTGGAAGGACATCTGGAAGATGTCCAGTCTAATTAGCATATTACCCTTTTATTAGTCTAGATGGGTGTCGGATTTTGTTGAATGCTTTTTCTGCATCTATTGATATGATCATATGATTTTTGTCTTTCAATATGTTTATGTGTTGTCTCTCAATTTTTTTATTTGCAAATATTGTACCAGCCTTGCATCCCTGGAATAAATTCCACTTGGTCCTTGTGTATGATCTTTTACATAAATTGCTGGATCTGATTTTGCTAATATTTTGTTGAGAATGTTAGATGTATGTTCATCAGGGATATTGGCCTATAATTCTCTTTCTTTGTAGAGTCTTTATCTGGTTTTGGAATTAAGATAATACTGGCCTCCTTGTAGATTTTTTGGAATAGTTTGAGGAATATAGGTGTTAGTTCTTCTTTAAATGTTTGTTAAATCTCCCATGTGAAGCCATCCAGACCAGGGCTTTGGTTTGCTGAGAGTTTTTGATTACTGCTTCTATTTCATCAGTTGTTATTATCATATTCAGGTTTTATGCTTCTTCCTGATTCAGTTTTGGGAGATTCTATTATTCTAGACATTTGTCCATTTCATCCATATTGTCCAGTTGGTTGGCATATAGTTGTTCATAGCATTATCTAACAATCCTTTGTAATTCTGTGGTATTAGTTGTTACTTCTCCCTTTTCATTTTTTATTTTATTTATTTTAGTCCTTTCTGTTTTTTTTCTTATTTAGTCTGGCTGAAGGTTCATCAATCTTGTTTATCTTTTCAAAGAACCAGCTCTTGGTTTCATTGAATTATTGCATTTTTTTTAGTCTCTATGTCATTTATTTCTGCTCTGATCTTTATAATTTCCTTACTTCTACTTACTCTGGTATTTTCTTATTATTCTCTTTCTAATTCTATAAGTTGTAGGGTTAAATAGTTTATTAATAATTTTTCTTGTTTTTTGAGGTAGGCTTATAGTGCTATGAACTTCCCTCTCAGGACTGCTTCACTGTGTTACATAGATTTTGGGTTGCTGTATGTTCAGTTTCATTTGTTTCCAGGAGGTTTTTTATTTCTTTCTTAATGTCATGGTAACCCAAGCATTGTTTAATGACATTCTATTTAGCCTCCATATGTTTGAATGTTTTTGAGTGTTTCTACTGTAGTTGATTTCTAATTTCATTCTATTGTGATCTGATAAGATGCTTGATATGATTTCAATATTCTTGAACATTAGAGACTTGATTTGTATTCTAACACGTGGTCTATTTTTTTATGATCCATGTACACTTGAGAACAATGTATATTCTGCAGATTTGTGGTGAAATGTTGGACAAATGTCAATTAAATCTATTTGATCCAGTGTGTCATTTAGAGTCACTGTTTCCTTGTTAAGATTTTACCTAGAATACCTATCTAGTGAAGTCAGTGGGGTGTTAAAGTCCCCTCTGGTGACTGTATTTTAGTTAATCTTTCCTTAAAGTCTTCCAGCAGTTTTTAAAAAATATATTTATGTACTCCTATATTGGGTGCATATATGTTTACCAGGGTTATACTCTCTTGTTGGATCAATCCCTTTAGTATTATGTAGAGACCTTTATTGTATCTTGTGAAGGCCTTCAGTGTGAAGTCTGTTTTGTCAGATATGAGTATTGCCACCCCATCTTTTTCTTTCGTTTTCATTTGCGTGGAAAATTGTTTTTCTGTCCCTTCACTCTCATACTGTGTAAATCTTTTGTTCTCAGGTGGGTCCCTTGTAGATAGCATATAGTTGGGTCATGTTTTCGTATCCATTCAGATACTCTATGACTTTTGATTGGAGCATTTAATCCATTTACACTTAAGGTTATTATTTATAGGTACTTATTTATTGTCATTTTATTCTTTATGCCAATGTTTCTCCCTCTATATATTTTTTTCTTCTCATTACAGCATTCCCTTTAGCATTTTTTTTTTTTTGCAGTGCTGGTTTGGTGGTGATACACTCCTTTAGCCTTTTTATTTTTTTTTTGGTCTGGGAAACTCTTTATTTCACCATCTATTTTTCATGATATCTTTATTGGTTATAGTAATATTGGTTTCAGATAATTGCTTTTCATTACCTTGAATACTTCATGCCATGCCCTTCCAGCCTGGAGTGTTTCTAATGAAAAATCAGCTGGCAGCATATGGGAGCTCCTTTTCTCTTGCTGCCTTTAAGAATCTCTCTTTATCTTTAATTTTTGGCAGTTTAATTATGATGTCTGTTTGGGTTCTTCTTGATTGGGACTCTCTGTGCCTTCTGAACTTGTGTGACCTTTTCCTTCATGAGATTAGGGAAGTTCTTTGCCATTTTTTCTTCAAAACATTCTCTAGCCTTTTCCCACTTCCTTCCACTTCTGGAACTCCTATTATGTGAATATTTTTCCTTTTTATGTGTCCCACATCTCCCTTAAACTGTCCTCCTGTTTTTAAATTTTTTCTTTTTCTTTTTGGGTCTCTAATTGACTGATTTTTTTCTACTCTGTCTTCTAGTTTAGTGATATGATCCTTGGCTTCTCCTAATCTGCTTTGTATTCCTTCCAATGTGTTCTTTATTAGCGCCATGTCATTTTTTCGTAGTTGTGATATCTTTCTCTTACTGTTGAGCATCTTTACCATCATTATCCTGAATTCAATATCTAATAAATTTCTTATATCCATTTTATTTAGCTTTTCTTCTGGAGAATTCTCTTATTCCTTCATTTCTTTTTGTTTTGTTTTGTTTGTTTTTTGTTTGTCTCCCCATTTTGGCTTCCTGTTTCGGTTTGTGTCTATGTATTAGGTAGATGTGCTATGACTCTCAATTTCTAGTTCAGGACAATGTCTGATGCTGTGTGTGACTGGCCCTTAGTACCCTGTTTGGAGCTATCAGCAATCCACAGGTTATGGCTCCCTCTGCTAGGATGGGGTGCCTTTTAAAAGGACCAAGATGTGCACTGTGGTCTGCTTTTCATAGCCTCTGTCCCAAAGGGAGACCAGGCAAAGACTCAAAGCCCCCAGAGATCTGTCTCTGCCTGCAGTCCAATTGATGCTCAGTCTTGATTAGCCTCAGGGTATGTACCACAAGGTGGGCAAGTGGTCTTCCTACAAGGTGGGGAAACTGCTTTCCATCCAGGCAAAAACCGCCTGGATAGCAAAGGTTCACCAGAGAAATATGTCCTCTGAAGCGTGAGAGAATGACTCAGCATAGGAAACAAGGGTGGCTGCCCTTTGAGCTCCATCGCAAAAGCCCCCAACCCTGGACTCTCCTCACACAGCTCCAGTCCACTCTTCCCTCCCTCTGCCAGAGGTCAAGGTGAGTAGGTGCATACAAAATTTTGTGCATTGGACCTTAAAGATGGTGTCTGCATTTTTATCCATCTCTCAGTAGCAGACAGCAACCCTGGTGCTTTTCACAGCCAGATGTTCTGTGGGAACCTTTCTCAGTTCTGGTACTTTGGGCTGGGGAGCCAAGCTTGGGGTTTAAACCCCAGAGTTCTCAGTGGAACCCCCCACAGCTGAGATATCCCTCCGGAACTTCAGTTGCTGTCTGTAGGAACCTGACCAAACCTTTTTGAGCCTCCACACTTCCTACCATTCTCTATGAGGTCTCCAATTTCTGTCCTTGGTTGTTGAAGTTCTCTCCTGCCAGTCTTCAGTTGATTTTTCAGGGTGGTTTTTCTGTATTATAGTACTATTTCCAATTTGGTTCTGGGACAGTGTCAGTGTAGCTTCCACTTACTCCACCACTGTTTGGAAATCTCAACTTGCATCTCTTTTTAAAATAAATATTTAAGAATAGTTATAGATTTACACTTGCAAAGATATAGATTTCCCAGACCCCACACTCAGTTCCCCTTATTGTTAACATATATATTACTGGAATATATTTGTCACAGCCACTGACCCAATATTGATACATTATTATTAAATAAACTTCATACCTTATTCAGGTTATTTAAATTTTTACCTAAAGTTTTGTGTTTTTTTATTCCAGAATTTCACCCAGGAAAGTACATTATATTAATAGTTATGCTATTACAGTTTCTCAGACTAGCTTTGTTGTCAATGACCTTGACAGTTTTGATAAGTACTTGTCAGGTGTTTAAATTCCTTGACAGTTTTAAGAAGGTACTTGTCAGGTGTTTTCAATGATCTTGACAGTTTTGAGGGGTACTTGTCAGGAGTTTTGTAGAAAAACTCTCAATTTGTATTTGGCTTGTGGTTTTCTCATGGTGAGATTGACATTACAGTTTTGGGGGGAGACAACAGAAGTGACCTGCCCTTCTCTTCACATCATGCCAAGGAAGCATGGTATCATTATGACTTCACACTGTTGATGTGACTGAGGTCATGTTTGTCCAGATTCTTCACTATACATATATTTTCCCCAAACTTTCCTCACATCACTCCTTAGAATAACACTACTATGCATGGCCCACACTTAAGGGATGAGAAGATAGGCTCTACCTCAAGGAACCATGGTTTCATAAACTATATAAAAATACTCTGCAAGGATTTAGCTATTCTTTTAAATTTAGTTGTTTATGCAATTAATCATTAATCTACAAATATCAATATGGATATTTATTCAAAGAATTGAGTTATGATTTGATACTGTGTTAGATGTTAGTTGTTCAAATTGCACTGATTTGACCATTGGAGCACTTTCAATTGGTTTATATGTCCCTTTGGACATAACTCCATCATTGTCATGTGGATTTTGTAAGCACTACCTTATGTACTGGCACTACACATGACCAGGCTTATCTTTGATATTTTCTGTCTCAGCCCTGAAATCATCTGTTTCTTCAAAGAGCACAGGTTCTTTTCACTAGAGAATAGTGTTAGAAACTAGGATCTTGGCACTGCGTGTGCTCACTGCTCCTGGAGTTTAATTGCTTTTAGGCCTTTCAGCTGACAGAGCAAGAATATATTCAGGTATTCACATTTTCAGGGTCACTTTTTATTACCTTCTCCATTATATGCCCAAAATAGCTATCAAATATCCTTTACCTTAAAGGAAGTGACATAGGGTGTGTTATGGTAAAAACATTCAAACCTGTAAAGACATTTTGTGAATTTATTTGAGCCAAACTGTCAACAATTGCCGGGAAGCATAATCTCAACAGATTAGGATAATGCTCTGGAGAATGGTGGTTTTTCATCTATTTTTATACATTGCAATCAAAGGAGGAGACATATGTGGGTTATTTGAAATCCATTGGTATAGATTAGAGAGGCAGGAGAAAGCAAA
>NW_005370740.1:2163624-2198869 GCF_000412655.1 Myotis brandtii
TCTCTCATCGATGTTTCTAACTCTCTATCTCTCTCCCTTCCTCTCTGTAAAAAATCAATAAAATATATTTAAAAATAAATAAATAAAAAGTAAAATGATAGACACATACTTCTTTTACTTAGATGGGTACAGGATAGTTAACAGTCAACAATTAACAGGATAACAATAACAATTAAGGAATTTGTGGTAATTTGTCCTGGTGCAGGGCATTTGGTTGTGCCCTGAGGAGTCTGAGAAAAAAAAGGGAAGTTACAAGTTACCCTGACATTTCAATGATATGTTATTGTAGATGCAAAAAGACAATAAGCTCAGTTAAGGTAAAGATTGACCTTGTCAGGGAAGTTACCAGCCTAGGAGGTGACTACCTACCATAACTGCTTTTAGTTAAAGTTTAATTTCAGACTATCCTTTGTGGTTACTTTAGATCTTTGAGTTTGCAAGACTGCCATGCAGGCCTTCCCTGAGCTTGTTAGGTTAGCATGTGGCCCCTTTCGTCCACAGGTGGGTGGAAAGTATATGGGCCAATGACCTGGTAGCTATAATATATTTACTAATCAGTACCCACATCTGGCTTGGCAAGGCAATGTGTAGAGGTTTCATGAATTGGTCCTGAGTAGTTTCATGAATCAAACCATACTATTAAGACTGCTCAACTAACATGTCCTCAAGAAGGATTTATTTTATGAACATTTTGTCCCAAGTTTAGACTAAGTTTGCTGTTGAATTCCACAGTTTCCTGTAAGATGGCAGCTATATTTTAATTATCTCTTCTTATTTTTGAGTCATTAAACATGGAAAGCAGAACTCAGGCATATGTCCGGTTTTCTGTAAAACAGTGTCTGGCACACTGTAAATAATTAATGGATATTAAGTGAATAAATAAATGAGCAAGTGAGCAAATATACCACTGAGTTGTTATATCTCAGTGATGATATGTCATTAATAGAGTACTCTGACAAATGTCACTTAGACATGTATTTATAACTCATAAACATCCTTAGAAACTTATTCACCATAATTTTAGGTGGCTGGGCAGGGAGCAAATGGTTTCCCAGCCTCAAAGCTCTTAGGGGCATATGAAAAAAAAACAGAGAAACAGGCCTATTGCGGGTATTGTATTGGGGTTGGATCACACTCTGAGTCTTCCCATTGCCACTCACTCAAAGCCTGAGAGTTCAAAAGAAGCATGGACCTTCATCCTCACCCTCTCGATATTCCTCCAGAACAGCTCCTGTGCAATAGTGACCCGTGGCAGTATAGTCAGATCACTTTTTGCTATCAAAACTCCTATTTCAAATTGCAAATATGAATAACCATTTTACATTTTACTTGAGAACCAAAATGATATTTAAAGATGATTTCACTTAATGTGCGATAGAATCAGCTGTTTTTATAGTTTTTAAAATTATCTGATGTGATGAAATGGATGAACACAGCAGAGTGTTTTGGTTTTTTTAATTGTATTCCAGAAACTGTGCACAATGACTTTCACCAGGGCCTTTTTTCTCTTCTTCCAAAGATGTATTTGTAGGAACATTATACAAATTGGATTATTTTCTATCATGTTCTGGGTTGGCATATAATTTTTTTTAAATGTGAACATTAACCAAAGCCTTAAAATAATCTTTGTCTTAAAATTAAATGACAACAGAACCCTGGTGATTGGTTCACTGTAAGGTCAAGTGAAATGGGGTATTTGATTTGCAAATGTATGTTATTAGTCCTAAAATTTTCTTTGTGGTTTCACTCTTTCAGAATTCCATTGGAGAGATGATTATTTCACTATGTTTTGTATTGTTTATATTTTTTGGGGGGGAAGGGCTTTCATCTTTTATTTTATATTATTATTTGTTTCCATTTATTTATTTATTTATTTATTTATTTATTTATTCATTTATTTTACTGTTGACAGTATAACAGATGTCCTCCATTATCCCCACCTTTACCCTCACCTTTACCCCCCTCCACCCAGGTTTATAGTCAGTGGCCACTCTGTTGGGAAGCATGAGACTTGGCTGGAAAGTTTATGAGGAGGACATTCTGATAAAAGGGCAGTGTGTGGGAGGCCTCCTTCCCTGTTTATTGGAATTCTGACTTAGGCGAGTGTCAAAGGCGGTGCCTCTAATTATTCCTTGACCTTTCCAAACAAGTCTGTGCACGTGCAGACCCCCGGGTATTTACTGGAATCCTTATACTTAATCTCTGGATACCCTTACCTAGAGGACAATGTAAACACATGTGTCCTCCCAAGGTTATTCACCCTACTGATTGTATCTAAATATAAAAATTCCAATAAAAGGCTAATGAGACAGGCAATCAAGGCTGCTCTGGCTGCTAGAGCCAGGAGCCCATTAGCCCTCTCTTTCACAGTCAAACTGTGTCAGAGTAATCTGTTCATCCGTGGTTCAGGGGCTGCTGGTCAGCCCCGGCAAGGTGGTGCCCCGTGTGAGGAGGACCAAGGAATGCAACGAGACATGGAGGAACCCTCGAAAATGAAGAGGAAGGGAACGAAAGTAACTCCACAGTAAGTCATTGGTACCTACTTGGGATTTCCAAGTTTGAGGGAATTGTTTTTCAGCTAAAGTTTCACAATAGGACAGCAACTGTCCACTGAGTAACATTTCTCTGTTACTTAAAAAGTTATTAAAAGCCAATGGTGCCTATAATTTATAATCCTTGGTTCCCTGATGATGGAACATTAAATGTTGATCTCTGGGAACAAGTAGGTAGGAATTTAAAGAGAAATCAGGCCTAGGGAAAATGAGTGCCTTTGTCATCTTTAACTATGTGGGCTCTTGTTCGAGCTGCATTATGCCCACTGCATATTGAGAACCAAAAGCCTACAGAATGCCAGGAGGATTTGCCACTTCCTCCTCCTGAGGTAGAGCCTGTAAAGCCTATAATACCTAAGGCCCCGATCCTCCACCCCCTGGTGTGGGAAAGCTCATCAACTAGAGAAAATGGGGCTAACAGTCTGTTTACAAAAGGACTCCTTAATGCTTTGTCTGAAAATGATGCCTTGGGACTATTTGGCTAAAACGACTTTAGATGCCAGTCAATATTTGCTATGGAGAGCAGAATATGATGAGGTCTGTGAACAACAGGCTGTTTGTGGGTGTTCACTGGCCACCCCACCTGGGAACTCTCTGGGCTTATTCTGGCTGTAAGTCCCAGGCAATGTAAAACATCTGAAAGATCCATGAAAAGAACTCTGATTTGTTAAGTCTTGTCTGTGTGTCATGCGCACCTGTATATGAGTGTCTGTTGATTGTTGTTTTACGTATCTTTGTTGTTTGGCTTAATTTGTGTAAAGATGAGGCATATTTTACTTTGCTGGAGGCTCCAGCTACTTGTGGTGGGCTGACATGTGGCAGGGATTGCAGGAATGTCCCAGCGGCTTCCAAGAATTTTTAATCTCTGGGGGAAAACAATTTGTCCAGGGGGAGACAAAATGGTGGCCAAATAGGCAGGCAGGTTCAGTGCCTTCTCATGAAGCAGATAGAAGAAACAGCTGAATCGAATAACATCCACCCAGAATTGGCGAATTAAACACAGCTGGAGAGGCAATCCATGGACAGAAAGGTCAGAGCTAGCCTGGAAACTGGTGAGACTGGGTATCTGGGCTTGAGGGAGAAACGCATGCAGCCTGGACTGTGCTGAACCAACACTTCGTCCCTTGGGGACAATGGTAGCGCTTGACTGTGGAAGGGTATCCACAGGGCTGCTGGAAGCCAGGGAATCTAGATCCTAGTCCACAGCTGTGGGAGGCTGTGCCCAGGAAGGCAGCCTGAAGTTTTGCACTGGTCACGCAGTGCCAAGGGGAGAGAAACATACAGCAGTGCGGTGGCTCTGTCTTTATAATCTCCTTGCTTTTACTTGCTAAACCTAATACACAGGATCTTTCAGTTACACTCACCATGGCTGCAGTGCAGGGGAAGGTGGTTCTGTGAAAGCTGGAGAACAAAGTAGGGAGAGGTGATCAGGAGGCCAGCTCTGGGACAGTCTGATCCCTCCAATCCTGAACAGACATATTTCTCCTGAAGAACAGGCAACTCCTAGCAGTGCAGCCGCACCCAGCCTTGAACTTGGAAGGGAAACAAAGATTTGAAATACCCCCAGGGAGCCCTTGGGGACTGGGCTAAGGGGCCATTTGGTCCCAGAAACTAATACAGAAACACTGCCACCTAAAGGCAGTGTCAGAAATAGACACCTGTGCAAATATAACTGAAAGCAGGCAGAGTGGCCCCGCCTGGCTGACACCAAGGCTGTGGCATCTGACACAGAGGAGTGGTGGTTCACTGGGAGTTTCAACACGGTGCTGACTATCTAGCAGGAAGCTGAGACATGGCAATCAGAACAGTGGAGAGGGGTCTTAGACCAGCCCCCATGGGACATTAAATACTCAGCTGAATCGAATGAACTTTACTACTTCACTTTTTAAAAAAATCTTTTACTTAAGAAACTAAAAATTGTTTTTTCTTTTCTTTATTTTATTTTATTATTTTTTTTAACATTTTTTGTTTGTTTTGTGTTTATTTTTTGGATTAGTGTTCTGAATTCTATTTTTATTTTATTTTATTTTATTTTATTTTTAATCTTTATTTTATCTCATTTATTCCTTTATGCCAACCCTTCTTTCCTCACTTCCCCCTTTTTCATACCCTGATCGCCAGGTTGCCTCCCTCAGAGGGAGGCCAGAGGCAACAGCAGTGAGGGGGTGATGGGAGCAGTACCTTCCCCTGATCGGCTGGTCACCTCCCACAGAGGGAGGCCAAACTGTGACTTAGGCCCGCTCCCCATGGAGAGCGGGCCTAAGCCATCAGTAGGACATCACCTGAGGGCTCCCAGACTGTGAGAGGGGGCAGGCCAGACTGAGGGATCCCCCCAGTGCACAAATTTTTGTGCACCAGGCCTCTAGTGTGTGTGTGTGTGTGTATTTGAATATATATTTTTAATTACTATTATTTTTTAAATTATTTTTTTATTGAGTATTTTGTGTTTTTTTACTTTTCTTCGTATACACTCATTCTCTTTCTACCTCCTCTATACTGAATTGTGGCCATTCCCCACTTCATTCAATTCCTTTATCTTACATTCTGTAAATAAGCTCTGCCTCTTCAGATTCAGCTCCCCTCCTTTTTTTTTCTGGGTGTTTGTTGTTTGAAATTTTTGGTTTAGTTGTTGGTTTTGTGGAGTTTTCTCTGCATGTATATGTATATATATTTTTCTTTTCTTTGTCCTTCTTTCCCCTTCTTTTTATTTCTCTCTTAAAATTTTTCCTTTTCTCAATACCATCTTTTATGCTCTTTTCTCTCCCATAATTCTCTTTTCTCTGGTGGTCACCTTTATTTGGGGTTATCGGTGTCATGAATACATTCCTATTTTGTTCCCTCTTTGCCGTGTCTTCTCAAGTTGAACTTTGTGCCTTTTGGTCAACATGGTAGAGAGTGAGACACATAACTAGACACCTTAGAGGAGTGAAAATGGGGAAACAAAGAAACAGCCCCCATATGAAAAAAAAAGTAGGAATCACCAGAAAAGAAAGTAAATGAAATGGAGGCAAGAAATTTATCATAGAAAGAATTTAGAGCAATGGTCATAAGGACACTGAAAATAATGGGAGACAAAGTCAACAACATGTGTAAGAATCAGGAAGAAATGAAGAAGAACCAAGAAGAAATGTAGAATGACATAGCTGCAATAAAGAACACAATGGAAAGCATCAACAGTAGACTAGGAGAAGCTGAGGACTGCATCAGTGAGCTATAAAACAAGGTAGAAAAATACACCCAAACAGAGCAGCAATTATGAAAACAAAACAAACAAAAACAAACAAACAAACTTAAAAAAACAGGATGAGAGCCTAAGGGAGCTTTGGGACAACATGAAATGAAACAACATCCACATAATAGGGGTGCCAGAAGGAGAGGAAAGTGAGCAAGGAATAGAAAACCTGTTTGCAGAAATAATGACAGACTTCCCTGATATTGGGAAGAAAAATCTCACACAAGTCCAAGAAGTTTACAGAGTTCCAAACAAGCTGAACCCCAAAACACAGACACCAAGAAACATCATAATTAAATTGCCAAACACCAATGACAAAGTAAGAATCTTAAAGGCTGCCAGAGAGAGACAGAAAGTTACCTACAAGGGATCTCCCATTAGAATATCAACTGATTTCTCAACAGAAACACACCAGGCCAGAAGGGAATGGAATGAAGTATACAAAGTGACACAAAGCAAGGGACTGAATCCAAGAATACTATACCCAGCAAGGCTATCATTCAAAACTGAAGGTATGTTGCCCTAGCGGGTTTGGCTCAATGGAGAGAGCATCGGTCTGCGGACTGAAGGGTCCCAGGTTCGATTCTGGCCAAGGGCACATGCTGGGTTGTGGGCTCGATCCCCCAGTAGGGGGCATGCAGGAGGCAGCCGATCAATGATTCTCTCTCATCATTGATATTTCTATCTCTCTCTCCCTCTCCCTTCCTCTCTAAAATCAATAAAATATATATACATATATTTTTTAAAAAAGCAGAAAAAAAACCTGAAGGTGTAATCAGAAGCTTCACAGACAAAAAGGGCTAAAGGAGTTTATTACCCCCAAACCAGCAATGCAAGAAATTCTAAAAAGATTGCTGTAAAAAGAAGAAATAGTAAGGGAAAAAAGAACACAGGAATAATGAATAAAAATGGCAACAAATAAGTAATTATCAATAATAACCTTAAATATAAATGGATTAAATGCTCCAATCAAAAGACATAGGGTAGCTGAATGGATAAGAAGCATGACCTATATATTTCCTGTCTACAAGAGCCTCACCTCAGGACAAAGGACTCACACAGACTGATAGTGAAGTTATGGAAAAAAAAATTTCAGGTGAATGGAAATGAAATAAACACCGGGGTAGCATACTTATATCTGACAAATTAGACCTCAAAGTGAAGGCCATAATAAGAGATAAGGAAGGCCACTTCATAATACTAAAGGGAGAAATTTAAGAAGAGGATATAAGTCTGGTAAACATATATGCACCCAATGCAGGAGCACCCCAATACATAAAAAAATTCTGGAAGATATCAAGAGAGAGATCTACAGCAATAGAGTCATAGTAGGGGACTTTAAAACCCATGACACCACTGGAAAAATCCTCTAAACAAAAAATCAGCAAAGAAACAGCAATCCTAATGACTCACTAGATCAGATAGACTTAATTGACATCTTCATAACATTTTACCCCCAAACCACAGAATATACATTCTTCTCAAGTGCACACAGAACATTTTCAAAGAAAAACCACATATTAGGACACAGGCTAAGTCTCTTCAAATTAAAGAAGATAGAAATCATATTAAGCCTCTTCTCAGACCACAATTACATAAAATTAGAAATGAACTACAATAAAAACAATGAAAAAAATCAAACTCTTGGAGGCTAAATAGCATGCTATTAAACAATGATTGGGTCACCAAAGATCAATGAAGAAATAAAAAGCATCTTGGAAACAAACAACAATGAAAACACAATAATCCAAAATCTATGGGACACAGTGAAAGCAGTCTTGCAAGGGAAGTTCATACCTCTACACGCTACCTCAAAAAACAAGAAAAAATGGTAATAAAATATCTAACCCTACAACTCAAAGAGTTAGAAAGAGAACAACTAGCAAAGCCCAGAGTAGGCAGAACAAAGGAAATAATAAAGATCATAGAGGAAATAAATGACATAGAGAACAAAAAGAAAGAATACAAAAGATCAATAAAACCAAGAGCTGGATCTTTGAAAGGATAAACAAGATTGATGAACCATTAGCCAGGATCACCAAGAAGCAAAGAGAGAGGAGCCAAATAAACAAAATCAGAAATGAAAGAGGAGAAATAACAACAGACCCCACAGAAATACAAAGGATTATGAAAGAATACTATAAACAACTCTCTTCCAGCAAATTGGACAACCTAGACAAAATGTACATTTTCTTAGAAAAATACAACATTCCAAAACTCAACCAGGAAGAACCTAAAAATCTTAATAGGCCTATAACTACTGAAGAAATTGAAGCAGTAATCAATAATATTCCAGCAAACTAAAGCCCTGGTGCAGACAGCTTTATAGGGGAGTTCTTCCAAACATTCAAATAAGAACTAAAACCTATCCTCCTAAGACTATTCCAAAAAATTCAAGAGGTAGGCACAGTTCCAAGCTCTTTCTATGAAGCCAGCATTAACCTAATTCCAAAACCAGATAAACATACCACAAAAAAAGAGAACTACAGTCCAATATCCTTGATGAACATAGATGCTAAAATCCTCAACAAAATTCTTGAAAATTGGATCCAGCATCACATTAGAAAGAACATACACCATGACCAAATAGGATTTATTTTGGGGATGGAAGGATGGTACAATATCCACATATCAATAAATGTGATACATCGCATAAACAGGTTGAGGGACAAAAACTAATTAATCATGTCAATCGATGCAGAAAAAGCATTTGACAAAATCCAACACCCTTTCTTGATAAAAACTCTCAGCAAAGTAGGAATAGAAGGATCATACCCCAACATAATAAAAAGCCTTATATGACAAACCTACAGCCAACATCATACTCAATGGGCAAAAACTAATACCATTTCCCCTAAGAACAGGAACAAGACAGGGATGCCCACTTTCTCCACTCCTGTTCGATATGGTCCTGGAAGTGCTAGCCAAAGTGATCAGACAAGAAGAAGAAAAAAGGCATCCAAATTGGAAAAGAAGAAGTAAAACTGTCATTATTGGCAGATGACATGACACTGTACATAGAAAACCCTGAGATGCCATCAAAAAACTACTAGACTTAATAAGTCAATTCAGCAATGTAGTAGGATACAAAATTAACACCCAGAAATCTATGGCTATTTTTATATAACAATAATGAACTCACAGAAAGAGAAACTAAAAACCAATCTCGTTTACCATAGCAAGAAAAACATTAAGATACCTAGGAATAAACTTAACAAGGAGATAAAAGATCTGTACTCAAAAAACTATAGGACATTGAAAAAAGAGATAGAGGAAGACATAAACAAATGGAAGGATATACCGTGTTCATAGATTGGTAGAATCAACATCATTAAAATGTCCATATTACCCAAAGCAATTTATAGATTTAATGTAATCACCATTAAAATTCCAATGGCCTATTTCACAGACCTAAAAAAAAACTCTCCAAAAATTCATCTGGAATAAAAAAAGTCCCCAAATAGCCATAGCTATCCTGAGAAAGAAGAACAAAGTTGGAGGGATCACAATACCAGATATCAAGCTATATTATAAAGCCATGGTTCTCAAAACTGCCTGGTACTGGCTCAAGAACAGACATATAGACCAATGGAACAGAACAGAGATCACAGAAATAGACCCAAGCCATTATGCTCAATTAATATTTGACAAAGGAGGCAAAAGCATACAATGGAGTCAAGACAGTCTCTTCTATAAATGGTGCTGTGAAATTTGGTCAGATATATGCAAAAATATGTAACTAGATCACCAACTTACACCATACACAAAAACAAACTGAAAATGGTTAAAGGATTTAAATGTAAGACAGGAAACCATAAGAATATTAGAAGACTCCATAGGCAGCAAAATATATGAGACATATTTCATAGCAATATTTTTACTGGTACAGCTCCTAGGGCAATGGAAACTAAGGAGAAAGTAAACAAATGGGACTACATCAAAATAAAAAGCTCCTGCTCAGCAAAAGAAGCCATCAACTAAACAACAACAAAGCCTACTGTATGGGAGAACATATTTGCCAATGCTATTTTAGATAAGGGTTTAATCTCCAAAATTTATAGAGAACTCATACAACTTAACAAAAGGAAGATAAGCAATCCAATCAAAAAATGTGCAAAGGACCTAAGTAGACACTTTTTGAAAGAGTATATACAGAAGGCCAAGAGATATATGAAAACATGCTCACAGTCACTAATTATCCGACAGATGCAAATCAAAACAACAATGAGGTACCATCTCATACCTGCCAGAATGGCTATCATCAACAAATCAACAAATGACATATACTGGCTAGGATGTGAAGAAAAACGTACCCTTATGCACTGCTGGTGGCAATGCAGACTGCTGCAGCCACTCTGGAAAACAGTATGGAGTTTCCTCAAAAAGTTAAAAATGGAAATCCCATTTGACCCAATAATCTCACTTCTAGAATTATATCCCATACACCACCAGAAACACCAATCAGAAAATATATATATACCCCTATGTTCATAGCAGCACAATTTATAATAGCTAAGATTTGGAAACAGCCTAAATGCCCATCACAGATGAATGGATTAAAACACTGTGGTACATCTGCACAATGGATTACTAGGCTGCTGTAAAAAAGAATGAATTTTTACCATTTGCAACAGCATGGATGGAACTGGAGAGCATTATGCTAAGCAAAATAAGCCAGTCTGAGAAGGATAAATATCACATGATCTCACTCATATGTGGGATATAATGATCAACATAAACTGGTGAACAAAATTGGATCCAGAGACAAGGTGGCACTGAGCAGAACATCCAAACTTGGGGAGATGGCAGGGGACGGGGGTTAGAGATCAACCAAAGGACTTTTATGCATGCATATTATCATGACCAATGGACACAGACACTGGGGTGGTGGGGGCTTGCCCTAGGGGGTGCAAGTAACCATGGGGGTGGGGGGTTAACCCGGGAAAAAAGGGGACATGTAATAATTAAACAATAAAAGTTGTTGGATTTTGTTTTTAAAAAAAGATTTTTTCATCTTTGCAGTCCTTCCTGCTCTCCCTCTCAGGTCATCAGTTACTGGCATCTCATAGCTAATGAAAGTTCTTGTCTGTCTATAATGTAACTTGGTTGCTGATTGATGTTCTTTGCTTGCTTTCTTATCTTTGAGGGATTTAGTTTGAATATTCTAAGGCTAATTTCCCAGTCCACCCTTTTCTGAGTATTCATTTATTTACTGTAGGGGTTTTTCTGTTTCTGTTTTTAAGATCTCTTCTTATATGTAAGGTATCATGTTGTTAGTCTACTCAGAAAGAAAAAAATATGGTAAATAATCATTTAAACCCCTCAAGTCTTTTTCCTAGGTGGATCAAACTTGTAGAAGTGCCTTCTAGCAAGCTTCAGAAATAGCAGTGGGGGGCCACTCCCATTTTTGTAAAAAAATAATAATAATAAATAGCACTTTAACATTAAAGTCACTGAAGGCCAGTGAGTTATCTCTGTTACAAAATTTTCAGGAAAATGCCTTGGGTAATAATAATTGGCTTTAAAATCTCAAAGTTGTTAAGGCAAAATAAATATATCTAAAATTAAGGGTATATGATAAAGCTTTTTCAGTGGTAATTATATATGCCTAAACATCGTTTTCAAAAGTGTTTGGTAACTTAAAACTTTGCAGTTTGCTGTATTAAATAGTACTGAAACATTAATTAATCTGAGTTTGCCTCTTATGGAGAATCTAGAGGATGGATTTGAATCTGTTAATGAACAAGTCCTGTATTTTATTTGCAATATCTCTTAAAATGTGAATGTATTGTTAATCTGGGGAGTGTTAATTACTTACATGCCACTTAAAAGTTAAGGTTTCTAAGAGTTAATAATTCTAACTAATTAGAAATTATGGTTTTGGTGTAATAAAGCATGAGGCACAGAGATGCATTTTGAAGGAAAAAGAAAGTGGATTCTAAAGCTGGTTATTTTTGAAAGTTGTAAGGTTTCTGAAGAAAGATTTGTGAAGTTGTAGAAAGTTTGTGAAAGTTGTAGAATTTTGTGAAGAGACATGTCAAAAGGAAGTTATGTAAATGACACAGGCCAGTAAGCCAGGAAAAGTAGAATGGGGAAACTAAGACAGTTAAACAGCAATTTGGAGCCATCTATTAAATCCTATCTTCCTTAATCCAAGGACACTTAAGAGTAAATGATTTGCACTTTGCCTCCCTAATCTGATTATAGCAGCCGTGGGCAAACTATGGCCCGCAGGCCGGATCCGGCCCGTTTGAAATGAATAAAACTAAAAAAAAAAAAAGACCGTACCCTTTTATGTAATGATGTTTACTTTGAATTTATATTAGTTCACACAAACACTCCATCCATGCTTTTGTTCCGGCCCTCCGGTCCAGTTTAAGAACCCATTGTGGCCCTCGAGTCAAAAAGTTTGCCCACCCCTGGTCTATAACCAGATGGTAAATAGTTTATGTCAATGTACTCAGGGACACTGATAGCAGAAATCCAATTAGTGTCATTTGCTGACCACACCCAAGGACCAAAGAAGTTAGAGAATAAACTAATCTGTTAATAGGGAAAATATATTTCCTGCTTTTCTACCCAGGAATCAAAAGTTCTATAAATTATTAAAATGGTTATATTTCATATTAATCAGGTATTTTTTTTTTTTTACAAAAAGGCCATCTTTTAATCATGGGAACTGAAGTTTGCTAGCCTATGTTTGTGTCTGTCTTTTGATAAAATAAATTTAATAATCCTTCGAGGGTTTGGATTTTTTTTAAATATATTTTATTGATTTTTTTACAGAGAGGATGGGAGAGGGATAGAGAGTTAGAAACATCGATGAGAGAGAAACATCGATCAGCTGCGTCCTGCACACCTCCTACTGGAAATGTGCCTGCAACCAAGGTACATGCCCTTGACCAGAATTGAACCTGGGACCTTTCAGTCCGCAGGCCGATGCTCTATCCACTGAGCCAAACCAGTTAGGGCCAGGGTTTGGATTTTAAGAAACTTTTTCTTGACCTAGAATTAGCTTTAGATCATCCCAATAGGCCCTGGAATGCTTCAAATGTTTATTTCTCTGTCATGAAGGAAAATTTTCTGCTTAAAGTATATGGGAAGCTTTGTCAAATAATAATAACCATATTATGCTTCCATTTTAAGCTTTAATTGTTATTCTAGAATATTGTGTTTTACAGAAAGGACAAGATTCCATGTCATTTGCAACTATTGGTGATTCTTAAACTTTTTGTTTTTCAGGTATAAGGAAGCATTTTTAACACAAATTTGGTAAATTATATATTTCTCTCCCTACCTGTCCCTCCAGTATTTTGGCAATTCTTAATAAGTGGCAGTATATTTCTTTGCATTAATTTAATGAGACCTCTTTCCAATTGTAGCTATGTTAACCAAGATAAAAACTGAAATTGGGCCTGCTTATAACAGCCATGGCTTCACTGCCTTTTGCAGTACTTGGTCCATCCAGCATTCCATGGGAATCCCTTACAATCCACTAGGGCAGGCCATCATCATTTAATGTGCACAGGCTACACTGAAGGGTATGCTAGTAAAACAAAAAAGGGGGAATATGGGACTCAAGGACCCGGCTATAATACTATCTAAAGAACTCTTTACCCTTAATTTTTTGAATTTGAATGATAATTTTCAGTCCTCACTAACCCCATCTCAGAAACCACAAGTCTGTTGGTGAGATGTGGACACTAATAACTGGATGGGACCTAATGAATCATTAACATCGGGGAGAGGATATGCCTATGTTTCCACCCCCAGAGGACTGCTGTGGATTCCAGCTCTCCAGATTAAACCTTACCATGGCATGGCACGGGACCAATTCTCTTCCAGAAATGAAGAATCTGAGCCTGGGGATTCCACAAAATTGAATGTTGCGCCTTCACCAGACCCAGATAGCCCCTGGAATAACCTGCAGAATGATTAAGCAGACAGCAGAGGCTGAGCAATTATTGGAGCGTACTCCCACTCCATGCATTCCAGATAACTAACCATTGCTATTTTTGTTTTTCTTATAGTCTGTAAAATCGGAACTGGAGCAGTAAATGCGCTTCATGGACCCTGACATTCCAAAGCAGAAAGTTCACCACCTCCCTCTGTCATCTACATTCAGCAAAACAAAAAAGGGGGAGATGTTGGGAAGCATGAGACTTGGTTGGAAAGTTTGTAAGGAGGACATTCTGATAAAAGAGAAGTGTGTGGAAGGCTGCCTGCCCTGTTTGTTGGAAATCCGACTTCAGGAGACTTAGCGAAGTATGAAAGGCGGTGCCCCTAATTATTCCTTGACAAGTCTGTGCATATGCAGACCCCTGGGTGTTTATTGGAATCCTTATGCTTAATCCCTGGATGCCCTTGCCTAGAGGACAATGTAAACACATGTGTCCTCTCAAGATTACTCACCCTACTGATTGTATCTAAAGATAAAAACTGCAATAAAAGGCTAATGAGGCAGGCAATCAAGGCTGCTCTGGCTGCTAGAGCCAGGAGCCCCTTAGCCCTCTCTTTCACAGTCAAACTGTGTCTGAGTAATCTGTTCATCCATCATTCAGGGGCCACTGGTCATCCCCGGCACACTCTTTCACTGTTGGATGGCTTTCATTGTTCAAATCATTGGAAAGAAAGGGTTTTCTTTCTTAAACATGAAAGTGTCCGAAAACTTGAAAAGAATTTGAAAGACTGTCTTTTCATTATATTTCTCAAGAACATTACTTTAAATGCAGATGCTTTTTGTCTATTAAAGAGTCTGGTGTATTTTTAGGACTTCTTCTTTGACCTTTAACACTTTAGATAACATTAGATTACTGTTTTTTTAAGAAGGAAATAACTCACAAAGAGCCAAACAGAAGAGATGCACAGAGCAAGGTATGGAAAAAGGGCACAGAGCTTCTTTGTTCCTTCTAAGGGCACCATTCTCTCCAAATCTCACATGTTCACCAACGCAGAAGCTCTTCTTCATCCAGGCCTTTAAATGAGGCTCCAACCTGAAGCAGCTTGACATGTAGAAAGGTTTTCTGGTGTTCTCTGGATTATAGCATTTCTCCTGTCCTGACCAGTGTGGCCTGTGCAGTTCCTATCAGCAGGAAAATAGGGAGGTGGGCCCTGTATATATGCCCATGATACCAGCAGGCAGCTTTGTCGTTTGTGTTCTGAGACTCTTAAGCATATTCTTTTCTTCCTCCCCTGTGCCCACCAGCTACCATTCGTTCATTTCCTGCTGCCAGCAGTCAAATGTGGGGCTTTGGAGAAAAGCCAATGATGTATGTCCTGTGTATTTATTCAAAAGTGTGGGGCTGTGCCATCTCTGTGCCCCGAGACTCCCTGGATAGCTGTTGTCTACAAATAGTTGCTTTGCCTCCTTCCTCACTGGGGAGTTAGGCAATGGGTTTTGTTTTGCTGAGGCCCACTGTTCTCTCTCCCAGGGTGCAGCCCTTCTGGGGCCAGTTGCAGCTTTGAGCATTTTATGTCTGTAGTTTCCTCCCTGAAAATAGTTGTCTTTGTTGTGGCTAAGATATTTAGATCTTCTCAGCAGTACCCTTATGTGATTGACTGAGGGAGCTGTAAGTAATTTTTGAATCTGGCTTACTTCTATTTGCAATGTAAAATGCTAGAGGCTGCATAATTGCTCAACCCACTCCTTGTATTTGATAAACTATGTTAAGAAAGTGCCGGGGTTCTTGTTCCAGCATTAAGAAGGGTTCAGGAAATCTGGAGAAGGGGCTGTGTGTCTAATAGTCCAGAGACGAAATATAATTTTGAAAGGCATTTGGGGGTCAGAGGAGCCTAGTTTAAAGGAAACTAAGATCTCCTTGTCTCAGGACCCCATTCTTTTTATTAACACAAATTGTCCTGAGGCGAGGCAGAGATATACACTTCAAAGGGTCAGGGTTTCCTATACAGAGTCCATTGTCAGATTAGGGAGAATTAGCCTAAGGCTGTTCAGGTGTTTGGCCAGTAGGAGGCAATATTACATGTAGATTAAGATGCCCTTAGCTGTCTGGCAGCAAACAATCAATTTAATGTATCCTATTCAGGTTTGGGGAAATGCCATCAGCCATTCCCAGATTCAGCCCTGCTGTCATGCTGGAATTGGCTTCCAGCAAGAAAGTATGTTATTTTGTTGTAAGGTCTGTATTTTTTTTTTTTTTTCAGAAATATTGATGATAAGAACCTAACACTGGATGTTTCTCCCCAATATTAAATTACACTGCTTGGAGGCACGAGTCAACTTCTCTGTGTTTGGTTCTCTCAGGAATCTTTTTTTGTGATTCTTTATCTAGAGGAAAAAACACACACCACCTTTAGTAACTAACTCTGCCAGTGACCCACAGAGTTGAAAGAATGCTGCATGGGAATGAAGCTCTTACCTGGAGCACTGAATTCATAGCAACATTGAAGGTAGTAAGTTGGTTTTCTCAATGATGAAAGATGGATAAATTGGATTATTTCCACTGCACATAAATTTAATTTGATGACATCTGAAATTTAAACTACAAGGAGACAGAAATACATGAGAGTCTGGAGAGGAGTGAAATCCTCCATTTGTTCAACTTCACCCATGTATTTAGCACACAAAGTGAAAATTATATTTTTCTTGTTTTTTAAGGTAAAATATTTAATTTAAATTGAAATATTTTATAGTCTTTCTTGAAATGACATTTTAAAAATTATAAAGTTGAAAAATTAACTGGACAAGGAGATAATTTAAAGATTATCAAAATGAGTGATTAAACTAAGAACAAAAGTGTTGAAACTTTCATAGTTACAAAATTGCCATTCCAGTAAAAATTATAGATAAGTGCTTAACTGAGAGCAATGTTGTCCTAATAAGCAAATATAAAATGACTCATATGTAGATTTTAATATTGTAGTATAATAGCCATGTGTTAAGAAAAAGCAGAAGATTTTATAAAACATATACTGCATACATTTTTGTGTATCAAAGGTTATATCGAAAGGGATTTAATGGTGAAAGAAGGAACTCCCAAGCTAGAAGTAACATGTTATTAGAACTACATTAAAAATATTTGTATACTTAGCAAATTTCAATAAATTTTCCCTCAAATCATGTACCACTCTTTTCAAATAGCCTACATGCTAAGTGTATGGATCAGATTTAGTGAAATTATGTTAGAGTACAAATATAATCAATTGCGTTTGACTTTAGTTGGCATAGGTTATCTGCATATAATTTATTCATATTTATGTACAAGTAGAAAAATATTAAGTCTTCATGTAATGAAAACTCACTTTAACCTGACACCTAGCTATATAATAATTTATGCCTGGCTATATACTAGGAATAGGGAAAACAGACATGATATGCCATTTTTTAATCTTCAAAGTTCCTCCTTTAAAACTATTTTATAAATGTACTTTTTAATAAATAAACTTTCTTATTTTAGAGTAGTTTGTTCACAACAAATCTGTAAGAGATTTTCTATATGCTCAGTACCCATGACTGAATCTAAGAGAAGCAGTAAACAAAATAAACAGACCTAGTGTTTCAGATACTAGAGTTGGAAACAAGGACTTTAATATATTTCTGGTAACTGATAAAAAAAAAAAAATGAATAAGTAAATTAATGGTGTAGAATTTTGATAGAATATTGGTATCTGTAAGAAGAAATGAGTACAAATTCTAGAAGTTAAAAAATACAACCTGAATTACAGTTTCATGTAATAGGAGATTAATTCTGTAAAAAAAGTTAATAGAAAATATCCAGGGGCCACCAGGGAGTCAGCCTTGGAACTGAAGGGTTTGGTGGCCCCAGGAGGCACCTTTCCCAGCTCTGGCCTAGTAGACAGGGCAGCCTGAACCCCACCCACTGGGATTCAGACTGACCACTCCCTGCATCCATCAATATCCTCTGGAAACAGTTTTTTAAAAAATATATTTTTATTAATTGTAGAGAGGAAGAAAGAGGGAGAGAGAGAGATAGAAACATCAATGATGAGAGAGAATAATTGATTGGCTGCCTTCTGCATGCTCCCTACTGTGGGGTCGAGCCCGCATTCCGGGCATGTGCCCTTGACTGGAATTGAATCTGGGATCCTTTAGTACACAGGTTGAAGCTCTATCCATTAAGCCAAACCAGCTAGGGCAAGGAAGCAGTTTTTGAAACATGAATCCTTCACTCTTCCTGACTGTCCTTTTCTTAGGAATGGTTTCAGCTGCTCCACACTTGATGGAAATTTAGATGCACAATGGAGCCAGTGGCAGGCAACACAAAGAAAATTATATGACTTGAATAAAGAGGATGGAGGAGAGCACTGTGGGAGAAAAATATGAAACTGGCCTGCACAATCAGGATACAACCAAGAGAAACAGCTTCATCATGGCAATAAATGCCTTTGTTAGCATAACCAATGAAAAATTAAGCCAGGTGATGAATGGTCTTTAAAACCAGAAGCATAAGAAAAATAAAGTGGTTGGGACCTTCTCCTTGTAGAGATCCCCCCATCTGTGGACTGGAAAGAGAAATGTTATATAATTACTGTGAATGACAAGGTATGTGCAATTCTTGTTGGAATTTTAATGCAACTGGTGCACCAGAAGGACAGGGGTTCTGGAAAATTGGCAGATGTATTCCATTGAGTGAGCAGAACCTTGTGGATTACTATCAGTCTCAAGGCAATGAGAGCTGCAATTGTGGCTTAATGGATAATGCCTTACAGTATGTTAAGTACAATGGAGGCTTGGGCTTAGAGAAATCCTATCCATATCATGCAAAGGTTGAATCCTGCAAATACAAGCCCAAGGATTCTGTTGCCAATGACACTGGCTTTGTGGACACCCATCAGAAGGATAAGTCCCTTATTAAGGCAGTGGCAATTGTGGGGCCCATTTCTGTTGCTATAGATGCAAGCCAGGATAGTTTCTATGAAGAAGCCAGACTACAGCAGTGAAGACCTGGATTATGGCAATTTGGTGATTAGGTATAGCTTTGAAGTTGTAAAAGAAGATAAATATTGGCTTGTCAATAACAGCTGGGGTACAGTTTAGGGCGAGAATCTACATATATAAAAGGCCAGCGACTGTTATGGCAGAACGACTGGAATGGCCTGAACGACCGGTCGACCAGTTGCAATGATGCACACTGACCACCAGGGGGCAGACACTCAACGCAGGAGCTGCCCCCTGGTGGTCAATGTGCTCCCACAGGGGGATCGCAGCTCAGCCAGAAGCCGGGCTCATGGCTGGAGATCTGTGGCAGCACTACCAAGTGGTGGCAGCAGGCGTAGAAGCCAGGATAAGTGTGAGCTGTGGGGAACCTGGCCCTGGTTTGGGCTCCTCCCTGGCCACCTGCCACTTAGCGCACTGCTACATCCCTCGGGGGATGTCTGACTGCCGGTTTAGGCCTGTCCGAGGGGATCAGGCCTAAACCGGCAGTCCGACATCCCCTGAGTCAGCGGTTCTCAACCTGTGGGTCGCGAACAATGAAAATACATCCTGCATATCAGATATTTACATTATGATTCATAACAGTAGCAAAATTACAGTTATGAAGTAGCAACGAAAATAATTTTATGGTTGGGGGTCACCACAACATGAGGAACTGTATTAAAGGGTTGCGGCATTAGGAAGGTTGAGAACCACTGAAGGGGTCCCGGATTGCGAGAGAGCACAGGCTGGGCTGATGCTCAATGTAGGAGGAGGGGTAGGGGGTACAACAAGGCCTGGAGGCACATGCTATGGCCCAGGGATCCCAGGAACTGCAAGTCCAGTGCTTGCTTTCCAATAAAAAAAAATTTGAAAAAAAAAAGCGGTCGGACACTGCCACCTTGGGAAGAGTGGCTTCAGGAGGGAAAAGCTTCCCCAGGCCCTGCCCGGCCAGACTGGCACACCATGGAGGACCACGCACCGACCATGGCGGAGCCCCCCACCCTGATCCCCTTAGTCCCATGGCTCGTGACTCACCGGTGACATGAAGGAAGCACAGCCCCTCCGACTCCAAAGCCGGTTGCTCCAACAGCTTCTCCCCGTCCCACTCCATGGTGTATGCAGTGCTGCCTGGTCACGCCACCTCAGCTCCGGCTTCCGGCTTCCTGCCCGCCCCTTTGTATACTAAGTCTGCTCGGAACTGGCTTCAGCCTCCCTGCCAATAGCACTGCAGCACAGCCAGAGAGTGGCAGGATTGATTTCAGAGAGGAAGAGAGAGGGAGAGAGAGAGATAGAAACATCAATGGTGAGAGAGAATCATTAATTGGCTGCCTCCTGCACGTCCCCTACTGGGGATTGAGCCCACAACCCGGGCATTTGCCCTTGGCTGGAATCAAACCTGGGACACTTCAGTCCACAGGCTGATGCTCTATCCACTGAGCCAAACCAGCCAGGGAAACACTGTTTACATTTGTAGGGAAGCAGAACATTCCACTCCTGCCTCCTGTGTCACCTTCTAGGCTAAGAAAGGTTGGCTGTTCTCTGTGTTTCTCCTCCCATCCGGAATCAAAACCTCTTGGGGATGAATGATCCCAGCTACGGCCCCAACACATGCTCAGTGTCACTGTCACAGACATTCCCAGTCATTATAGCCTGCTCCTCAGTCCGCAGTACCCTGCTCCACCCACTGCCACTCCTCACCTGTCACCCCCTGAGGACCACCTTATGTTATCCTATTTGAAATGTGAGCCATATCTCAAATGCTCCCCTGTCCTTTTTTTCCCCAATAGCTTCCTTGCCCTACATTTCTTCCTCTAAAAACCTTGCATTTTAAAAATATGTATTTGAGTGAATTCAGAGAGGGAAATAGAGATAGAAACATCAGTAATGATAGAGAATCATGGATCAGCTGCCTCCTGCACATTCCAAACTGGGGTTTGAAACCTCCTGCGGCGCCTCCCCCTGGCCAGCAGGCCCCAATTGGCAGTGAGGGAAGGAGGAGAGGTGGTGGGGAGGTGGGGAACCTGATTGGTCCTGATCGCCTGCCAGGCCTAGGGACTCTACTGTGCACGAATTTTGTGCACCAGGCCTCTAGTGGCTATATAAAGATGGCTGTAGTTTAAAGAACACCGAAGCAGGATGAGTGGTCAAATTTAGGCTATTGGGCTTGGAGTCTGAACCTGAACAAGTCAACTACAGATAATGGAAATCAATAATAAGATCTTGGTAAAAAAAGAACAAGAAATGCATTGCTTTGCCTTTTCAAGTAGCACGGAAACTGTTTATTTCCCCCCCATAATTTGCCATTTGGCCTGATCTAATACAGTGGGGCCTTGACTTATGAGTTTAATTCTTTCTGAGACTGAGCTCATTAAGAAGCTCGTTAACTCAAATTACTCTATCAACTCAATGCAAAAAATCGGCCGAGAGACAGCTGGTATCTTAAAAAACTCGTTAGTCGGGACACTCGTAAGTCAAGGCCCCACTGTACATAAATAATAAATTAGTATGTTATTACTTACTGTTTAAATTGGAAACATAGTTTGGCTTTGCAACTTTTTAGACTGAAAAAGAATTTAAATGCTCATAGGTTTTGATAATGTCTTAAAAGTTAAATTTCCAGTCTCATCTTTTTATTTTATTGGCAAAAATGAGCTAAACTGCACTTTCTTCCAGATTTTCTGTATGTGTGTAAAAGCTTTCTTACACACCTGCTGTATGTGTGTAAAAGCTATTCAAATTAGGTATAAAATTAAAATTTCCTTCCTCAAACCTCACTCTAGTCACATTCAAATATATTTGTAATTGTTTCCTTTACAATTTGAGTAGAGCTATTTACCCTTTTACAAGAATCTTTTCAGTAGTGTAGTGTTCATCAGATCATGAAATTGGAGAATGAGAAAGGACTGTGCCTAAAATTGGGCTTCAATGTAACAAGTTTTTACAGGATTAAAATGCAATATATTCAGAAAATGAATAAGCAAGAAAGAGATGAGGGAGTGTACAGTTGGCCACAATCAAAAAAGGGTTCTGGTAATATTTTTCTTTGCTTTTGCCACTGACAGCAGTATTTGATGTTTTGACTTGTAGACATGATCTCAATTTTAAACTATTCTAGAACCCATTCTGCTGATCATAAACCTTCAAGGGTAAGCATTCTTCAAGTTTACCTAGTAATAGAAGAATTTAACTTCAAATTATTGTGGGATTGGGAAATAGAGATTTTTTTCCCCACTCCATAATCCTGTGTGGTACATTATGGGTCACAAGGGATGAGTCAACATAAATCAAATTTTTCCCTAATTTCTTAAGACTGTTAACTTTTTTATTTTTTGGAAGGACAAAGTAAAAATAGAAATTACCAGCCACACACAATGACAAAATAAAAATTCTTTTAGTTTTTATAAATTAAATATCATAAAATTATCTTGGAAACGATGTAAAATTGACAACCAAAACAACACCCCATTACCTTTATTCTTCTATCTAATAGGGAATAGGATAGAAGTCTACATAAAAAAATTTCCACTGGAGCTGGGAACAGGGGGAGGAGATGGAAATTTTTTTAAAATTTGAAAGTAGGGTAAATTTCACGTCAAAATTTGATGTAAATGTTTTATTACGTGTGATGGATGAATATGGCCATAGAAATCATTTCATTTGATTCCAAGTCACATTATGAAATATGGATATAATAAGCAAAGTATATCTCTCCACCAAAAGAGGATTGTAATATATAATGAAAGATAGCTTGTCCACTATCAATTTTCTCCACAAAACCCTAGTCAAATTGCTCAGTGTACTGAACCCTCCCTCCACTCTCTGACTTTTTCTTTGTTTGCCTCACCACTTCTCAACTTTCCCAGTCACCAATTTTCTGCCTTCCTGAATTCTCCCTTCCCAGATCTTTAGTCCTGGCTTAACATACACATTTAACAAACCATTTGTCTTGGAGATTATTTTCTGAAATTCCCCATTTTCCCATACTGGTATTCGCAAAAGTAAATTTGCACCCATCTCACCACCCTCATGTTTCTTAAGAGTATGAACATCCTAAAATAGAAAAAAAATAAATTTCTAAAAATTCATTAGACAGGAATATTTTTAATTAAGTACATGTAAAATGTTTGTACGTTTGCAGTCATTCCAGTAGTTAAAACTTCTCACCACTATGTATTCTCTGTCCCCCAGGTCACCATCACCCCAGGCTATGTTATGGTAATGAAGATCCTAGAACTATACCAACTAGGCCAAGTAAGTTCAGACTCCAGATACCATGACACTAACCATCCCCAAGGACAACGAGCCAAGTCTTCTGGCCACTACTCCACATCTCAATTAGACCATTTGCACAGAATTCATTAGTGCTCTGGTTCTTTTTCATCAGTCAATTTTTACTATGTTCTTTACTTGCTGGCACCCAACCTAGTCCTTTAGTCCTCACTCACTTCCTGAAAATATTCACTTTTGGGAATTGTCTTTCAAGAACTAGTAATCCACTTATATACACACTCTTATCAGAGCTTTTCTTCACCTCCTTGACTTAACTGAAGTCAGGGATTCTCTGAGGAAATAAATTTTCTGAATTTCTCACACCTTAGTATTCTCAGAAGAGAAAGAAGATCAGGGGAGTGTTCTCTGCTCTCTAAGAAGTTTCCAACTGTTTCCCCTCTAATGTCCTCTTCCCCTTCTCATGAATCTTGCCCACCAAGCTCTGAGCCATTTATTTTTCTCCATTGAACACTTGGGGAAATGACTCATAGTCATATTTCTCTACTGTAAATCCTGCTGCTACTCTGAGTGGTTTCCTGGCATTCCTTTCATAGATCACCATGAATTTCTCTCATGGATCACAATGTCTTTTCCTCTTTGCTATATTAATTAGCTACTTCCACTAAGAGTTTTCCTTGAACAAGGTAAAGATTTATCTTGAATTGGATAAACTGGCTTAACAGTTTGTTTGAAAACATAGCTTTGTAGTAAGACAGATCTGGTTTTGAATCCTGACTCTACTATGAGTAGTATTTTTATTTGAACAACCTGCCTAATCTTTCTACACCTCATTTCTCTTACCTCTAAATTGGAGAGGATATTACCTACCAAAAATGATGGATAATTGAATGAGACAATACATAAAACTTCTTGACAGGTCATTCTGCAATATATAAAAATTTGAGTACCCAGTATATAGTGAAGTAGACAAGGAAAGAACAATAGACAGCAAATACAAGGCAAGTTTTTCTTTTAAAGAGCTTTTATTGTCCTGGCCAGGTGGCTCAGTTGGTTGGAGTGTCATCCTGTTTACAAAAAAGTTAAGGGTTTGATTTCCAGTCAGGGCACATATCTAGGTTTTGGGTTCAATCCCCAGTTGGAATGTGTAGGGTAAAAAACCAGTCAATGTTTTTCTCTCACATCCTTGTTCCTCTCTCTCCCTTCCTCTCTCTCTAAAAATCAATAAAAGCATATCCTCAGGTGAGGATTAAAAAAGAAAGTTTTACCTATTGAAGAATCCATATATTCTTAATCTAATAATCACTTTGAAGAATTTACAACAAAAAGGAAGAAAATAAAAGATGTGCTAAATAGGCAGATGGCAAAGAAAGTTGACCTAGGCTGCTTATCCAGGATGGCTTACCTGAAGAGGAGCTATATGAGATAAGATCTAAAGATATAATAGGCATTAACTACATAAAGAGCTTTTATTTTGTTTTTGACAGGAAAAAGATAGAACATTTTAGGTAGAGGAAATAGCATGTGAAAAGAAAAGGAGATTGTGAGAATTGAAAGAATGCTAGTAAGTAAGGAAAATATAGTATGGGAAAAAGCAGATCCATATGAGACAAAATAATTGAGCAGAAACCAAAACATTAAAGCGCTTTATACTATGTTAAGAATTTTTGTTATGATTCTAGGAGCAATTGGAAGCCATTGAAAGGTTTCAGGCAGATAAATGTCATGATCATATTTGTGTTTTTTAAAACTTTATATACAAATCAACTGCATTTATATACCTTTGCAATGAACAATCCAAGTACAAAATTAACATAATCCTATTTACAACACTATAGAAAATAATAAAATATTTAGAACTAAATTTAATAAAAGAAGTGGGAAACTTATACTCATAAACATTGTTGAAGTAAATTTAAAATGGCTTACATAAGTGGAAAGACATTCCATATTGATTAGAAAACTAAACATTGTAAATATGGCATTACTCCCCAAATGGATCTACAGATTTAATATACAGTAAACTCAATTTTGCGGACCTTGATTTAACAGACTTTGGACTTAATGAACAAGATTTCCAGTCTGTATGACATATGTGAAAATTAACACCCTGTTAATTTTAAAGTACTTTTAACCAATATTTCCTTATAATTAAACTAGAGGCCTGGTGCATGAAATTTGTGCAAGGGGTGGTGGTCCCCTCAGCCCAACCTGCACCCTCTCCAATCCGGGACCCCTTGGGGGATGTCCAACCGGCAGTCGGACATCCCTCTCACAATCCAGAACCGCTGGCTCCTAACTGCTCACCTGCCTGCCTGCCTGCCTGCCTGATCACCCCTAACTGCCCCCCCTGCCAGTCTGGTTGCCCCCAACTGTCCCCCCTGCCGGCCTGGCCACCCCTCACTGCCCCCCTCTGCCAGCCTGGTCACCCCTCACTGACCACCCCTGCTGGCCAGGTCGCCCCCAACTGCCCCCGCTGCTGGCCTTGTTGCCCCCTCACTGTCCCCATCTGCCGGCCTGGTTCCGCCAACTGTGCCCCTGCCAGCCTGGTCGCCCCTCACTGCCCCCCTCTGCCGTCCTGGTTGCCCCATGCAGCCTGCTGTTTGGTCGTTAGGTCGCCCCTCACTGCCCCCTCTGCCAGCCTGGTCGCCTCACACAGCCTGCTGCTCAGTCATTTGGTCGTCCCTCACTAACCCCCCTGCCCGCCTGGTCGCCCCACTTAGCCTGTTTGGTCATCCGTTCAGTTGTTTCAGATGTGATGGCCCCTGGCTCTTTATATATGTAGATTAACAGGTTATTTTTTGTTATTAATTTGCTGTTATTTTTAAAAAAATTAGTGAATAGGCTATATGTTGTAAAAAACACTGTAGTTATTTTGCCTACATAAATATTACATACTAGAGGCCTGGTGCACAAAATTCATGCACGGGGTGTGTGTGTACCTCAGCCCAGCCTGCACTCTCTCCAATCTGGGACCCCTCGAGGGATGTCTGATTGCCTGTTTAGGCCCGATCCCCCTGTCCTAGGAAGCTTTGAAGCTAGACATTGACTTCTCTCTAGCTATGAAAGTCCTAGATGGCATCTTCTTCCAATATAAGAGTATTTTGTCTACATTGAAATATGTTATTTAATGTAACCTCCTTCATTAAGGATCTTGGTTTTATCTACCAAATAACTTGCTGCAGATTCTACATCAGCTCTTGCTGCTTGATCTTGGACTTTTATGTAATAAAGACAACTTCTTCCCTTAAACCTCATAAACCAACCTCTTCTAGCTTTAAACTTTTCTTTTGCAGCTTTCTCACCTCTCCAGCCTCTATAAAATTGAAGAAAGTTAGGGCCTTGCTCTGGATTAAGCTTTGGTTTAAGGAAATGTGATTGTTGGTTTTAGGTTTTACCCAGATCACTAAATTTTTCTACATATCATCATTTGGAATATTATTCATGTACTTATGAAATAGCACTTTCAATTTCCTTCAAGAACATTTCTTTGCACTCAAATCTCAACTAACTGTTTAATGCAAGAGGCCTGGCTCTTCACCTATCTTAGTTTTTAACATACCTTCCTCATTAAGTTTAATCATTTCTACCTTTTGATTTAACATGAGAGACCTGCAACTCATCCTTTCACTTTAACACTTAGAGGCCATTGTAGAATTATTAAATTGCCAGATTTCAATATTCTTTGTCTCAGGAAATAAGAAAGCCTGAGGAGAAGAAGAAAGAGAATGGAATGGCTGGCCAGTGGAGCATTCATAACACACACACACACACACACACACACACACACACACACTATTTATTAATTAATCCCATATCTTTTATGGGTGTGATCTGTGGTCCCTACCCCCAAAATTATAAGAGTCACATTTCAAAAAAATGAAGACAAAATTAAGACGTCCCCATATAAGCAAAACAGGGGATTTATAGCTAGTAGATCTGAGAGAGTTTAAGAGTAACATCAAGGATATGCTCTCTGATCACAGATCACCATGACAATATAACTATAATGAAAAAGTTTTGACCATTGAGAGAATTATCAAAATGTTATACAGTGAAACAAAGTGCACAATGTTGTAAAAAAAAATGGTGCTGATAGCCTTGCTTACCTCAGGTTGACACAATTATTCAAGTTGTAAAAAACAATATATTGGAACCTCTGTTCTTGAACTTAATTTGTTCCAGAAGGCTATTTGAGAAGTGATTTGTTAAAAAACGGAATCATTTTTTCCCATTAGAAAAAAATTAAATTGAATTAATCTGTTTCAAACTCCCATATGATTTCCTGTTTTAGCCTTTCCTGTATACTGTACATGTCTATTTTACTGTTTAATCTATAAACTCTTTAAAAACAAAAAGACATAAAATGTAAGTGAAAATTTAACAAAAAGAAAATAAAATTTACAGTAAAAATGAAATTTACATACACACTAGAACTTATTTTTAATGTTGAGAGATATTGATGACTGAATGTGGAGAGGAGAGATGGAAGAATGGAGGGATGAGGGAATGGAGGGATGGAGGGATATTATGTTTTGGAAGGGGAGTCCACTTTCATAAAAATGTTAGGTAGTTGTTCTTCTGGGGTTCTTTCTCTGTTTTGTCTCTTTGCTCCACTAAAACTTGTTTAGGCTCACTGGGCCTCTGACCCACTAAAAACCTATCCAATGATGTTTGCTGTTGCCTGTGCTTTAACACTCACTTGAAGTGAAACACGGCATTGTCATTAAACAAGTTATCTCACGGCTTGCTACTTCTTTGTCAGGGTGATACATATTTCTCAATAAAATGTTGCATTTCTCCCCATTTCCCAAACAGTTCCTTGATTAGTGAAGTAAGAATGTCCTCCCTTCCCTCCTCTTCCCTTGAAGAGAGCTCCTCAGCTGCCATCTCTTGCTGTTCTCCTTGAAGGTCTTTTGAGTTCTTGGTGTTCAGCTCAGTATTATGGCCCTCCAACAACTCCTCCATATTGTCATCATCCACTTCCAAGCCCATGGACTTGCCCAGATACACAATACTGTATCCTCTGCAACAGACATAGGCTCATACTCGAAGCCCTCAAAGTCAATTACAGCAACAGACTCAGGCCACAGTTTCTTCCAGGCTGATTACATGGTCCTGGAAGACACTTCCCTTTATGCTTTGTCTATGAGCCTCAAGTAAATTAGGATATTAAAATGTTACTTCCAGAACTCCCTGAGGATGAAATTAATTTCAGAGGTCACCTAAAAATACCTCTGAAACAGTGCCTTTGTGTAATTTCTTATACACTAATAATGGGCTCTCAGAAAGAGAAACTAAAACAGCAATCCCATTTACCATTTCAACAATGAAAATAAGATACCTAGGAAAAAGAAGATAAAAGACCTGAACTGGGAAAAATATAGGACATTGAAAAAAGAAAATAAGGAAGGTAAAAAAAAAAAAAGGAAAACTATCGTCTTTACGGATTGGAAGAATTAACATCATTAAACTCTCCATACTATCTAAAGCAGTGGTTCTCAACCTTCCTAATGCCGCGACCCTTTAATACAGTTCCTCATGTTGTGGTGACCCCCTATTTCATTGTTACAAATTTAACATAATTAAAAGCATAGTGATTAATCACAAAACCAATATGTAATTATATATGTGTTTTCCGATGGTCTTAGGCGACCCCTGTGAAATGGTCGTTCGACCCCAAAGGGGTCGCAACGCACAGGTTGAGAACCGCTGATCTAAAGCAATCTATAGATTCAACTCAATCCCTATAAAAATACCAATGGCATATTTCACAAATCTAGAAAAAAACATTCCAAATATTTATATGGAACCAAAAAAGACCCCAAATTACCATAGCAATCTTTTAAAATATATAAAATATATATATTTTATTGATTTTTTTACAGAGAGAAAGAGAGAGGGATAGAGAGTTAGAAACATCGATGAGAGAGAAACATCGATCAGCTGCCTCCTGCACACCCCCTACTGGGGATGTGCCCTCAACCAAGGTACATGCCCTTGACTGGAATCGAATCCGGGACTCTTCAGTCCACAGGCCAATGCTCTATCTACTGAGCCAAACCGGTCAGAGCACCATAGCAATCTTGATAAAGAAGAACAAAGTTGGATGAATCACAATACTGGAGAGAAAACTATACAAAAAGCCATTGTAATCAAAACAGCCTGGTACTGGCACAAGAACAGGCATATAGCTCAATGGAGCAGGACAGAGAACCCAGAAACCGATGCAAGCCATGCTGCTCAATTAATATTTTACAAGGGAGGTAAGAGCATACAATGGAGTAAAGACAGCCTCTTTAATAAATGGTGTTAGGATAATTAGGTACATGCAAAAAAAAAAAACACCTCAAAATAAACTAGGCCACCAACTTGCACCATACATAAGAAAAAACTCAAAATGGATAAAAGACTTAAATGTAAGTAATAAAACCATACAATATCTTAGAAGAAACCATAGGCAGCAAAATATTAGACATCTCTCATAGCAATATATTTGCTGATACACCTCCTAAGGCAAAGAAAACAAAAGAAATAATAAACAAATTGGGCTATATCCAAATAAAAAGCTTATGCACAGCAAATGAGACCATCAACAAAACGGAAATGGAGCCCACTGGATTTTACAATGATACATCTGATAAGATGTTAATTTCCAAAATATATAAATTACTCATACAACTCAACAAAAGGAAGACAAACAATCCAATTAAAAAAATGGGCAGAGGACCTGACTAGACACTTCTACAAAGAGGACATACAGATGGCCAATAGATATATGAAAAAAATGCTCAAAGTCACTAATAATTAGAGAGATGCAAATTAAAACAACAATGAATTATCACCTCATACCTGTCAGAATGGCTACCATCAACAAATCAAGAAATGACAAGTACTGGTGAGAATGTGAAGAAACGGGAATCCTAGTACACTGCTGGTGGGAATGCAGACTGGTGCAGCCATTATGGAAAACAGTATGGAGTTTCCTCAAAAAATTAAATATGTAACTGCCATTTGACCCAGTGATCCCACTTCTAGGAATATATCCTAAGAAACCTGAAACATCAATCAGAAAGAATATGTGCACCCCTATGTTCATAGCAGCACAATTTACAAAAACTAAGATCTAGAAACTGCCAAAATGCCCATCAGTAGATGAGTGAATAAAAAAAAATCTGTGGTCATGTACACCATGAAATACTATGCCGCAGTAAAAGAAGGATCTCTTACCCATTGAGACAGCATGGAGGGATCTGGAACATATTATGCTAATGGATAAATCCAGCCAGAGAAAAACAAGTATCACATGATTTCACTCATACAGTAGGTCCTTGGATTACGTCGGAGATCTGTTCCTATGTCACGATTTTCGCAGTAAGTTGGAACCCACCTACATAAGCATCTATATCACTCACATGGAGCACATACACAGCAGTAATGAAGTGAAACATTAAAAAAAATTAAAATAAAGATAACAATTCCTGACCTATACTTGTGGTAAATAAATAATAAAACATAAAGCACATATGTACATATGTCGAAATGACGGAATTTTTTTTATAAATAAGTGGGACATGGTGATGTAACCACGAAACGATGTACGTCTGAGTCTGATGTAACCCAAAGACTGTCTGTATGTGGAATCTAATAAACAAAATAAACTTATGAAAAAATAGGTCTAGAGACATAGAAGCATGAAACAGGCTGATGAATCTCAGAAGGAAGGAGGATGGAGAGGTCTTAAGAAATTAAACAAAGAACTTATATGCATATATGCATAACCCATGGACATAGAAAATAGTGTGGTGAAGGCCTGGGGGATAAGGTGAGGGGTGGATGTGGTCAATGGGGCTAAAAATGAGACATCTTTAATGCTTTCAATAAAGATAAATTTTTAAAAAAGAAATGATCTCTTAGTCCATGGGCTGCATGAGAGGAGTTGTGTCAGGTGGCAAGAACCTAACAGTGATGAAGGTGTACTCCTCCACCAACTTGGCCTCCATGCTTGGAGGGTGGGAAGGAACACTGTCCATTACAAGAAGTGGCCTGAGTGTCAATTGTTTTTCCTGGAGCTATTTCTTCACACTTGGGGCAAACACTTAATGAATCCACTCATTGAAAAATTACCCGGTTACCCAAGCTTTGCTATTAGCCCTGCACATCATATTCAATTTTTTTTACATGAAATTATTTTTCTTGAAAACTCATGAGTTTTTAGAATGGTAGATGAGTAGAAGTTTCAACTTAAAGTCCCCTTTGCATTTCCACACAACAATGACATCAACCTGTCCTTCCATTGACCTATGTCTTTCCAGTGACTTCTCCTGTGTGATGTAGGTCTTCTTTGGCATTTTCTTCCAGAAGAGACCTGTCCCATTACAACTGAATGCTTATTGGAAAACAAATGCCTCAGCCTCTACGTATTCTTGACATTCTGTCACGAAATTTTCAGCACCTACTTTGTTAGAACTGGCAGCCTCCCCATGCATCATTACACTATGAATGCCATGTCTTTTCTTAAATTTATTGAACCACCCCATACTAGACTTAAATGAGTCACTTTCAGCACTTATTCCAGGGTTGTTTTTTTCAGGAGGTAAGTATGCAGCAGCATCACTTTTTCACAAAAAATTGCCTCTGAAATGCTATCACTAGCTAACTGCATTACATTTATTCAAATCAACAATTTTTCTACCTTTTCAATTGCCTGTGATTGCTGTTTCATATGCTCTTTCACACCCTTAGCAACACTAGCACTCCTGATGTCCTCTTTATTTTTAAATTGTGCTAATCATTTATTTCACCATGCCATACTCAGTAACTAGTCAGACACGCAAACACTTCTATCATACTTTACAATTATTTCCTTTTTAAGCTCTAACACTTTTCTCACCACTTTCCTTTTCACTTTGCTGCTATCACTAACCTTCTTAGGACCCATGGTGTCATATTTAGCAATAATATCCAACAGCAAAAGAAAAAAAAAGAAAATACAGCATGATTTTCTGAGTTGTTAACAATGCGATGTGTAGTGCTAAACTGACACATACTCATACATTTTCTCCGATGTCACCTGTGAGATGCATGCCTGACAAACAGGTATCAGCGTGAAAGTGTCATGGGTCAAGAACTAAAGTTTTGTTCAACAACTGAGACATTTTTTCATTAACAACTTGGTTAAGAATTGAATTATTTGACTGTATCTGTGAATTGCAACAAAGCTAAGCACAAAAGAATAAGATATGCCTGTATATAATTAAATATAAAATTTAGTATTAATGTTACTAAATTATATTTTCCCTATATGATTTAAAAGACAATTACATAAAGCAATAATGATAAATCTAAGTTGATGGACATACAATGAATAATGATTTAATTTGTGACAATAACAGCATAAGGGTGATAGCAGAGCTATATAAGAGCTGTTTTAGTATACTATTGAAACTAAATTGGTATTAATTTGAACTACATTAGCATAAACTAACATTTCATTATTGATAAAAACTAAAAACATATAAAGAAAAGAAAAGGGAATCAAAATAACACAGTAGAAAATATCTTTTTAACATAAAAAGCTAATACAAAAAATTGAGGAACAACTAAGATATAAGACATATAGAAAACAAGGAGCAAAATGACAGAAGTAAATATAATAGCTCCTTACCAGTAATTGCATTAAATATAAGAGGATTAATCTCTTAAATTAAAAGGCATAGATTATTACAATAATTTTTAAATGATCCAACTATACACCGTTTATAAGATCTCACTTTATATTCAAGAGACAAATAGGTCACCCTAGCTGGTTTGGCTCAGTGGATACAGTGTCGGCCTGTGGACTGAAGGGTCCAAGATTCAATTCCAGTCAAGAGCACATGTCAAGGTTGTGGGCTCTATCCCCAGTAGGGGAATGCAGGAGGCGTCTGATCAATGATTCTCTCTTATTATTGATGTTTCTATCACTCTTTCCCTCTCCCTTCCTCTCTGAAATAAAAAGAGACAAGTAGGTAGGTGTAAAAAGATAGAAAGAAGTGAATAAACAGTAACCAAAAAAGAGCAAGTGGTTATATTGATACTGTACAAAATAAAATTGAAAACAAAAATAGTTGTAAAAGATAATGAATGATCCTATATAGTAAAAGCATAATATGCAAATTGACTGAACAGCCAAACAGCAGAACGACCATCTGGACGACCATCCAGGACCACGCTCTGACACCCACTGGCACCAGGCCAGCCAAGGCAGGTGCAATGTTATTGGTCAGGGACCTGGCCATTGCCCCATGATCGCCCTGCAGAGGGAGGCCCAAGCCACCGACTGGAGGACTGCAGCGGGTGGGTGGGGCCTACCCCTGTGAGGGAAGTCCAGGTCCTGGGTGCTGGCAGCCAGAGGGAAGCCGGTGCTGGCAGTCAGGGGAAGGAAGGCCTACTCTTGCATGAATTTCATGCACCAGGCCTCTAGTATTATATAAAGATCAAGGGAACAATATATTAGTAAGACATAACCATTTAGAATATATATATACACCTAACAACAGAGTCCCTAATACATGAAACAGAAATAGACATTCACATTTACAGTGCATTTGTTTTGACAAGGTGGTTGAGGCAATTCAATTAATATTTATTAGTCTGTAAAAAATAATGCTGGTAAAACTGTATATCCAGATGCAAAAGAGAAAAGTTGAACTCTATTTTACATCATATATTAAAATGCACTCAAAATGAACCAATGACCTAAATGCAAGTGCTAAAGTATAAAAATCTTATAGAAAAGCAGAGGATACATTTTTTTTTTACCTTGGATTAGACAAAGGTTTTTTAGATATGACACCAAAAGAACAAAATAAATTGAACTTCAACAAATTTAAACTTTGTGTTTCAAAGGATACCATCATGAAAGTGAAAATACATTCTCAAAAATGAGAGGAAGAGATTAAAAATGGCAGCGGAGTAAGTGCTTTTAAACAATGATTGGGTTACCAAAGAGATCAAAGAAGAAACAAAAAAACATCCTGGAAACAAATGACAATGAAAACACTACATTCCAAAATCTATGCAACACAGTGAAAGCAGTTCTGAGAGAGAAGTTCATAGCATTACAGGCCTATGTCACAAATAAGGAAACTGGTAATAACTTATCTCACTCTTAAAGAATTAGAAAGACAGCAACAAGAAAAGCCCAGAGTAAGCAGAAGGAAGGGGATAATAAATATCAGACAGAATTAAAGACATAGATACCAAAAAAACAAACAAACAAAAAAACCCAAAACACAAAAGCAAAAGGTCAAAAAACAAAGAGCAGGTACCATAAAGGATAAACAAGATTGATGAACTTCCAGCCAGGCTTACCAACAAGCAAAGAGAGAGGACCCAAATAAATATACTCATAAATGTAAGAAGCGAAATAACAACAGACCCCACAGAAATACAAACAATTGTAAAAAAAATACTATGAACAACTCTATTCCAGCAAACTGGTCAACCTAGAAGAAATGGACATATTCCTTGAAAAATACGACCTTCCAAACTCAATCAAAAATAAAAAGATCTGAATAGGCCAATAACTATAGAGAAAATTGAAGTAGTCATCAACAACAACAACAATAACAAAAACCTTCCAGAAAATAAAAGTCCTGGGATAGGTGGCTTCACAGGGGAGTCTTATCAATCATTCAAAGAAGAACTAAAACCTATCCTCCTCAGACTATTCCAAAACAATTCAAGAGGAACTCATACTTTCAAGCTCTTTCTATGAAGTCATCATTACCCTAATTCCAAAATAAGATATAAAGACACTACAAAGAAAGAGAATTACTGGCCAATATCCCTGATGAACATAGATGCTAAAATCTTCATCAAAATTCTAAAAAATCAGATCCAGCATTTCATTAAAAAGATCATACACCATGACCAAGTGGGATTTCATCCAGGGATGCAAGGCTGGTACAATATCCACAAATCAATAAATGTGATACATCACATAAACAAACTGAGAGAAGAAAACCACGTAATCATATCAATTGATGCAGAAAAGTCATTTGACAATATCTAACACCCTTTCCTGATAAAAACTCTCAGCAAAGTGGGAATACAGGGATCATACCTCAACATATATGACAAACCTACAGACAACATCATACTCAATGGGCAAAAACAAAACTATTTCCCCTAAGAAAAGGAATAAGACAGAATGCCCACATTCACCACTCCTTGTACTGGAAGTGCAAGCCATAGTGATCAGACCAAAAGAAAAAAAGCATCCAAATTGGAAAAGAAGAAGTAAAATTGGCATTATTCACAGATGACATGATATTGTACATAGAAAACCCTAAA
>NW_005370740.1:2198912-2202106 GCF_000412655.1 Myotis brandtii
ACAAAATTAACACCCAGAAATCTATGGCTTTTTTATACATCAATAATAAACTCACAGAAAGAGAAACTAAAAAAACAATCCCATTTATGATTGCACCTAAAAAATTAAGATACCTATTCATAAATTTAACCAAAGAGATAAAAGACATGTATTTGGAAAAACTACAGGACATTGAAAAAGGAGATAGAGGAAGACATAAACAAATGGAAGAATACACCATGTTCATTGATTGGTAGAATCAACATCATTAAAATGTCCATACTACCCCAAAACAATCTATAGATTCAATGCAATCCCCATTAAAATGCCAAATGCATATTTCAAAGACCTAGAACAAACTCTCCAAAAATTCATATAGAATAAGAAAAGACCACAAGTAGCTGCTGCAATATTGAGAAAGAGGAACAATGTTGGAGGGACCACAATACCAGATTCAAGCTATATTACAAAGCCAGTGTTCTCAAAACTGCCTGGAACTGGCACAAGAAGACATATAGACCAATGGATAGAAACAGAGAACCCAGAAATAGACCCAATCCATTATGCTCAATACTTGACAAAGGAGGCAAGAGCATACAATGGAGTCAAGACAGTCTCTTTAATAAATGGTGTTGGGAAAATTGGACAGATACATGCAAAAAAAATGAAACTAGACCACTAACTTACACCATACAAAAAAAATAAACTCAAAATGGATAAAGGACTTAAACATAAGATGGGAAACCATAAAAATCTTAGAAGACTCCATAGGCAGCAAAATACCAGACATGCTTCATAGCAATATCTTTACCGATACAGCTCCTAGGGCAAAGGAAACTAAGAAGAAAATAAACAAATGGGACTACATCAAAGTAAAAAGCTTTGGCACAGCAAAAGAATCCATCAACAAAACAACAAGAGAGCCTAATGCATGGGAGAACATATTTGCCAATGCTATCTCTGATAAGGTTTTAATCTCCAAAATTTATAGGGAACTCATACAACTTAACAAAAGAAAGATAAAAAATCCAATCAAAAAATGGGCAAAGGACATAAATAGACACTTTTTGAAAGTGGACATGCAGAAGGCCAATAGGCACATTAAAAGATGCTCAAAGTCACTAAACATCTGAGAGATGCAAATCGAAACAATTAGGTACCTTCTAACACCTGTCAGATAATAATGGATATTATCAACAAATCAACAAACAAGTGCTGGTGAGGATGTGATTAAAAAGGAACTCTTGTGCACTGCTGGTGGGGATGCAGACTGGTACAGCCACTGGGGAAAACAGTATGGAGTTTCCTCAAAAAATTATAAATGGAACTCCAATTCGACCCATTAATCCCACTTCTAAGAATATATCCAAAGAAATCAGAAACACCAATCAGGAAGGATATATGCACCCCTAGGTTCATAGCAGCACAATTTACAATAGCTATGATTTGGAAACAGCCTACGTGCACATCAGCAGATGAGTGGATTAAAAAACTGAGGTACATCTACACAATGGAATACTAAGCTGCTGTTAAATAGAAGGAACTTTTACCATTTTCAACAGCATGGATGGAATTGGAGAGCATTATGCTAAGTGAAATAAGCCAGTTGGAGAAAGATAAATATCACATGATCTCACTCATTTGTGAAATATAATGAACAACATAAATTGATAAACAAAAATAGATCCAAAGACAGAGAAGCATCTAACAGTCCACCAAACATCAGAGGGAATGTGGGGTAGTGGGGGTAAGAAATCAACCAAAGTATTTGTATGCATGCATATGAGCATAACCAATGGATAGACAGTAGAGATTTAAGGGTATGTGCTGTGGCCTGGGGATGGTCGAGGAGAGGTCAATGTTGGAAAAAGGAGACATATGTAATACTTTAAACAATAAAGAAAGAGGTAAAGAAATTTATCTGATATAGAGTTCAGAGTAATGACAGTAAAGATGCTCACTAGCATAAAAATGATATAGTAACTATGAAAAAAGTACAGTTAGAAATAAAGAATGACACAGCACTAATAAAGAACACATTAGAAGAAATACACAGCAGTTTAGGGGAAGCCAAGGATAAGGATCAGTGAATTAGAAAACAGGGTAGAAAAAATCACTCAATCAGAGAACCAGAAAGAAAAAATAATTAAAAAACAAGAGGACAGCTTAAGGGAGCTGTGTAACAATATGAAACATAACAATATTGGCATAATAGGGATGCCAGAAGGTGAGGAAAGGGAGAAAGGAATAAGAGGGTGTATTTGAAGAAATAATGGCGAAACATTCCCTAAACTGGTAAAGGAAAATATACAAATTCAGGGGGCAATGAGAGTCCCAAACAAGAAGAATTCAAACAGGCCCATGCCCAGACACATCATAATTAAAATGCCAAATGATAAAGACAAATAGAGAATATTAAAGGTAGCAAAAGAAAAGCAATTTGTTACCTACAAAGGAAATCCCATTAGGCTGTCAACTGATTTCTCATCGAAACTCTACAGGCCAGACTAGAATGGCATGAATTACTCAAGGTAATGAATAGAAAGAACATGAAACCAAGATTACTATATCCAGACAGGCTATCTTTCAAAATAGATGGTGAAATAAAGAGCTTCCCAGGTTAAAAATGAAACTCTAAAGTAGCTTATTACTACCAAGCTAGCATATTGCAAGAAATGTTAAAGGGACGGCTGTAATGAGAAGAAGAAATAGAGAGAGAAACATAGGCATACAGAATTAAAATGGCAATGAATAAGTATCTACACTAATAAAAGAGAAACATGGTAATTGGCGTACGACCGCTACCCTTTTCATTGGCTAATCAGTGAGTATATGCAAATTAACTGTCAGCCAAGATGGCGGCCGGCAGCCAGGCACTGAAGCGAGCAGGGAGGCTTGCTTGCTGCAGACTCCAACGTTCCCCGCCTCACTTGCCAGCCTCTCAGTTGCAACTCTAAGCAACTATATACTATGTTGCAAATAAGAAGCTAAACAAAACCCCAGAAAAGGGCTTCCATTCAGCCGGGCTCGGACCGCAACATTGTATCTATGTTTTCAGCAGCAAGGCCCCAGAGCTAAAGCTGGCCAAAAAAAAAAAAAAAAAGAGAGAAGAAAACAAGGAGCGGTTGGAAGCTTTAGTCACTCGCCAGCAGGAAAACAGCCCTCAGCCCCTCACCCAGACTGGCCAGGCACCCCAGTGGGGACCCACACCCTGA
>NW_005370740.1:2203216-2205785 GCF_000412655.1 Myotis brandtii
GTCCCCAGCCCCCCGAGTGCACAAATTTTTGTGCACCGGGCCTCTAGTCTATCAATAATAACCTTAAATTTAAATGAATTAAATGCTCCAATAAAAAAAACATAGGGTAGCTGAATGGATACAAAAACATGACCCAACTATATACTTTCTATAAAAGACCCACCTCAGAATAAAAGACTCACACAGGTTTAAATGAATTAAATGCTCCAATAAAAAAAACATAGGGTAGCTGAATGGATACAAAAACATGACCCAACTATATACTTTCTATAAAAGACCCACCTCAGAATAAAAGACTCACACAGGATGAGAGCGAAGAAATGGAAAGAAAAATATTCATACAAATGGAAACAAAACAAAACAAAATAGCAAGGGTAGTAATCCTTATATCTGACAAAATAGACTTCAAAATGAAGGCCATCACAAGAGACAACAAAGGTCGCTATATAATACTAAAAGGATCAATCCAACAAGAGGATATAACCTGGTAAAATTATATGCACCCAATACAGGAACATCTAAATATATTTTTTTAAAAAAACTTCTAGGGATCCAAGATGGCAGCCCATAGGACCGCAGTGAGGGGGAGTGTGTGAGTGAGTAAGGGAGCAAACGGGGAGTGTGTGGATGTGTGGGACATGTGTGTGTGTGAGAGTGAGGGACTGTTATATTTCTCAGGACTTTTGAGGGCTGGCAGACCAGGCTCCCCTAGCCAGGCAGCCTCTACTACCACTGCAATCTCGCCCAGGGCAGCCAGCTCTTCAGCAGAAAATGTGCCATCTTGAAAAGGAGAGTAGCTGTGACTGGGATCCCAGCCTCACCTCCACCTGGGGAGACCTCGGACACCACCCGGGACCCTACAGCCATACTGGCCAGGGACCTGCTGACTCGGCTGCAAACCCATGAACACCAAGACTCCAGCCTCTTCAGCTGCAGGCTCCTAAAATGTTTGTCCAGGGGAGACAAAATGGTGGCCAATAGGCAGAATTGTCCTGCACCTTCTCATGAGCAGATCGAAGAAACAGCTGAATCTAATAACATTCACCCAGAATTGGCGAATTAAACACAGCTGGTGAGACAATCCATGGCTGGAAAGGTAGGATCAGGGATCTGGGCTGGAGAGAGAGACTCATGCAAATGGGACTAGAGGGTCAGAAGGAAATTGTGCTGCACCAAGTCCGCGTCCACTGGGGCCACGCGTAACACTCCACTGTGGAAGGGGGTCCACAGGGCTGCTGGCAGCCAGGGAATCTAGATCTAAGTCCACAGCCATGGGAGGCTGCACCCAGAAAGGCAGCCTGAAGTTCGGCACCCCCACACAGTGCCAAGGAAAGAGACATGCAACAGCACTGTTGCTCTGTCTTTATATTTCCCTTGCATTTACTCACTAAAGCCAGTACATAGGATCTTTCAATCACAAACACTGTGACTGCAGTGCAGGAGAAGGTGGTTTGTGGAAGCTGGTGAACAAAATAGAGAGAGGCCACCAGGAAGCCAGCTCTGGGAAAGTCTGATACCTCCAACCCTGAACAGTCATTTTTCTCCTGAAGAGACAGCCCCTCCTAGCAGCACAGCCACACTGAGCCTTGAACACAGCAGGGCACAAGGACTTTGAATATCCCCCAGAGGCGGGGGGGGGGGACTGGGTTGAGGGGCCTTTTGGTCCCCAAAACTAATACAGCAACACAGCAACACCACCACCTAGAGGCCATGTCAGAAATAGACACTTATGTAAATACTACTGAAAGCAGGCAGACAAACAAAGCAAGCAGATTGATCCCACCTGCATGAAACCAAGGCAGTGGAGTCTGACACAGAGGAGTGGTAGATCACTGGGAACTTCAACACGGTGCTGACTACCTAACAGGAAACTAAGAGGTGGCAGACAGAACAGTAGAGAGGTGTCTTAAACCAGCCCCCATGAGACATTAAAACTCAGCTGAAGTGAACGACACTTTACTACTTTACTATTTCACTTTCTTTATTTTTTATCTTTTATTTAAGAATTTTTTCTTTTTTATATATTTTTATTTTCTTTTATTATTATTATTTATTTACTTATTTATTATTATTATCATTATCATCATTAACCTTTATTTCTTTTGGACTAGTGTTCTTCATTCTATTTGTTTTATCATTATTTTACTTTTTCTCATATTTTCCTTTTTGACAGCCTTTTCTTCCTCAGTTCTCCCTTTTTTATCCTGTTTCTCTTCTCATGTTCCTGCCTTAGTTTTTCTCTCTCCTTTCTTTTTAATCCTTGTTAAAAATTGATCTTCTTTATCTGCTTTATTGATGCATTACTGTTATAGTAGTCTCTGTTGGCTTACTCATGTATCTAATTTCCTCTCCTCTGCTCCAAGTCCATGCATTCTTCTCTTTTCTCTTTCTGTGCTAGCCAATTATTTTTTCTTGTTGTTTTTTTCATTGTTTTTTTTTAAATTAAATCTTTATTGTTCAGATAATTACAGTTCCCCCCCCCCCCCCCCCCCCCCCCCCCCCGCCACTGTCCTCATCCATAGGTGCACGATTTTTGTCCAGTCTCTTCTCGCATCCCCCACAACAACCA
>NW_005370740.1:2208172-2217628 GCF_000412655.1 Myotis brandtii
GTGTGGCCAGCCTGGGTGAGGGGCTGATGGCTGTTTGCAGGCTGGCCATGGCCCCCAGCCACCCAAGCTCCCAGTGGAGGCCTGCTGGAAGCAGGTATCTGGAATTTATTTATCTTCTATAATTGAAACTTTGTTGCCTTTAGCGGAGGCCACAGCCAGCCAGGGCAGGTGGGAAGGTTGGCTTCCTCCATCACCGGGGCAACCAAGCCTCTTGCTTGCTCCAGCTCTGTGGCTGCCGGCTGCCATTTGGTTGGTTAATTTGCATATAGTCACTCTGATTGGCTGGTGTGCGTGGCTTCGGGGCATAGCGAAGGTACGGCCAATTTGCATGTTTCTCTTTTATTAGATTAGATGTAATTTCATGTTTTAATTATATTTTTAAGTAATTTATTTTTTATTTTTTATTATTTTATTGAGTTTTTTTGTTTTTTAGGTTTCTTCTCATACACTCATTCTCTTTCTACTTCCTCTATACTGAATCATGGCCATGCCCCCATTCATTCCATTCTTTTACCTTTCCTTCTGGAAATAATCTTTACCTCTTCATATTAAGCTCCCCCCCCCCTCTGTTTTTTCTGGGTGATTTGTTTTAATTTTTTGATTTATTTGTTGGTTTTGTGAAATTTTCTCCCCATATACATATATTTTTCCAGTTCTTTTTTCTTTTTCTTTTCTCTCTTACCTTTTTTCCTTTCCTCAATGGTATTTTTTTGTCTTTTCTCTTCTCTAATTCTCTTCTCTCTTTTATTTGGGTTGATTGGTGTTGTGAATACATTTGTGTTTTGTTCCCTCTGTGTCGTGTCTTGTCGAGTTGTATTTTGTGCCTTTTGGTCAACTTAGTAGCAAGTGAGCCACATAACCAGACACCCTGAAAGGAGGAAAAATGGAAAGACAAAGAAACAGCCCACATATGAAAGAAAAGGATGAATCACCAGAAAAAGAATTAAATGGAATGTTGGTAAGCAATTTGTCAGAGAAAGAATTTAGAGCAATTGTCATAAGGACGCTGAATGGGATGGAAGACAAAGTCAACAACATGTGTAAGAATCAAGTAGAAATGAAGAATTACCAAGACGAAATGAAGAATGATGTAGCTGCCATAATAAACACAATAGAAAGCATCAACATCAGACTAGAATAAGCTGAAGACCATATCAGTGAGCTAGAAGACAAGGTAGGAAAAACACCCAAGAAGTGCAGCAACTGGAAAAAAAAACAAAAAACTTAAAAAGCAGGAGGAGAGTGTAAGGGAACTTTGGGACACCATGAAATGAAACAACATTCACATAATTGGGGAGCCAGAAGGAGAGGAAACTGAGCAAGGAATAGAAAACCTGTTTGAAGAAATAATGACAGAAAACTTCCCTGATATTGGGAAGAAAAAACTCACACAAATCCAAGAAGCTCACAGAGTCCCAAACAAGATGAACCCAAAAAGACCAACACCAAGACACTTCATAATTAAATTGGCAAACACCAACAACAAAGTAAGAATCTTCCTAAAGGTTAGAGAGAGACAGAAAGTTACCAATAAGGGATCTCCCATTAGACTATCAACTGATTTCTCAACAGAAACACATCAGGCCAGCAGGGAATGGAATGAAATATACAAAGTGATGCAAAGCAAGGGAATGAATCCAAGACTACTATACCCACCAAGGATATCAATAAAAATTGAAGGTGAAATCAGGAGCTTCACAGACAAAAAAAAATGACTAAGGGAGTTTCTTACCATCAAGCCAGCAATGCAAGAAATGCTAAAGGGACTGCTGTAGAAAGAAGAAATATGAAGAGAAGAAGTAAAACAGGGATAAGGTATAAAAATGAAGTACCTACCAATAATAACCTTAAACATAAACTGATTAAATGCTCCAATCAAAAGACATAGGGTAGCTGAATAGATAAGAAAACATGACCCATATATCTGCTGTCTACAAGAGACCCACCTCAGAACAAAGGACTCACACAGACTTCTAGTGAAGGATGGAAATTGTTTTAGGCAAATGGTAATGAAAAAAAAAAGCTGGGGTACCAATACTTATATCTGACAAATTAGACCTCAAAGTGAAGGCCATGACAAGAGATAAGGACTGGCACTTCATAGTACTAACTGGAGTAATTCAACAAGAGGATATAACTCTGGTAAACAATACCACCAAATTCAGGAGCACCCAAATACATAAAAAAAAACTTCTGGAGGATATCAACAGAGAGATTGACAGCAATACAATCACAATAGGGGATTTTATACCCCATTGACACCACTGGATAAATCCTCTAAACAAAAAATCAGCAAAGAAATAGCAATCCTAAAAGACTCACCAGATACCATGGAATTAATTGACATCTTAAGAATATTTCACCCCCCAGCTACAGAATATACATTCTTCTCAAGTGCACACAGGACATTTTAAAGATAGACCACATATTGGCACACAGGCAAAGTCTCTTCAAATTCAAGAAGATAGAAATTATATCAAGCACTTCTCAGATCACAATGGCATAAAATTAGAAATCAACTACAATAACAACAATGAAAAAAAAAACACATTTGGAGGGGAAATAGCCTGCTATTAAACAATGATTGGGTTACCAAAGAGATCAAAGAAGAAATAAAATTCATCCTGGTAACAAATGACAATGAAAGCATAACTATCCAAAATATATGGGACACAGTAAAAGCAGTTTTGCGAGGGAAGTTCAAAGCTCTATAGGCCTACCTCAAAAAAACAAGAAAAAACGGTAACAAATTAGCTAACCTTACACCTCAAAGAATTAGAAAAAGAGCAACAAGAAAAGCCCAGAGTAAGCAGAAAGAAGGAAATAATAAAGATCAGAGCAGAAATAAATGAAATAGAGACCAAAAAACAATACAAAAGAACCATAAAACCAAGAGCTGGTTATTTGAAAGGATAAACAAGATTGATGAACCTCTAGCAAGGCTCACCAAGAAGCAATGAGAGAGGACCCAAATAAACAAAATCAGAAATGAAAGAGGTGAAGTAACAACTGACCCCACAGAAATACAAAGGATTATGAAAAAATACTATGAACAACTCTATTCCAAAAGCTGGACAACCTAGATGAAATGAGCATATTCTTAGAAAAATACAAGCTTCCAAAACTCAATCAGCAAGAATCTAAAAACCTGAATAGGCTGATAACCACAGAAGAAATTGAAGCAGTATTCAAAACTCTTTCAGCAAACAAAAGCCTGGGGCCAGAAGGCTTCACAGGGGAGTTTTACCAAACCTTCAAAGAAGAACTGAAACCTATCCTACTCAGATTATTCCAAAATATTCAAGAGGAAGGCACACTACCAAGCACTTTCTATGAAGACAGCATTACCCTAATTCCAAAATAAGATAAAGACACCACAAAGAGATCAACAGGCCAATATCCTTGATGAACATAGATGCTAAAATCCTCAACAAAATTCTAGAAAATTGGATCCAGCATTACATTAGAAAGATCATACACCAGGACCAAGTGAGATTTATTTTGGGGATGTAAGGATGGTATAGTATCCACAAATCAATAAATGTGATACATTGCATAAAAAGGTTGAGGGACAAAAACTAATTAATCATGTCAATCAATGCAGAAAATGCATTTGACAAAATCCAACACACTTTCTTGATAAAAACTCTTAGCAAAGTGGGAATAGAGGGATCATACCTCAACATAATAAAAGTCTTATATGACAATCCTACAGCCAATATCATACTCAATGGGCAAAAACTAAACTCATTTCCCCTAAGAACAGGAACAAGACAGATGTGCCCAGTTTCACCACTCCTGTTTGACATAGTACTGGAAGTGCTAGCCATAGCGATCAGACAACTAGAAGAAATAAAAGGCATCCAAACTGGAAAAGAATAAGTAAAACTGTCATTATTCACAGATGACATGATATTGTACATAGAAAACCTCAAAGACTCTATAAAAAAACTACTAGACTTAATAAATGTATTAAGTCTATGTAGCAGGATACAAAATTAACACCCAGAAATCTCTGGCTTTTTTATACACCAATAATGAACTCACAGAAAGAGAAACTAAAAAAACAATCCCATTTATGATTGCACCTAAAAAATTAAGATACCTGTTCATAAACTTAACCAAGGAGATAAAAGACCTGTATTCGGAAAAACTACAGATCATTGAAAAAAGAGATAGAGGAAGATATAAACAAATGGTAAAACATACCGTGTTGATGGATTGGTAGAATCAACATCATTAAAATGTCTATGCTACCCCAAAACAATGCAATCCCCATTAAAATACCAAGGGCATATTTCACAGACCTAGAAGAACAAACTCTCCAAAACTTCATCTGGAAAAAAAAAAGAGAACCCAAATCCCTGCAGCAATCTTTAGAAAGAGGAACAATGTTGGAGGGACCACAATACCAGCTATAAAGCTATATTACAAAGCCACTGTTCTCAAAACTGCCTGGAATGGGAACAAGAACAGACATATAGACCAATGGAATAGAACAGCAAACCCAGAAATAGACCCATGCCATTATACTCAATTAATACTTGACAAAGGAGGCAAGAACATACAATAGAGTCAAACAGTCTCTTCGATAAATCGTGATGGGAAAATTGGTCAGACACAGGCAAAGAAATGAAACCAGATGACCAACTTACACCACACACAAAAATAAACTCAAAATTGTTAAAGGACTTCAATGTAAGACAGGAAACCATAAAAATCTTAGAAGATTCCATAGGCAGCCAAAAATCAGACATATGTCATAGCAATATCTTTACCGATACAGCTCTCAGAGCAATGGAAACTAAGGAGAAAGTTAACAAATGGGGCTACTTCAAAATAAAAAGCTTCTGCACAGCAAAAGAAACCATCAACAAAACAAGAAAGTCCACTGCACTGGAGAACATATTTGCCAATGCTATCTCAGATAAGGGTCAAAAATTTACAGGGAACCCTTACAACTTAACAAAAGGAAGATAAATAATCCAATAAAAAATGGGCAAAGGACCTAAATAGACACTTTTTGAAAGAGGACATACACATACAGAAGGCCAAGAGACATGAAAACATGTTCAAAGTCACTAATCATCGGAGAGATGTAAATGAAAACAACAATGAGGTGCCATCTCACACCTGTCAGAATGACTATCATCAACAAATCAATAAACAACAAGTGTTGGCAAGGATGTGGAGAAAAATGAATCCTCTTGCACTGCTGGTGGGAATGCAGACTGGTGCAGCCACTGTGGAGAACAGTATGGTGTTTCCTCAAAAAGTTAAAAATGGAAATGCCATTTGACCTAGTAATCCCACTTCTAGGAATATATCCCAAAAAACCAGAAACACCAATCAGAAAGGATATATGCATCCCTATGTTCATAGCAGCACAATTTACAATAGCTAAGATTTGGAAACAGCCTATCTGCCCATCAGCAGATGAGTGGAATAAAAACTGTGGTACATCTACACAATGGAATACAGTGGGGCCTTGACTTACGAGTGTCCCGACTAACGAGTTTTTTGAGATATCAGCTGTCTCTCTGCCGATTTTTTGCATTGAGTTGACAGAGTAATTTGAGTTAATGAGCTCCTTAACGAGCTCCTTAACGAGCTCGGTCTCGGAACGAATTAAACTCTTAAGTCAAGGCCCCACTGTACTACGCTGCTATAAAAAATATGGAACTTTTACCATTTTCAATAGCATGGATGGAACTGGAGAGCATTATGCTAAACGAAATAAGCCTGTCAGAGAAAAATAAATATTACATGATGTCACTCATATGTGGGATATAATGAATAACATACACTAATGAACAAAAATTGATCCAGAGATAAGGTAACAATGAACAGACTGTCCAACCTAAGAGAGAAGGCAGGGGAGGGGACGATTAGAGATCAACCAAAAGACTTGTATGCATGCATATTACCATGACCAATGTACACAGACACTGGGGTGGTGGGGGCTTCTCCGAGGGATCGGAGTGGCCGGGGTGGGGGTGGGGGGTCAATCAGGGGAAAAGGAGACATATGTAATACTTTAAACAACAACAAAAAAAAAAGAAGAAAAGAAAAGAAAAAAAAAAAACTTCTAGAGGACTTTAAGGGAGTGATCGACAACAGTACAGTCATGCTAGGGGACTTTAACACTCTGCTGACTTTACTGGATAGATTTTCCAGACAAAAAAATTAACAAGGAAAGTGACTCTAAATCCACCTGGGTGAAATGGATTTAATTGACATTTATAGAACATTTCCCTCCAAAGCTGCAGAATATATATTCTTCTCAAGTGTACATGAATCATTCATAAAGAAAAACAACATGTCAGGACACAAAACAAGTCCCTGCAAGTTCAAAAAGACTGAAATCACATCAAGCATCTTTTCAGATCACAGTGATATTAAATGAAAAATCAACTATAGTAAGAACACCTCAAAACATTCAAACACATGGAGGCTAAACAGCATGTTATTAAACAATGAATGGGTTACCAATGAGTTCAAGAATGAAATAAAAAACTTCCTGGATACAAAGAAAAATGAACACACAACAATCCCAAGTCTCTGGTACACAGCAATAGCAGTACTGAGAGGGAAGTTCATAGCACTACAGGCCTACCTCATAAAGAAGAAAAAATAGCAATAAACTATTTAACCCTAAAATTAAAGAATTAGACAGAAAAGAATAAGAAAAGCCCAGAGTAAGTAGAAGGAAGGAAATAAGAAAGACTAGAGCAGAAATAAATGACATAAAGACTAAAAGAAAAAAAATACAAAAGATCAATGAATTCAAGTGCTGGCTCTTTGAAAAGATAAAAAGATTGATAAAACATTAGCCAGACTCATCAAGAAACAAAGAGAGAGGACCAAAATAAATAAAATCAGAAATGAAAGAGGAGACGTAACAACTGAACCCACAGAAATATAGAGGGTTGTAAGAAAATATTATAAACAACTACATGCCAATAAGCGTATAGTTGGACAAAATCCTAGAAAAATGCCATCTCCCAAAACTGAATCAGGAAGAATCAGAAAATCTAATAGGCCAATAACAATGAATTAACTAGAAGCAGTAATAAAAAAAAACTCCCAACAAACAAAAGCCCTGGTTCAGATTGCTTCACAGGGGAGCTTTACCAAACATTCAAAGAAGAACTAACACCTTTACTCCTCAAACTATTCCAAAAAATCCAAGAGGAAGGAACACTTCCAACCTTTTTTTATGAAGCCAACATTATCCTAATTCCAAAACCAGATAAAGACACTACAAAGAAAGAGAATTACAGGCCAATATCTCTGATGAACTTACATGCTAGAATCCTCAACAAAATATTAGCAAATCGGATCCAGTAATATATTAGGGATTAATCTAGGATGCAAGGCTGGTACAATATTCACAAATCTATAAATGTGCTTCTTCACATAAACAAATTGAAAGGCAAAAATTGCATGATCATATTAATAGACACAGGAAAATCCAACACTTATTTTTGATAAAAACTCTCAGCAAATTGGGAATAGAGGGAGCATATCTCAACATAATAAAAACCATATATGACAAACATACAGTGAACATCATACTCAAAACTAAAACCATTTCCCCTATGAACAGGAACAAGACAGGGATGTCTGCTTTCACCACTCTTATTCAACATATTACTGGAAATCCTAGTCACAGTGATCAGACAAGAAGAGATAAAAGGCATCCAAATTGGAAAGAAGGAAGTAAAACTCTCATTATTTGCAGATGACATGATATTGTACCTAAAGACTGCACCAAAAAAGTACTAGATTTAATAAATTAATTTGACAATGTAGCAGGGTACAAAATCAAAACCCCAAAATCGATGGCTTTTTTACACACCAATAATGAATTCTCAGAAAGAGAAAATAAACACACAATCTCACTGCAACAAAGAAAATTAAGATACCTAGGAATAAACTTAACCAAGGAGGTAAAAGACCTGAATTTGAAAAACTATAGGACATTGAAAAATATGGAGGAAAATGTAAACAAGTGGAAGAATATACACTGTTCATAGATTGGTAGACTTAACATTATTAAAATGTCCATACTACCCAAGGCAATCTACAGATTCAATGCAATCCCCATTAAAATAATAATATATTTCACAGAACTAGACAAATACTCAAAAAATTTACATGGAACCAAAAAAGACCCCAAATAGGCACAACAATCTTGAGAAAGAAGAACAAAGTTGGAGGAATCACAATACCAGGTATCAAGTTATACTACAAAGGAACCATAATGAAAATAGCCTGGTACTGGCACAAGAACAGGTAAATAGATCAATGAAACAGAACAGAGACCAGAAATCAATGCAAGCCATTACATATAATGAATATTTGACAAAAGAGGCAAGAACATACAATGGAGTCAAGACAGTCTCCTCAATAAATGGTGTTGGGAAAATCGGACAGATGCATGCAAAAAAATGAAACTAGACCACCAACTTATACCATATGCAAGAATAAACTCAAAATGGATAAAAGACTTAAATGTAAGTTGTGAAAACCTAAAAATCCTAGTAGAAACCATCAGCTAAAAAATCTCAGACATCTCTCCTAGCAATATGGATACATCTCCTAGGGCAAAGGAAGCTACAGAGAATATAAACAAATGGGACTACATCAAAATGTAAAGCTTCTGCAAAGCAAAAGAATTCATCAACAAAATGAAAAGAGAGTCCACTGTGTGAGAGAACATATTTGGCAATGATACATCTGATAAGGGGTTAATATCCAAAATATATAAGGAACTCATACAACTTAACAAGATCAAGACAAACAATCCAATTTAAAAAAAAATGGGCAAATGATCTAAATAGACACTTCTCCAAAGTGGGCATACAGATAGCCAAGTGTCATATAAAAAAATGCTCAAAGTCACTGATCATCATAGAGATGCAAATTAAAACAACAATGAGGAATCACCTCACACCTGTCAGAATGGCTACCATCAACAAATCAACAATGACAAGTGCTGGTGAGGATGTGGAGAAAAAGGAACCCTAGTACACTGCTGGTGGGAAGGCAGACTGGTGCAGCCACTATGGAAAACAATATGGAGTTTCCTCAAAAAATTAAGTGTGTAATTGCCATTTGACCCAGTGATCCCACTTCTAGGAATATATCCTATGAAACCCAAAACACAAATCCGAAAGAATATATGCACCCCTCTGTTCATAGCAGCATAATTTACAATAGCTAAGATCTGGAAACACCCCAAGTGCCCATTAGTAAACAAGTAGATTAATACCATGGAATTTTATGCAGCAGTAAAAAAGAAGGATCTCTTACCCTTTGAGACAGCATGGAGAATATTATGCTAAGTGAAATAAGTCAGTCAGAGAAAGATAAGTATCACATGATCTCACTCATATGTGGAATCTAATGAACAAAATAAACTGATGAACGGAGTGGATCCAGAGATATAGA